>NW_022147237.1:1617824-2195600 GCF_002938485.1 Sitophilus oryzae | reverse complement strand
TTTTGCATTGTTCAAGCCTGTATTATTTCCAAAAATTTAAAAATGTAAAAATTATAACTAAAATACCCATAGGCTCTAAACGAATAAATGTATTGCTCAAGCACCTGTAGATGTTACTAAATTATAGTTGTTATTACAGCTTTAGTGTTACTAGAGGCCTTGGTGTTACAACAGCAACATAAAACACTAATTCACCACAATACACCAAAACACTGTACTTTTGCACTGGATGCGCGTTTCGCTAACTATATGTGAGCATCATCAGCAGATGATTAAAACTAAACTAATATACAGGGTAAGTTTTCTACAATGTTCTCTATGGGTATCTCAGAAACTACTGGAGATAGAGTGTCGGTTAGATGGGGAAAGAATTGCAGTTTTGCGGGGTTATAAATGTGCGCCTTTCAGATTTTTGAAAAAGTTCATGGCTTACTAGATATTTCGAAAAAAAACAAGTTTCGGCTATTTTAAAAATGACCGATAACTAATTCCATTATAATTTATTTTAGACAAAAAGTTTTCAGATAAAAGTTGTAGATAATCACACCCTTAATGAAACCGTGTTTTCTGTTTTTTTTCTAAAGCCTGTCATTTTTGACATATGACACAAATATATGTTTTTTTTTTTCAAATGGAAACCATAGCTGGTTAGGTTAGGTTAGTTTTTAGCGATATAAGCTATAATTTGTATTTTTTTTTCGAAAAATTACTGAGTTATCGCCAATTCTTATCTTTCTTGACTAATTTCACTTAGTTGACATGGTATTCTTATTCTGTTATGATTTATAACTTATAAAACGACAGAATATTTTATTAAAGGTTCTTTACAGTTTACATTACACAAACTAAAACTTAAAAAAATAATATGACTACATGCACTTTAAGTTATTTTAGAAAATGTTCAAAAAATCCCGCATAGGTTTGAGTACATAAATGCATCTTTTTAAAACTGAAATAGGTACTAGCTTTTTTTACAGAATGGCCGGTCGACTTTATCAGTTTTCTACCGCCTCTTCGAGTGCCTCTCTTAATTCATAAGTTCTTTTGTGATTCTAATTGTCAACCATACCGCATAAAAAAAACCTGAAGGTGATCCCTGATCAGGGGGCCTATGCAATTGGTCCACCTCTTCCTATCCCTGAGTTTGCATAATTATGATATAAATAATTTTTAACATTTTATTCATTATGTGGGGGGGGGGGTCATAATGAAAGTCATGTTGAAACCATTTTTTTGATGCGCGAGTATCTAAATTTAACTTTTCTAACGTGTATTAAAAATCGTTCTCTAAAAAACTAAGTAACGCTCACCGGTGAATGAATCCTCGAAAATGTATGGCCAAGAAAAGTTGAACCGATAATCCAACACGCTTTTCTTTTTCTTCATTTGAAAAGTTCATATTTACAATTTTTGTTTACTTTAATTTACTAAGTTTGGATGTGACAGTTTGACATCTCTAAGAGCAACGACAATTGAACTTGTTTCCATGGCTTCTTCCTATGTTTCCAATGACGATGCACCACCCGGTATAGTACTATTTGTATTATTATTTCGTACATTCTGACTTTTAAACATTAAGATATGTTTTTGCTCCTAACAGTTCTCTGGGTGCCGTACCGCCGACACATGAACGCATTAAACAAGTTGCAACAGAGACATCTTAGACAACTCTTAAGAATAAAATGGTTCCATCATGTCTCGAACGTATCGGTCCTTGAAAAAGCTAACTGTAAGAGTATTGAAGTCATGATTACAAAGTCTCGCTTAAGATGGGCTGGTCACGTATGCAGAATGCAAGAAAACCGCATACCCAAATCTCTGCTTTACAGTGAGCTTGTAGACGGTAAGGGAAGGCCGGGTGGACAACTCAAAAGGTTCAAGGATATTTTCCACGAAAACTTAAAGGGAATTAACAAGCAGAATGACTGGGAAGAGGCAGCTCACAATAGAACGGAATGGAGAAGAATTGTAAAGTCAGTTAACAGCGACAACCAAAAAGTAAAGAGGCAACAAAGCAATGAGATTTTTGAATGTCTGGAGTGCGGTAGACAGATAACATCACGTATCGGGCTTTTCAGTCACAGAAAAGCTCATGAAAGAAAACGCCTTGCGTGACCATCTTCTGATGCGTGTCAAATACTCGCCAGCGAGTAATGGCAGTATGTATGTATGTATATCTATTTCCTGTCATTATTTTATATATTAATTTTTGTTTGTATTTAGGTTTCTTATAAATACCGTTCCTAAATATGTGAATGAACTCCTTCAACTTTTATAGTTCACCTCTTTCTAGTAGATAATGCCAAAAAAAGAAAAGATGGAAAACAGGTACTATTAGATTATATTAATATACCTATCTTTAATTAATGACGTAATATTAATATGTCAAAGATTACTATGTATCTGTGAAAAAAGCATTCAAAAAGTGTTCTCGTTTTAAGTGATTTGTGAGCATTCTGTTTTTTTTTTCATTCTTCCGACGAATGAAATATAGTAAACAAGTTTATAACAGTTATGATCTTAGAAAATATTATTTTGTAAAAACAACAATAGTCATAAACGCAAAATATTTTGTTGTCTCTCAATACAAACTCAGTGAATTAACGGAACAAGCTGTATTTTTGCATTTGGCAAATTAGTTTGTCTGAGTGTTCAATAATTTATAGTTGGGCGTTCTCAACGACGCAGTATTTCTCTAAACTAATTACGTTTCTACCACTTCGATGTATGCAGGTAGTTAACATTAACTTTGCTACTGATTGTTGTTTATGTGCGGCTACTGTTAACTACGATATATTGTTTTTATGGGGAACTAAAGCAATTTCTGTCAATAGGTTTTATATTTCAATATCTATTAGCCTGAAAAAATATTAGTTCACTAATCTACATCACTATGTACAGGATGTCCCATTTTAGTTGAAATCATACGGTATCCCCGTTATTCGTAAAGATAGAAGGGTGCGGTTTGTACAAACCTATGCCACTTTTTTGTCAAACGAAAGATGCTGTAAACAAAATTTTCATAGCCCTCTTCGTTTCAGAGCTACAGGGTCTTTTTGAAAATTTTGCAATTTGGGACACCCCCTATATCTCTGTTATTGTTAAAGGTATCGAAAAGATGAAAACTGTTTATTGCAGAACTAGAATACAGTGGCGTAGATTATTCTACGAAAAGAATATTTTTAAAGATATAAACTAAAGTTATGTTTTCTTAAATGGAACACCCTGAATATTTATAAATTATATGATCTGACTTGACATAGGCTTCTCAAAATTATATATCATTCTATATTTATTTTTACTATTTAGTGCAATATTTAAAAAAATATTAAACGATCAAATTTATTAGTAGGCCATGATTGATAATAAAAGAAACTAAGAAATTATTAAAAGTATACTGCTATCTGTCTCTTGTTTTATTTTGGGTGCCACTAATAAATTCTTTATATATTAGAGATACTTAACTCTCTACCGCTGTTTGTAAATCTAGGAAGCTATCGTATCGGGACTTTTAAATATTCCTTTAGCTAATTTATGTGAAATATACTTTCAGCAAGATGGGGCTTCCCCTCACAACTTAACATACAACGAAAATACTAGAATTTTGTTAAATTATTATTTCTCAAATCGATGAAATGGATCCAATGGATCCATATGATCGACCATCGATTTCTGATTTTGGGGATTTTTGGAAATATGAAATATATCGTGGCAACTAAGACAATGTCGAACACCTGGAAAATGCTTTAATAATGCAAGCTTTTAGATATTGTCCGTTATAATAAATTCCGTTATAAAAAAAGAAAAGTATATTCAGAGATTCAGAGGTAATAGTTCAAAAGTAAAATATATCAATTCCAAATAAAATTTTAATATTTGTATGACTATTTTAGTAAATACCATTTTGGATTGATTTTTTGTTATTTATCTCGGCCTACTAATAAGAAAATTATATATTTTAAATATTGCAGTAAATAGTGAAAACAAATATAGAGTGATATATTTTTAAAAAGCTCATAGCAAGGCGGATCATATGATTTATAAATATACAAGGTGTTCTATTTGAAAAAACATAACTTTAGTTCATATCTTCGAAAATATTTTTTTCGTAGAAAAACCGACTACGTCACTGTATTCTACGTAAAAGTTCTATAAGAATCAGTTTTCAGCTTCTCGATATCATCCATAATAACAGAGATACGAGGGCTGTCACCTCTGTGTATAGTTAATGGAACTGTTTATAGTACAAAATATTGTGATATTTTAAATGGTTTTCTTCTTGAAACGGCTCATGTTTTATATCCAGAAGGGTGGCGATTTCAGCAGGATAATGCAAGATGCCATATCTACGTCTGCCTGTACTCAAGCTTGGATGCAAGAACACCATTTGGCAACAATTCCATAGCCAGTAGCTTCACTAGACCTTAGTCCCATTGAAAACATATGGGAACTAATGAAGATTGAAGTGGAACGAGCAGCTTCACGAAATAAACAAGATTTGATTCGCTCAGTTTTACAGGCCTGGACTACCGCCACTGAATATTATGGTGTGGACCTAGTTTCGAAACCGTTTAGTTAAGTGTTTGGAGTTAAATGGAGGTTGTATAAGTAAATAAAATTAGCAATTTGTTATAATTTTTTTAACTCAAGTTCTAAAAATATATATCGATAATTGTAATTTTGCTTTCTTTTTTTCCGGATACTTTCTAGACGGACTATATATTGTAAAGGGGTATGGCGACATCTGTCGGAAGAGCGTAAAACCGCTTATATTGTCAAGAAAGGTGGCAACATCTTTCGGGAATTCAGTAGCGCGCCATCTCTTGGACAAAAGTGGAAAATCCCGGATGTTGTAAAGAACTTTCTAGACACAAAAAGAATGCTACGGAGCTCTCGAATGAAAACTTACGTAATTAAAAATTTAAGTAGTATAGAGTATATAGTTGGAAAATATATTCGGTTAAGTGCTTTATCGTGTGTTTGGAATTAAGGAACCCACGGAATCAGTAACAATATTTTGCCTATTTGCTAATGAATTACTGCTAAAAAAAGGTTTTTCGTAGATATTAATATTATATTTCTTAAAATCTATTTTCTAGATCACATTATACATACCATTCCAATAGTGCTAGCAATTCCAATATTCGATATTGTAAATGAAGCATCCTCGTTGGTGTATTGATGTTTAAGCATAAGCTCTGCCACATAAAAATACGGCACTATAAACCAAACAAAAAGGATTATAGTCGATAAAGATAACAAGAAAAAGTGTAATTCTAAGAACAAAGAATAGTCGAACATGCCCTTTACTAACTCAACTAATTCGTCGTACCATTTCTAAAAAAAAGTTTAATTCGTTAACATCTCTATTGAAAACAGTCTCTAGAACTTTTGGTAATTGTATAACAATGCTGGATACATAATTATTAATCATCATTTTCAACCAAATACATTATAAATATTATTATTAACAAATATGATAAATTGGCACTAACCTCTTCGTCTTTTTCAACAGAATATGCTTTCATAGAACTTTTGTGTATGTTTGGACAACTAGAAGATGCCCAACGATTAGTACCAAGAACTGCACCTTTCTTACTCAAGGAGTGTCTTGGTGCTTTAGAGTGTTTCCCATGTAATAAAGGATCATGGGGCAATGCCTCATCTTGTTCAGGCAACGATACCTTGAAAATTGCAAGAAAATTAGAATTAAATAAATTGGAATAATATTTTTGTAATTACTTGTTTTGAATCGGACCATTGAGATTTGGCTTCTTTGAAAGAATTAGGATTAACATATTTGGAGCCATTTTCAACACTATTTAACCGACGAACTGAGCTAGGCTTGTTTAAAAATAAACTGGGATAATACTGTTGAATAACATCGTTTTCAGTTAACAGTTTCAAAACTTCTGGAGGAATCTAAAATCAAAATTATTAGTATCACAAAAAATTATTAAAAATATAGAAATAAAACCTTTTCGTTTTCATTGATAAACGTTGGTAAATTCAGAGTGGATGTGAAATATTTCTGTAATTTATCTTTTTCTTCGTTATTTTCTACAGTTGTTTCCACCGTATGTAACAGAAATTCAACATCTTTTCCACTTGTTAATATATGTTTCAGTTTTTCAACGTTAATAGCAGGGCTCTGTGAAAATGTTGTCATCTCTAAACTAGCTTTACTGGATTTATGTGACTTCTTTGAAGATTTTCTGTAAGATAAGAAAATTAGTATCTTATTAATCGCAATAATAATAAAATTTAATATTACTTGTTCTGTTCAATGAGCCAATCTGGATCTTTCATGAGCATACCGCAGATGCACATGTTTAAAAAGCAACCTCCTAGAATTAAAGTAGTTCCTCTCCATTCGTACTTGTTGATTAGGAAGGTGGTCAATGGTGAAAACACAAATGTTCCTATTCCTATTCCAGAGGCTCCCAATCCTACAGCTAATGTGCGTTTTTTATCAAACCAAAAGGCTATCGATACCACTGCGGTTACGTAAATTAACCCCAGTCCTAAACCTGATAGAACTCCGAAGGTAAGGTACATAATTCCTAAAGAATAACAGTTTGAACTAATTATAAATCCTAAAGCGGATATCAGGGCCCCAACGATTGTCATCCATCTGCATCCAAACTTATCAACCAAGCCACTCATTATTGGACCTGTTAGAAGTGGTACTGCCATGAATAAACTTCCGATCCAGGAAGTGGCACTGTTAGAAGCACCAAATTCTTCAAGAAATTCTACGTAAAGTAGTCCAAAGGAAAATGCAACTCCGTCAGCAATCATAGAGAGAACAGTCGAAGCAAAAACAACAACCCATCCCCATCCTCCATCAGGGATGTCAGGTTTATCTTCATCTTCTGAACTTAGAGATGAAGACCTGGAAAGAGTATTCCTTTCAATTTTCAGATCATTTCTTTCCTTGTCAATTGGCACAACGCAGCTCGAAGCTGGCAAAGGTTCTAAGGAAGGTACCACTGCAGACATGGATACTGTAGGTGCACGTTTGCTGGTTTCCATGATCTATTAATACCTTTTCGTAGTAGGCAAAAATAATTATTGTCGATTTTTTTCGATTCAATTGACTGGTATAATGTATAAACTAAACAGCTTGGAGCTTCTAATCCAGCGTTTGGACCAGCCTTGGAAATTTAGTTTTGGATCGCGTCCTATTTGGATGTTTGGAATTGTAGACAAGATGCGTTTATTCCTGTGATTTCTCATCAAGTACCGGAACTTTGGATGTTCTCTTTGAGAAATTGGACTAATTGAATTGTCAGACTTTCTTCAAAATTGGTAGAGCAATATCATCGTATGGAAAAATCCTAAAACAAATATAACAGACTTACTATATTAATAAAATTTATTATCGCGTTCGGTTATGAATAAAAATAACAAACATACATATTATCGGACGTTTTTACATAACACTGAAATTGAATGTGTGACTGAAAAAAAATTTCTATAGAGTTTAAAAATAAAAAACAACCAGTTTGATCTCGTTACTGGTAACTGGTGAGGTTTTCGTAATATTTGGCTACTTTTAACATCTGAATTCAACGTTCTATTGAGATATTTTACTTTACAGCATAAATTATAATATTCTTTATTATTCCGTAAGATTTAGATAAAGTATTTTGATAATTTTTGTTATCTATGTAATTATAAGTCCATAAATATAATTTCTTTATTATGTCTCATTGACAGATTGAAAATAGCACAATATAAAATTGTGACTATAAAGTTTATATTTGAAATATTCGAATATTTCATAAATTATTATTTTTTAAAATAGATTTTTTATATACAGGGTGAGTCTTAAATAAGTTCAAATTTTTTAGGGCTGGTAGATCTCGATAAAAAAAAACATTGTTTTCTCTTTACCAAAATAACCGAGTTATTTCACTTTGAAAATTAAAAACATATATAACTTTTGCTGAAATTTTGAGAACCACTGAATATTTTTCTGTATATTTAATTTACTAACTAACTACTTGTTTTTCAAACAATTCGAAATTTTTCCAAAAAAATTGTTTGCAAAAAAGCTTTATAGATGTGCTACGAAATATACTACTCTTAGGGCTCGAAATACTACTACTGTGGGGTCAAAATATACTACCCCTAAAAATATTTGAACTTATTTAATATTCACCCTGTATATCTTCATGCCCTGTTGTGTTCAAATATTTGGATACATCTCGGGATACATAAATGTGAAACTATTTTTCAAAAGAATTAAAATGAAACTCTATAAAGTTGAAAAAAGTTCCTTAAAAGTTATTTATTATAAAATATAGATGATGTCCTATTAAAGTTAGAGCCACATTTATTATAAAAGTATACTTAAACTAAAACACATATTCAAGTTTTATATAAAGCAATAGACTGAAATTTATTTTTATTTCACAATGTTGTACGTGCTTATTTTTTTTAATCATAGTATTATACATTGCAAGTAGCTAAAGAATAAAAAAAAAAAGATTTTTTCAAAAAATTCCAAATTTTCCAAAAAAAAATCGCGAAAAAAACCTCATAAACATCATGTTTCTGGGGTCGAAATATTATACTACCCAGAAAAATATTTGCATTTATTTAAGACTCACTTTGTATATTGCAAATGCAAATTTAGATTACATTAAAAGTCAACCAGGAGTTGCCAGGAGTCCACGTCTTAATATTTTTTAGCTTTTTTAGTATTTAACACTATTTTTTATTTCAATTAAAATGTTTTTCGAACATTGATAATTAAATATGGCTAGACACACTCCTTAAATATGTTTACAATTTTGAAACTTGTTGACTCAAAAATTAATAACTGAGTTAAGATATGTATACGTATTCCCAGAAAGTACACATATTCAAGTGAATCACTACAAAGATAAGAAAAATTAACAATTCAAACTTCGATTATTTTTTAAATAACTGATAAATTAGTAACGTCAATTAAGAAATCAAAACAAAACTTACTCAATAATTTAAAAAATGTGTATTTTGTATTTAAGATCTGGAAAACCACTGTATGTCTACATATAGTACTGATATAGTGATAAAGTTATAATGAAACAAAATGTATAGTAAGCCTCTATATATAGATATCGTTTTACTGACGACAAAGTTTTATCTAGTCCTGATCAACCAAAATTTTTTCGAGATTAAACATTAATTCGTATTGGGATTCTATTGGGAAAATATTAGTTTTATTGCTATTTTTAATTCCTGTAATATATAACATATTGAAATAGATCATAAATATGTAATTAAATTATTAACAAGCATAGATATGTAAAGTTAGGATTGTTTATAATAATTAACCCATTTTATTGCTTATAATTAATTCTTAATCTATAAATAATAAAAATACGTAACATAAATTCTAAAAAATATGGAATATTTTTAAAATTAAAAAGAAAATATTTTATCAGAATTAAATTAAATAATATTGGTGATATGTCAAAATTAGCTAAATATTTAAAATATCATGTCTTTATAAATATGAGATTTGTCCCTTATTTTAATAATGTATACTGGGTTTATGAATATGTAGAGATATAGTCTTGGTGCATTCTCTGCCGGTGCTGCCACCATCCGAGAATATCGTAAACAATCGATTTAATTATTCTAAAAGTGTTAGGAAGTATAATTTGTAAAAATTCTAAAAATAAAAATAAAAATGTAAATATTTTGATATCTTCAGTAGATCTAACTTGTATTATAATTTATTATTCCAGTTAAAAACACTTTTTAGATGAGTTCAACTACGGTAGCGAGCATAGTTTTAATTACCGGTTTTGCTAGTGGGGCATAATTGGGGGCTATTTTGGCTATAACGAAATTTTTTAAATGTACATAATTATAATTTTAGAAGATGTTCATAAAACATTTAATCTAATTGATTAAAAAAAAGTATACCATTAATATTGCAAATTATATTTTATCCTCTCATAGTATACCGGGTGCGTCTCAAAAGTGGCTCACCCCTATAACTTTTTTATTTTTTCAGATAAAACAACGAGATTCGGTATGTTAGTATATGACATAAATTAGGATTGATTGGCATATATGTACAATTGTTTTCGATCACTTCCTTTTCGCAATTTCACAATTGTTTCGATCACTACAACTTTTGATTTTTAAATAGCACCCTTGGTATTTTTTTAGTTTATTTGATAGAAAATGACACTCTGAATAGAATGACATATCATATGTCAACTTTTGACATTTTCGCATATGCTTTATTTGAAATTATAACATGCGGTTCATAACGATAATTTGACTCGAAATAAGTGTGTGGTATCAAATTATTCGTAAAAAAATTCTTTTTACAAATATGCTAATGAACCACCCTCGTTCCATTTGAAAAAATTGAGATATGATTAAAAATACGATTTGGGCATCTTTTAACCGGCCAGGACAAGACACTAAAACATTAAACGATCAAATCTATTTTTCCAAGAGTCCTTGATTAATAATTAGTGTTTTTAACATAGCCATGGCACTCTAGATTGAAATTTAAAGGGCAATTTGTTTTTAAACGAATAGGTATGTCAAAAGTTTACATATGATATGTCATTCAATTTATGTGATATTTTCTATCGAATAAGGTAAAAAAATATCGAAGGTGCCATTTAAAAATCAAAAATTTGTAGTCATTTAGGGTGAAACAGGAAGTGACCGAAAACAATTGTATATGTCCAATCAATCCTAATTTATGTCATATACTAACATATCAAATCTCATTTTTCTGAAAAAATAAAAATGGTATAGGGCGGTATGTCTATTTATTTTTTTGATTATATAACAAGTACTTTGTTTACTCACTTGTTTCGTCGAACTGCTTGAATCTTGAATTTATTTTTGCTTTTGATCAAATCGGTATGAGAAACTATGAACCTATAAAATGTTGTTTCAGAAGATTGAATATCCGAGAAAGTTTAGTTATTGAATGTTTTATAGTCTCAATAACTGCATTAGCAAAAAACTAAAATACTTAAATATTATGACAAAACCACGATTTGAATATTGTTTTAATGGAATTAACACGACGGCGCGGTGGCGTGAAGTACATAATAATAGTTTCTGATTTCTGCCGTAGAGTGGCGCTGCGGTCGGAATTTGTTGAAATCAACTGAAATGCACCAAAAGTACCTAAAATTTACTGTGTATTTTTAAGGACGTGTGTATCGATTTTTTTTGAATTTAGATCTTGAAAAGAAAGGTGGCGTCCCCTACAAGTAGGAGTCATAATGGCATCGAAATCGAATTTCTCATGTCAAAAAACACCCAGACACGAAATTTTGAAAAAACAACCGAAATAAAAATGAAATTTCTACAACCTGTATCTCTAAAACGAAGTATTTTAGACAGTGATGGGTCTTGGGTAAATCCCAACGGGTAGATAAATAAAATCTGGATATATACTGTATATATACACGTATAAACAAAGGATGTTATGGTGGGGACTGATAATAATGCCCAATAATTTCGTTTTTCTTTTTTATACCTGTATATTTAAATGAAGACCATAATTTTATAAAAAAAGCTCCCGACAACCGCATTGTAAATACCCGGTGTAATATCCCGCCCAGGAATACACCAGTATATACTTTTTTACTTATTTTTATCTGCAGAATCTGTTGCCGAAGTTTCTGGATTACAATTCGGACCACCCTGTATACACACACAAAAATGTCCAAAAAAAGCACGTAATTTTTCATATTTGGTTAATATTTATTAACATCAAATAACATTTATTTCTTGATATTAAATGAATGCCCTTTTTAATAGAGTATTTGTGTGTGATTTTTTTAGCCGACCATACCCATAGGTATGGTAGGCTATTAAGATCGGCAAAAAAAAAGTTTTTTTAATTTCACTCAAAATGAGTTATTTGGGTCATAAATGGCCTAATAACAAAATATTTTCATGGTGTCTGTCTGTCTCTCTGTCCGTCTGTAACACGATAACTCAAAAACCGCTAAACCGATTTTAACCAAATTTGGCACAAAAATACTGTGGCACCCGAAAATTTGACCATTAATTTTTGGTGGGTTTGGGGGGTTGGTAAGGGGGTATGGGAGGGGGTTAAAAATTTTAGGAAATCGTAACTCCAAAATTACAGTAGCTAGTGAAACGCGGTTTTCAATTTAAGATTAAGAATAATATTTGCAACAAAATTTGTAATAACATCAAAATCAGTCAAAGTCGCAGTTTTTGAGATAAAAAAAATCGAAAAAATTCCTGTTTTTTTGAAACTAAAAGAACTGCCTATCAACTTTTTATTAATAAATTATTTTAGTATGGGCGGCTATACGTGCCTCCCGGGAACAAATTTTTTTTCATAAAATTATATGATAATTTTTTAAAAATATGTTCATATTTGAACAATATTATGTGTAGAAGAATTACAGACTTTTGTGGGATAACTATAATAGTTTTTATTAGTTATTTGAATTAAAAGTCAGGAAAGATTTCGACAGACGATATCTTAAAAATGACAGCATATTTAATTCGCTTGTTAATTAAAATGACCCTCGCGTTGGACAGACTAGACAGACATGCATCCATAATCAAATAATATTGGAACACAGTCACACATTTCTTTGAACAAGCCAAACCTACTTTAAAGGTCAATGAATTCAATTGAAAAGCACTTACATATTAAGTGTATTAATCGAAATTGATAACATTTTCCTTTTAAATTGATTATTGATTTTTAATCTGCATAATTTCATGTAAATCAATCATTTATAAACATCAAAATATTCAGTTTTTATTTCAATAGTCTGTATAGCTAATTGCTTTAAAAATAGCTTAAGGTTATTAAAAGAAAAGGTACTTACCTAGCATAATAATTGATCAATAAGAACACACGTATCTTCTTTGCCTATACCAATGACTTCAAAACCAGTTATGAAACAAATTTGGATACTCGTTTAATTTTTACCTTCAAGGTCAGCGGTAATTTTCAATTGAATTTACTTCTGTTTTGTAATAATACTTTGTTTATAAACATTATATATTTATAGTAGCATTCGAAATTATGAAATATTAAACGATATTTATGTAACAGACATTAATCTGTACCTGGATGTCACTCACTGTTTTAATGATAGCTTTATATAAAAAGTCTTTTGCTTGCTTTATCTGTGCTAATTGTTAGTCAAATAACTAGATTATTAATTCGGAGATAACATTTTCTGTCAACATTCAGCTTGAACATACAATTCATGTTTTACATAAAACTCAACTCGTACTTATTAGAAGATGCGTATGGAAATATTTAATTAACAATTGTTTATGTATTATGATTATAATTATAAATAAATTTAATTTAATATATTTACATTGCTGTTAATTGTTAGTCTTGTTGAAGTATTTGTAGAAGAATGATAAAAATAGAGTAAGAATTAAAGTAGTGAATGAAAAAGTGTTAATCAACTTAAGAGTAAAAATTTTTGTTGGTATGTAAAAATTAACGTAAAAATGTACTATTTATTGAACGAATAAGTTTCATTAACTTGTTAGTATATGAACAAATACTAAAAAGTTAATGAAAAGTATTCGTCACATTTGAAATAACTTGTAATTCTTGTTAACAATTCTAAACCAAACCAAACACAAATTCTTGTTCAGCAGTTACAGTACATCTCATTAAAGTATCTATTTTTAAGTCCTACTACTCCTAAATTGATTCCCTTTTCTAAATAACAGATACCATTTATTGGCCATACTAATTATTGGCACCTTGACTAAGCCATTATGTTATATTGCCAATTGTTATCAATTCATCAACAATAAACCTTCAAATTGTTCTAATGACTTCTAGTGATCTTGTTGAATATCTTGCATCTCTTCTACCATTCTTGTTACTCTCTATGCCACTCTCTTTTTTATCATCATCATCATCATCATCACCATTTTCAGCTTATTCAACCATTTCCAATTATGGTATAGCCTCCCTCACATACTCTCTTTGTAGTTGGGCCCATTGTTGTCTATTGTTAGCTATGCGGGCCCAAGTTATCCCTGCTAATTTCCTAATACAATGGTTCATCATCATCTCAGGTTCAGTCTTCTTCTAGGTCTCTTAATTCTTCGTGGGTACCATGCTGTAATTTTTGTGGTCCATCTGTTGTCCGTTCGTCTTGCCAGGTGTCCTGCCCATTGCCATTTGAGGGATATATTTGACTACGTGGATGACCTCTATTACCTGCATAGATGATTACCTGGCCTTGTGACTTATCCACTCTATTCATTTACAGTCTCTCTTGATTACTCCCAGCATATCGTTCTATTGTGCGACTTGGAGTTTCGACTGGTAGTACAAGTACACATTGGTCGAATGTTTTCTTCTTTAGATATTCTAGATATATAGATTCTAGATTTGAATATGACTGAGTTTCTTCCATAAGTACTCCATGCTAAATGTTCTTTCTTATTTTGCTATGTTTCTTATTCAAGCGTAAGTTCATATGTAAGTAATAACAGAATATACATCTTATGTTTAGTACGGTTTATTATTAAGAAATAGTGACTTTTAAAATCATATCTCGGTATGCCATTAAGAACCCATCTCGATTATATCTCTGTTTTTATATGTTGACTATATTTAGTACAATGTTATTTATCATTTGTTAAATCTATGCTGCTTAATATCTTCATTCATATTTCAATTGTTTAAAAGTGTATCTTAAACCAGCGTAATAGCTTTAGCTTCGGTCCTTTTATTGTTTTACCTTGTATATCTTAAATTATTTGTATTTTCTTTTATGTAATTGAATAACCTGCAGACTTTATTTTGCTATGTATTACCTTTGTATATGTTATATGTTATGTGAAGACCATTGCTTTTGTGTGTTTGTGATTAAAAGTTGACCTAGGATTTAGTTTTAGGAGAATGCATTATCTGATATAATGATAAATGGGAATCTAACATTTATGTTACCATGGTTTATATTAATTTTTATATTTAATTATAGAATGTTGGATATTGATAAAGCGAAGGCACACTGTTAGAGTGATAATTGATTATAAATATAGCACCGCCATTTAAATGAATTAGCGTGATTATGATATGGTTCTAAATCTTTGTGATAGCGGTATTTGACAGAGGCCACAAATACACAGAACCAAACTTATATGGAATCATCTATTATTTTTCATAATTTTTGAGACGTATGAAAATTTTGTGTTTATGAATAAAACTCAGTCCTTACCAGTGATTTTTAATGAAAAATAATCCATATAGCAATAAAAAAAATCAGTTCCCAAAATAAACACAATGGTATTTTATTGGTCTGAAATGAAATTAAGATTTAAATTTTTAATGGCCAAAAAGCAAAAACAAAAAGAAAATTGATAATTTTAGTATTCTTTTTTGCCACCTCTAACCCGTATGCAAGGTTCTATCCGCGCTGGCATGCTTCTTATTAAATTTCAACGTTGTCTTGGGGTATGTTTTCCCATCCTGCTAATGCTGTATCAATAAGCTGTGCGAGATTTCCTGAATTGTTTCGACGAGCTCTAACCCTTCTTTTGAGCTGGTCCCACAAATGTTCGATAGAGTTTAGATCTGGGGAACATGCAGGCCAGTCCAAAACTATGACACCTTCCTTTTCACTACATTCTCTAGTCACTCTGCTTGTATGAGGAGGTGCACTATCGTGCATGAAGTTAAAATTATCCCCAATTGTAGCTCTCCAAAGACTAACGATTGGTTCTAGCACTTAATCAACGTACCTCCGGCCCGTTAACGTTTGTTGAAGTGGTAACAATGGAGTTTTTGCTCCCAGCATAATATCTCCCCAGAACATTACAGTTCCTCCTTTATATCTTGGAACAAATTTGGCAGCCTGGAGTCTCGCTCGTCTTTTTGGAGCTCTGAGAACCCGAATTCGATGGTTATCTGATCTTAGGCCAATTCTGGTATCCTCTGAAAAAAGAACATTGTGCCAATTCTCAGTTGTCTAGTTTTGATGTTGAATGCATCAATTTAGCCGGTCAATTTTATTTTGCCGAGATAAGTCTGCGATCCGTAACTCTCTCCTGCTGTAAAACCCCCGAGTACAAACACGATTTCTACTGAAACGTTCACACCTGTAGCTGCCAGAAGTTGTCTTTGTAGCTCTAGATGAGAAACATTAGAATTTCTTCTAGCAATTTGGCACACAAGGCGGTCTTATTGTTCAGTTGTGACTCTTTGACGACTTTGTCTGGACCTGTCCTTGTGTGTTTCTAATTTCAAGTAGATACCTTGCATGTGTTTTCAATACAACATACTGGGTAATGCCTGCTATCTCGCCTACGTCTCTTTGGGGCATTCCTTCTTCAATGAGAGCAATAATTCTTTCCCTCTGTACCATTGCGATAAAAAAAAGTAGTACAAGAATTAGAAGTCCCAGATAGAACTCCTGGTCTATAAGGATATCGATATGCCACCGATATATGATATGATATAATTATGCCACCTAACTTTAGGCGTTACCATGGATTTGGTAATAATAATTGGTATACGTGGCGAAATAAAAGTATAAAAATTCTGATGACACTGAGTTATCAGTTTGAAAGAAAATATTTTATTATAGACCAGCAGATTAAGTCATATTTTGTTGTACTACTTTTTTTTTATCGCAATGGTACATCTGTTAATCCAACATAAGGCATTTATTTTATTTTTTTTAAACTGAATGAAAATTAACAGACAATCGTGATTTTACTACTGACCACAAAATTCAAAAGAGAATAAATCGCAGCAGTCGTTTATTTTTTATAATGTTAATTTGCAACAAAAAGCCTTATCTTAAAGTTGTATACTAATTGTTTTCCTTGCATGAAAGTTAGTCAGAAATAAAGAGTGACTCCATATAAGTTTGGTTCTGTGTAATTTCATTATGTTTTCATAACATATTTATTGCAGCTTAATCACTACGTCCCGCTATAAATTATACCCTTTTTACCTATTTAAACTGTCGTGTAAAAGTGTTTTATAGTTTCAAATTATGATACGAAATTTAGAATATTATTAAAAACATGTAATACTAATATATTGCATATGAATTAATGAATAAAATAAATTCAAGGTTTTGAACAAAAATAATTTTATATAATACTATATTACTAATAATATACAGCCCAAACAAATTAAAATAAAATCTTTAAAACTGTAATAGTCACAGATATTGAAGCATTTATAAGCATAGATATAGGTTGAATGGATTACGCAAATTTTGAAAGTGTGATAGGTATTATCTTTATTTCTCCTTTTAATCTGTCAATTGAGCCAATAAATTGAATTTGAAATCTAAATTTATTGTTGCTTTATCGTTAAAAATTAGAATTTATTGGTACTATAGTTTAGTATTTTTTCCTTAATACAGGACACGTTTTTGAAGAATAAAACAAACAACTATTTTCCAGCACAAATTATAACGAAAATTATTGTGAATTTATGTCGTCTATTATATTCTAAGTATTTAATAATATACCACACCCCCAATAAAACACAATATGTATTTTGATTTTTTTTATCCTGATTTAATTGAACTTAACTATTTACGTTCACTAATATTTTTAAGCAAACAAACCTACTAAATTATGGAAAACAAATCAAAAACTACAATCTAATTATAATGGTGCCAACAAAAATCAAAGATTGGCATATAAAATTCATACTCAAACTTCTGGTTTTCATAATATATAGAAAAATACAAAAGCATAGAGCTGCCATACCAACGCTGACAATTTAGCTTAGCAAAATTTACAGTTATCCTGTAAATTTACAGTTTGTCTGTAAATTTACACTTTTTCTGTAAATTATTATATAAAAAATAAATTTACATTCTTTCTGTAAACTTACACTTTTTCTGTAAATTTACACTTTTTTTGTAAATTTACATATTTTGTGTAAATATACACTGTGTGTAGAAAGTGTAAATTTAGAATTTACAGAAAAAGTATAAATTCATAGAAAAGCTGTAAATTATGCTAAAAATATTTTTCAACGTTGGTATGACAGCTCTACGCTTTCGTTAAAGAGCACTTAGAAGCACCAATATTGTGTTATTTTAATCAATTTGACTTAGGCCTATTTATATAGAAATACATTTTAAGAGTAAAATTAAGTATCTACTAATACTTGTTGCAAATCAATAATACTTTACAGTGTATTAAATAACTCACTTATTTCCTACTGGAAAATTAAAAAAAAATTGTATTATCTTAAACTACTACTTGTTTTTCTAAGAAATGGAAGAATTTAGCGAATATCACAAAAATGATTTGTTAGTTATTTTCTGGGAATATTGGAGTCGTATTTACAAAACTTTGTACTGTTAAGTAAGCAACGAAAATTACAAGAATGACCATGATTACTATTTGAACTATAATAGGTATAAGCCTATCTTCAGAATCCTCTATTTCTTTTTCAACGGGACCTTTTCCAATAATTTTTCTATTCTTTGTATAAGGAATTAAACCAATAAATATGCCCGAAAGCACAGTCCAAATTGCCGCTTGGTAGAATGGTTGTTGCCAACTTTTCGACTGATCATAAAGCAATCCTAAAAAAATATAGAAATAAGTGAAAATATTAAATTAAAAAAAAAACAAAAAAATACCCGCATAAGGTGGTCCTAATAAGATGCCTATACCCATGCATAACAACTGTAATCCATAGGCAATGGTAAATCTTTCTAATGGTACCAATTCCACCAAAATTCCTGGCGTAAATGAAAAGGTGCTTGACAAAAACAAACCAAACAATGATGCCCATATCTCCATTACAAGAAAATTCTCAATAAACATCATAATCCCTGCTATCGAGATTCCACATAACACTAGACACACTGCGTAGGTTTTGGTTATGTTCATCCATGATCTATCACCAGCCCATCCAAGAAACACCTAAAATTAAAATATTAGTAATTTATTTAAGAAAGGCTTATTAAGGAAGATAAGTAAATACATACCATTCCAATAGTATTAGCAATACCAATATTCGATATAGTGAACGAGGCGTCTTCCATGGTGTAGTGATGTTTGAGCATGAGTTCTGCCACGTAAAAATACGGCACTATAAACCAAACAAAAAGGATTATAGTTGACAAAGACAGCAAGAAAAAATGTAGCTCTAAGAATAAAGAATAGTCGAACATGCCCTTCACCAAATCAACTATTTCGGTAGACCATTTCTAAAAGGAGTGATGATTTGTTTTACATGAAGCGATTTATTGTTGAATGCCTGCTATATAGCTAATCGTTTGAACTGCTTAATATTCATAGATTCATAGATTCTTATCATAAACAACGAATAGCAGTCAAAGATTTGCCTACACACATTTACTATCCAACTTACCTCTTCCTTTTCTTTTGGTAAAGACATCATAGAGACTCTGTATATGTTTGGACAACTGGAAGCTTTAAATCTGTATTTGTTCATGTTGAATATAGCTCCTCTATGTATCAGGGACTGTCTATGCACTTTTAAATTCTTGAAGTAAGTATCGTGCTTTGGCGTATAATGCCAGGCTTGCTTGAGACGTGGAAACGAAGCATTAGGAGGCATTCTAGGGTTTTTGTAACCCATTAGAGGTTCTTCCGGTAATGGTTCATGGTTTTCAGGCAATGAAACCTTAATGGAACAAAAAATAAATAAATAAGTAACACTATAGTCGCATTATTCACAATGGAGTGTGATCTAGAAGTTATTTTAATGTCATGAAAAACAACTCAATACTTTAACTGTAGGTACTTAATTCAAAGTTCTATTAGGTGGGAAAATATATTACACATCATCATATAAATTAATGAATGATAATATATATGTCTAAAAATGATGTTACCTGATGTATTTCAGATAATTTTGGTCTAACTTCTCGTTTGAGTTTCATATTTAAGGTGACTGGAACTCTATCTATTGGTGCATCTTTGATTCTATTTAAAGTGTTATCAAGTGATGTGCTTCTACTCATCAATAAGCTAGGGTAGTTTTGTAAAATTACATTATACAACTTTTTGTTACCGCTCAGCAATTCTAAAACTTCCAAAGGCACCTAAAAGTATATACGTATAGAATTGGTAAAAGTTTCTTTTGCAAGACTCAACCAGTACCTTTTCATTTTGTTTGATAAAGGTAGGTAAATTTAAAGCAGAACTAAAATATTTCTTTAACTTTGCTTTATCCTCATTATTATCCAGTGATGTTTCCAATTTTTGCAACAAAAATTCTACATCTTTGCCACTGGTTAATAGATGCTTTAACTCATTCAGATCTATGGAATTACTCCCTGATGTTACTGATTCCAAACTGGTTTTACTTGATTTCTCCGATTTAGATCTTTTTGACGGTTTACTACAAAAGAAAGCATTCTTGATTGTAATCGCTAAATTAAATACAAAAACAGAAGAATGCAAGTAATTGGAACTAGTTTATGGATCAAAACAGTTAAGCTAAGATTAAGATTAATGCCATCATGTGATGTATCGTTTTAATAAACTTCAATTAAATGTCTAAAATTAAGATACTGACTAAGGTTAAGATAAATAAAGCAGCCAGTCAATGAATATTAGGTATATTGGAAAGAAAAACAAATAAAGATTTTTATTTATGTCACGTGTAGCTAAAAATAAAACAATTTAAAATGTCAAAGTGTTTTATATTATCTAATTCTTCATAATTTGTTGTTATTTTTACTTTTATTGCTAGTATGAAATAAAAATACTGATTTTACTTTGTTTTAACATTAGATTATTGAGTAAGTGTCTTCACGTTATGGGTAATAAATGTTAAACATCTAATATTCCAGAATTGCTACACATATAAATATGTTTAAAATTAGTTATCAGCAATATAACTAATTAAAAAATTATTTTTAATACATTTGCTATTTCATGTAAGTATGCATATTTTAAATTATGCTAATTATGTTTACGATTCTATTCATGCTAAATATATATTAATATACATTTTACACAATTGATTACCTACAGTTATGTTGGGAAAGAGCAGGGAAAATAGAAATAAATAGCAGCAACCTTGTCAATGAATGACTTTGTTTACTTCGTTTACTGCATTCCATTTGACTCCACATTTAAATAACACTGAACTTTACACAACTGAAATTTAGGTCTTTTGACTTGGTGCTTAAATGATTCTAATATAATCTAACATATTTGATAATTTAACTTTTTAACAACGCATGACATTCTATTTTTTAAACGATGTACATGAATAAATATATAGACAATTCAAAATACAAATCGAAAAGAAACAGCGTCATGTACGGCTGATGAATGAAAATCGATGATAATTTCGGGGAGGTCAAGCCCTATACGTCATTTATTTAGCCCGTGCCCTTTATATTTAATGGCGCCTACTGCCAGTTGACCTTAAGAAGGTTGTAATTTATTAAAAAATATTTTTAAATAGTGTAGTTTAAAATAAATAGAAAAAATAAGTTCTGGTAAATAGAATTGTGTGTCTGGAAAGGCCCTATCTTCTTATAATTTCTCTATAATTAGTGTTAATTTTTTCTATGTCAATTTTTAGTTAATGTCGTCTAGAGATTGACCTTGCTAAAATTTTCATCGATTGTCATTCTGCAGCCGTCTTTGATGCCGTTTACATATAAGTATTTCAGTATAAGTTTAGTACTAGTACTGTATTAAATATCCATTTCACTAGACCGAAAAAGTAGCAAAATAAGCGTTCCGCATTTAACGTTTTATGTAAAACTGGTTAGCTATTTTTACACAAATGAAGAAGGAAATTAAAGATAAAGGATTATACTATATCCGTATTGTAGCACATTTTTAGATAACTTTTTTATTTTTAAGATTTTGATGGTCAAACATCAACAAAATATTCCTTATGTTTGGACTAAATTTCCTCGAAAATAAAGAAATGATTTAAAATTCCGTTACAATACGGAAATAGTTTTAAATTTCATGATTACAGTGGTATATAATTTATACGGTTTGTAACAAAATGCTATTTGCTATTTTATGGCAAATACTGAAGCTCTGTAAACCTAAATCAAGCCTTAATCAAAGTACGTGTGTTTGATATTTTCGATGTGGCTTAACACGACAGGATCGAGCCAAGCCTTAGGAAGATTTCTGAAATATAATATATATTTCCTTCGGCCACACACCCGCTTTAACCGGCTCCTGAGAGCGACACGAACAGTACAGCGTAATAGACTCTTAAGTAACAAAGTTATTTTAATTAAAAAAATAGCTCTATATCTTACCTGTTCTGCTCAATAATCCAATCAGGATCTCTCATCAGTGCTCCACAAACGCATATATTTAATAAACATCCACCTAAAATCAATGTAGTACCTCTCCATCCGTACTCGTTGATCAGGAAGTTTGTTATTGGTGAAAATACAAAGGTACCAATCCCAGTACCGGAAGCTCCTAAACCAACAGCTAGAGTACGTTTTTTATCAAACCAAAAAGCGATTGATACAACCGCTGTCACATAACATAATCCCAATCCAAGACCGGATAAAATTCCAAAATTAAGATACATCAGTCCAATCGAGGAACATTTCGAACTAATAATGAAGCCTATCGCTGAAATAATGCCTCCGACGATAGTCATCAATCTGCATCCATACTTGTCAACTAAAGCGCTCATTATAGGGCCTGTTAAAAGAGGCACTGCCAGAAACAAGCTTCCAATCCATGAGGTAGCACTGTTAGAAGCGTTGAATTCCTTGAGGAATTCTCCGTACAAAAGTCCAAAGGAGAAACTGATACCATCGGCAATCATTGAGAGAATTGTTGATGAAAACACTACCATCCATCCCCAGCCTCCATCAGGTATCTTGGGTTGATCGTCCTCTTCAGAACTAGATGAAGAAGGTGAAGATGATCGTGTGGATAGAGACGCAGTGTCAAATCGAACTTCATTTTTCTCGTTCAACTCCAAAGGCACAACACAGTTTTGGGGAGATTTGGTGGGAGATGAATCCAAAGAGGGCGCTACCGCTGCCAGGGACACGATAGGAGCAAAATTGTTGTTCGATTCCATGATAAAAACAGCGATATAAAAAATCTACTCGCAGGACCGCAAGCAATAACCAAAAATACACTTAGAGAGATGCAATCGTTCAATTGACTGGGATAAGATAGATACTAAATAATTTGGAAATTCTCATCCAACGTTTGGACCAGCCTTGAAGGCTTAATTTTGGATCGCGTCCCAGCTGAATGTTTGGTATGGTGGACAGGATGCGTTTGTTCCTGTGACTTCTCATCAATTACCGGAAGTTCGGGACGTACTTCTTAAGGAACTGATCCAAAAATCTCTTGGTAATTTAGGCTCGATCGTGGAGAAACATCGTTTGAGGACTGGCCTGTAACAAATTAAAATAATTAAACTTATGAAACTGGTAAAACAATATTGAGTTCGGACTTCTCAAATATAAAACTGGATGAATTTGTTACTTTTCTCAGTTGTATGTAATACTAAATTGATACTAAATTTAACGTAAATTATGATATCGCCAGTTGTTTCATCTATAATTATTATTATTCCACACCTTGTAATACTTGGATAGGTTTTATGCTCTTGTGTGGTAATTATATAAACTTCCCCCATTATTCTATTGTTTAATCATCATAAGCAAATACGCTTAAATATCAAAAAAATTTATAATTTCTTTTTTAGTTAATCTAATTTCAAAAATAGTGAAAATACAGTAGTGAATTATTATTAAATATAGAAATTTCAGAGAATTAAATACGAAATTGTTACCTATAATA
The DNA here is from genome assembly GCF_002938485.1 of Sitophilus oryzae. Classification (NCBI taxonomy): domain Eukaryota; kingdom Metazoa; phylum Arthropoda; class Insecta; order Coleoptera; family Curculionidae; genus Sitophilus; species Sitophilus oryzae. The sequence goes on along the minus strand of NW_022147237.1, from coordinate 2,171,816 downwards.
GAAAATATATATTTTTTATAAAATTGTTACTATTTTTTACCAAAATTATATAATTTTGTACTAAATTATTAGAGTAATATAAATAAATTCCCTGATTATACTAATTGTGAAATAAATTATAAGTAAATATCCTCTAAAATTACTGGTCATCATGAATAATTTAGTAAATTAGAACAAGTTTTTATCCTATTATATAGGATATTAGATACTTATTTCTATAATCAAATAAAAAATGCATAATGTCGCATAATAAAAGAAATAGAATAGTATACATATGTATATAGAAATGTTGAATCCCTGATAAATTCACTACTTCACTATAAACTGTAGGAAAGTGCTAATAACACTTCTAATTAAATGTATAGTAAGACTTAGTATAGTAGATCTTAATTACTATCTCATAATTCTTATTTGAAAAATAAAAAATCCATAAAACTATAACCAAAGTTTACTATATTATATTTTTTTATATTTACCTACTAGGTATATTGTATATTCTGTAAACTTTGCTATAAACAAAAAAATATGTTAGACAATATTGATCAATATGTGCAAGTAAACTAAAATTAGTTTCTATTACTGATTGGAAACTTTAAGTATTATACAAACTAAAAATAGCGTAAACTGGTCTAATCCCGATATTCAGTAACGCAACCTGTAAATTTATATTCGGAATATTGGAGTAGGTATAGTTGAATGAATACAAAAGACTTATTATGTCGATAGTTATCTCCATAAATATATTCACAATGCAATGACCTCTTCCCTTTTTTCTTTAGTTAGTAAAATCCGCAATACAATTCACTTTTTATTGAGCGTTTTACCAAAAACTGGATAACTATTTTATTTTTAAAGAATTTTTGTGGCAGTTGATTTTGGCCACTAAAAAATAAAATTGAAAATATCAAAATGCCACATGACTAATGGAATCTAAATGGAAATATTCTTCTCAAAAATGAGATTTTATCAACAACGACTATATATAATAATGCCAGAATTTGTAATGAAGATTTCGATTGTCGCAAAATAAAAGAAGGCTTTTCGAAATCAATGAAGAATAAATAAATAGAAAACGTATTGCTACTGCATTTGTTGTTAGTAACACAGCTATCCCGTTTTTAAAGATTATAACTGAATTATTAAGGCGTTGAAAGTGCATAATTATTTTTGTTATGCTCCAAATGTTATCATTTTACAAAACATTGGTTTAATTCATGTGGTTGTGGTGTTAAAATAAACAGGTTTTATGAAAATTTATCACAATATAATTTTTAAGTAATTTTTAAGAAAATCTGCTGTACAGGTCATGCAGTTGGCAATGGTTTATTCTCTGTTGCAAGTTGCAACCTGAGATTGCAACTTTTTGCTAAGATAACACTGTTTGTATACCAATGGCACTTATTACAACAATTGAACCTTACTAAATGCAGATTAAACAATTAATGGCGTCGTTTATAACTTTAGGTACTGGTTACATTGATGGATGCAAACTTGTGTATATTGATCGTTTATCAAATATAGAATTGAAAAGTTTATAGTCGTTATGGAATATAACCTTTCAATAAATTTGTATTAAAAAAAAGCAAAAGAAAATGAGTTGTGGTCTGCTCTTTATGTAAATAATATATAGAAATATAAAGGGAGAATTGAAAACGGAAATAGGGGAAATTACTCCTGACAAAGTCTATTTAATATTTAATTGTAAAATGTATTTTTATGCCTATTAATACTATTGTTGATTGACATCCATTACGTGAAGATCCACGTAATGGATGTCATCCACAGTATTAAATCCCTCAAGTGGCAATGGGCAGGATACCTGGCAAGAAGGATGGACAACAGATGGAGCACAAAAATTACAGGTACCCATGGTACTCACGAGGAATTAAGAGACCTAGAAGAGGATCAAAGCTGAGATGGGATCTTGATATTAGGAAATTAGCATGGATAACTTAGGCCCCCATAGCCAATAATAGTCAAAAATGGGCCCAACTACAGAGTATCTGAATATACAGGGTGGTCTGAACTGTATTCCGCAAACTTCGCCAGCATATTTTACTGATAAAAATAAGTAAAAAAGTTCATATAAATATATGTCCTAAAATGTTTAGTTTCGGAGATACAGGGTGTAGAATTTTCATATTTATTTCGATTTTTTACAAATAATTTCTGAAGTAACGTCAATTTTTGGGTGAAAATTGGTGTCTGGGAGTTTTTTGATATGAAAAATTTGATTTTGATGTCAATATGACTTCTATTTGTAGGGGGCGCCACCTACATGTGTTTTAACTGTTTTGAAGATATATTGTTAATAACGTTTTGTCCGTACCTGTATAAAACTACTGAGTGAAAAAATATATATTTCATTAGTAAAAATCGCTACGAGCAATCGTTTTCAAGATATTTACAATGGAAATAGTCAATACATGTCATTATTGACTTAAAATGAACATGTTGAGTAGATAGTTATTTGATTGAAATGAGAAATTTGGGAACTTTTTATTTTTTTGAACTATTCATAAATTTTTCTTCGAAAAAATGATGATAAAACAGTTTCTGTTAAACTTTTAGCTCAAAAACATTTCAAATTTATGATTTTAGTCTAATAACTATTTATAGTCCACATGTTTAATTTATGTCAATGATGACAGGTATTGGTAATTTGGATTACAAATATCTCGAGAACCATTACTCGTAGCGATTTTTACTAAGAACCTTTTTTGCGTAAAAAACGTCGTAAATGTATATTTCTTAACTAACTGGTTTTATACAGGTACGGACGAAAAGTTATTACTCTTCTAACCAGTTAACAAATATGTAGGTGGCGCCCTCTACAAGTAGGAACCATATTGACATCGAAATCAAATGTCTCATGTCAAAAAACTTCCAGACACCAATTTCAATTTCATTCAAATATTGTCGTTACTTCAGAAATTATTTGGAAAAAATCTAAATAAAAATGAAACTTCTACACCCTGTATCTCCGAAACTAAGCATTTTAGGACATACATTTATAAGAACTTTTTTACTTATTTTTATCTGCAGAATATGTTGCCGAAGTTTCCGGAATACAGTTCGGACCACCCTGTATGAAAGTGATGATGTCAAAGCATGCATTAGCTTCTTTTTTACGAAAATTCTCATGTAATGTAACCGCCATCTTAGACTATTAGTGTTTCATCAAATTGAACCAAACCAAACCTACCTGCAATTTGTTATTTGAACTTCTATCTGAGATCTATTAGTAGACATATCTATGTATACAGTGGTATGAGAACATAGATAGTTTTTAATTTAGTAACCGTCATTTGAGTAGCACTGTATATTAGAAACGCCAAAATCAAACTGATACTGACCAAACTATATCTTATTTACGTTTTTCAGATTCTAATGGCTACGTTTACGTCCGCGTAATGTTTGTCGTCTGTTAAAAATCGTGACAAAATAAAAGTACCGAATAAAAACAAACAATCTATTTTGGTGTCGGTTTTTCATTGCCAGATTTTGCCAGCCAATATGCGATCCACGTCATAACGGAAAAATTACGATCTATATCGAGCTTTTTCATCTATAAATAATATTTCATGTCTATGAATATACCTGTAGAAGAAAAAACCGACACGTGATGTTATGCTAGTGTGACAACAATATTATTTAGTCATTACATGCCATTATGTGGTTACAATAATTGGTTACTTGAATTGTTTACATATTTTTATGCTAATTATTTTTGAGAAGTTAAAAAACCACAGATAATGCAAATATTGAAACTGAAAGTTGATGATGACAGTTTCAGGGGGAGCCAAAATCATAATATAATATGCATAAAGTAACTAAAAATTTTTATATTTCTCTATGATAATATGGTTGAAAATAAAACAGTTGCTCCCAATGACTAAAGAATATAAAGACATGTAACGCCCCTATACGGGCTGCAGCAGAATTTGTGACCTTTTTTTTGTTTTGGTGGCAAACAATGAGTCATCATTTCCGACAATTTTAGCGATTTTTAATAGTTTGTGTGTAGTAAACTTTGTATAAACTTTATTATAATGGTGATTAGTTGTACAGCTTTCAAGTGTAAAAGCAGCAGCGATAAGAAAGAGCCAGGAGTTACGTTTCATAGGTAAATAAACAGTCCACTCCAACTTTTTAGCGTTTTCTTATTGAATTCGATAATTATTCTTCAATTTCAATTAATATCTATATATACTTGATATGTGCTATACGTCGATACTAGTTTTGTACCTTTTGTTAACATTTTAATACGTTTTTTTCGTAATTAATTAGGATGATACACCATAGGCGTAGTCAAAACAATTATCAAAAAATATAAATATTGCTACAAACTGCTAGGTCAAGAAAAATATATGCCACGGCACTGTTTGATGGCATCGTCACAATTTGCTCTCGGGTGTTATTTGTCCTTGGATTCTTTAGTCATTGGTTGCTCCACATAACGCCTAGCATGCAGGTCACGTTCTTCTATCACAGTATTCATCTGATTTTAAAACTTCCGCAGTTAGTTTTTGAATACATCCTAAGGCAGTGATGGTAAACCTTTTGAGCTCAGTGTGCCAAAATTAAAAAAAGAAACTCAATTTTCGTGACTTGTCACACATCACAAAAGTACATAGACGAAAAAAGATAGAGATCTGTTGTTTCTGTCAACAATCCCGTACATTTCGGTTCATATACAGGGTATTTCAAAAAACATATGCCATCTCTCGTGGGGAGATTCCTCACGTTAAAATAAGATTTATTTTTCATTTCAACATAGGTCCGATTGTACTTTCTTCGTATCTACAGGGTGGTAATATATACCCTGTCCCCTCTGCAACAGGGGTTTGATGGATTATAGACTTTGTGATGAGTTACAACTCAAAGAAGGGGGACACAATAGATCTTTACAAATAGCTATCGGTAGCGATGAACAATCCTGTCCTTTGACATACATACATACTGCCATTACTCGCTGACGAGTATTTGACACGCATCAGAAGATGGTCACGCAAGGCGTTTTCTTTCATGAGCTTTTCTGTGACTGAAAAGCCCGATACGTCATGTTATCTGTCTACCGCACTCCAGACATTCAAAAACCTCATATACCTATTATATTCATATAGTCTTTTTACTTTTTGGTTATCGGTGTTAACTGAGCTTACAATTCTCCATTCTGTTCTATTGTGAGCTGCTTTTTCCCGTTCATTCTGCATGTTAATCCCCTTCAAGTTTTCGTGGAAAATATATCCTTGTACCTTTTGAGTTGGACGTAGAAACTAAACATCAAGCGACAGTATTTTTCATCACTACCCATCGCTATTTAGTTACAGAGTTCCACCCTTGGTTTCAGAATTAAATTATTAATTATTATTAACGTACGTAATAATATTATTATTAAGCATCGTTAGCAAATGATTCAAACTGAGGTGCCTAATTAAGTTTTAATCGTCTGCTAATAATGCGCGTCCATTGTAAAAATAAAGTGTTTTAGTGTATTGTGGTGAATTAGTGTTTTTATTTTGCTACTGACGAAATGGAACTAAAGGCTCATTTACATTTGTCACTTTGGATGTACAACTTGGATGAATCATCCAAAGTGATAAGGATACATTTTCTTTCATCACTGTCTCATCCAAAGTGTACACTAAAATTGAACGATGAAACAAGTTGACGGTCTTCCTACTTTTGTTGTAAGAAGCGTTCAACGAACCGTTGATTCATCCAGATTGAACGGCAAGTGAAAAATTAAAAAAAGCTTAAAGCAGAGTTTACACTGTGTCACTTTGGATGTACAACCAAAATGAAACACTCAGATTGAATTCATCCAAATTGAACATCCTTGTTTACATATTTTCATCCAGTTCGCAATGTTTTTTATATCGAGGTTGGCCGCACGAGTTGGCGTCGGTTGTTTATATTTTTCACTTGCCGTTCAATCTAGAGAAATCAACGATTCATTGAACGCCCTTTCAAGAAAAGTAGGAAGACCGTCCACTTGTTTCATCGTTCAGTTTTAGTGTACACTTTGGATGAAACAGTGATTAAAGGCAATTTATACTTATCATCCAAGTTGTACATTCAAAGTGACAAATGTAAATAAGCCAAGACGTGACTGATGACACACACACATGTGAATAGACCCTAAATAGCCAGCGATATATAGTATTTATGTAATAAGTAAATAAGGAAAGTTTATAAATATGTATAATCTATCAAATAAAATCCAAGAATATTCTTAATACTAGAAAACCATTATTTACCTGTACAATTTCTTACATATTTTCGTTGTCTTTGCGAGTAGCAAATGGCTTCATCAAGACTGAATATGACAGTTCAATGTATTTTACATTAAGTTGAATACCAAAAGAGGACAATGAACAAATTACATGTTTTAAGTAGTTATTATGTCAACGAAGTTTAAACAGCTTTTGTAACCTTACTGTGACATCATTTATTTACGTACACGTTCGACAACATTCGATTTTTAATAATGAGCTTTTAATTTTTTTTTATGATATGTAGTAAAACGTTCATGATTCAATAGAATCCTTGTATAAACAAGGATAGAATGTAAAACTTCAATTTAAAAAAAACTTTAGATTTTTAAGAGACTTTAGATTTCGATAGACTTGATGTCGAAAATTGTTCTTTTTAGAACCTCTTTTAGTGTGAAGTGTACAAGATAGCTTAATAGCCGTAAAAAACTCATTGCAACTTTATTACAATATTTTGGACGGGAAAGCGGTAGTAATTGCCCTTTATGTAAAGGACCATTACTACCATTAAATTAGTTTTTGTGATCAACAGATGTCCGATGCACTATTGCCAGACCCTGTATGCCAACAACAAATGTTTGTCAAGTACAAAAGTCGTCAGAATCCGGCTTATGAGCTTACGTATCAAATTTTGTCTTTGGAAGACAAAAACTTTTTTTTGTGCGCTCTTACAATTTACTAACTTGGATATATTATTAGCCAGAGACAACGATACATTTGTGGGTTATAACAACTAGTTGAACATTGAATACATTTTGATAATATACAGGGTGGTCCGAATTGTATTCCGGAAACTTCGGCAGCATATTCTGCAGATAAAAATAGGTAAAAAAGTTCTTATAAATGTATGTCCTAATATGCTTAGTTTCGGAGATACAGGGTGTAGAAATTTCATTTTTATTTCGATTTTTTTCAAATAATTTCTGAAGTAATGTCAATATTAAGATGAAAATTGGTGTCTGGGAGTTTTTTGACATGAGAAATTTGATTTTGATGTCAATATGACTCCTACTGGTAGAGGGCGCCACCTACATGTGTTTTAACTGTTTTGAAGTGAAATAACTTTTTGTCCGTACCTGTATAAAACTACCGAGGGAAAAAATATACATCCCTGTGATTTTTTACGTAAAAAAGATCTCTTTGTGAAAATCGCTACGAGCAACCGTTCTCAAGATATTTAGAATGGAAATAGTCAATACATGTCATTATTGACGAAAAATAAACACGATGAGTAGATAGTTATTTCATTGAAATAATAAATTTGGGAAATTTTTATTTTTTTAAATTAATCATAGTTTTTCTGCAAAAAAATGATGGTAAAACAGTTTTTGTTGAACTTTTGGTACAAAAACATTTCAAATTTATGATCTCAGTCAATAACTATTTAGTCAACATGTTTAATTTATGTCAGTGACGACAGGTATTGATAATTTCGATTCCAAATATCTCGAAAACCGTTACTCGTAGCGATTTTTACCAAGAGACCTTTTTTACGTAAAAAGCGTCTTAAATGTATATTTTTTTACTCAGTAGTTTATACTGCTACGGACGAAAAGTTATTACTCTTCAAACCAGTTAAAAAATATGTAGGTGGCGTCCTCTACTAGTAGGAGTTATATTGACATCAAAATCAAATTTCTCATGTCCAAAAATTTCCAGACACCAATTTTCATCCAGAAATTGACGTTACTACATAAATTATTTGGAAATAATCGAAATAAAAATGAAACTTCTACACCCTGTATCTCCGAAACTAAGCAATTTAGGACATACATTTATACGAACTTTTTTACTTATTTTTATCTGCGGAATATACTGCCGAAGTTTCCGGAATACAGTTCAGACCACCCTGTATATAATAAGTTCCTGTTAAAAAATAATAATTATTAGAAAGAATGCAATAATTATGTTGGAAGGTATTCTAAAAATATTACTTCAAAACAATCAAAAATAATGAAGAGAGAAAAAATATAAGCCATAAAAAACAACATGGAAATGTTACTAAAACAATTTGTGTATCTTAAATTAAAATCGTATGATTTCTAATTATATTAGATAATATTGGATGGTATTTTTATTACTGATTTTATTTCCCTTTTAACTACACCGAACTTAACGTATTACTTAATTTTTGGAATACATATACTGATATTGTTTAAAGGTTCAAATTCAAGAGTGATACTTTAAATTTTTGCAATTATGAATAAAAGCTACACTATGTAAACTAAAAAATCTGAGTAAAGACTTACTATAATAATTATTAAAGCACGCGATGGTAACTGCCAGGCGACTTAAGTTTATTAATTTTTAGCGACATATCGATTTAATAACCCTATAAATATCGCTTATTTTTAATGGCGTTTTGTGTATTACGTACTTGATTAAAATTACACTGTGATACAACGTAAACAATATAAACATTATCAAGGGTTTTAAGGCAGAAAACTGATAGCTTATTATTACTTTAAAAATCTAAAATGTTTTTTAGAAATATTTAATCTCCAATTATCATTAGATTATTTTATTTGGTGCTTTTCTATTTTGAATAGTTGCTTTTACTTTCTTTATGATAGACATTATAGAACAAGAAAAATTACTGTAGGTACTAAGAGCTGTTTCAATTTTTTTGGCCAAATGCGACAATATCTACCTTTAAATTAAAATATACAGGGTGACAATTTGAAAACAAACAGTATTTAATATTACCTCTACCGATGATAGTATGAAAATTTGGCGAAATACGTCAATTTACATATCAAGGGGGACAATTTTTGAGGCATTTGTTGTCGTATTATTTTCAACCCTTTGATCCCCAGGGCACCTATCCCTAAAATTTTAAATGGCAACCCCTATTTCTTTTACCATTTTTGTGTTTCTTATAGAATTCTACATGAACTGCATTATTTTTTTGAGAATTTTATAAGGAACACAAAAATGGTAAAAGAACGTATAAAATGAAAGCGTTTCGATGGTTTAATGACAACTGAGACCGAGTGGTGTCTCACTTGGCTAAAAATGTACCAAAATATCATTTCATTGCCAGGCGACTGCCAATATCTGCGCAGAAGAGTGCCTATATCTGCCATATAATTATAGTCATATATATGTTACGGTTAAGGTTCGATGTCCGGTTAATGTCGACATTACCCGGTTAATCTCGAGAATAACACACAACAAAATAATCAAAAACATAACCAAACCCAAACATTAACCTGTTAATGTCGACATTAACCGGATATCGGACTTTAACCGCAACATATACATAACGTATATTACACTATATCGCTAATCAGGAATAGAAATTGAAGCCAAATATTTGAGATGGAGCTATACAAAATCCACATAAGTCGGTCCTTTTCGTTCAACAGCTTTGAACTACGCAAGCGTGAGAAGTGCTTCTCGATTAGTTGATTTATTTCATACTAACCAATAGAAGTAGTTTTCTAAGTTGCCATCTACCACGTAAATCAATTTAGCGTCAGACTATCGCGCCTTTACTTATAAATTTAAATTTAATCTCTGACATATTTAAACAAGATTTTTTAGAAATTATAGATATATTTAAACAAGACAATTAAGGTTATTATTGTTCATTTATAAGCAAAAATATATAAATAACACTACCCTTAAGGTCAGTTTATATGCTTACGTTACGCATCGTCCGTCATTTATATAAGTCACTTCAATAATATTCCAGTTTAGGCTGTCATTTTTATGTCAAATAAACCAATAAAAATTGCACAAAATCAACGACGGACGACGCATGACGGATGCATGTGTAAACCCATACTTATAGTTACATGAGTTTTGACCTAATAGCTATTTCTAGATGCACTAAAATGCTACTTTAAGGACATTAAATGCATTGATCATTACAAAAATACACTTTCCACATACCTTGGTATATGTTTTTAATATACTTGCATTGAGAATTTTGATAAAATTATTACTGCATATGTAGTTATTTGTTTATATAAAGAATCTTTTATATCGGTAATTTCATACGTCTTATCTAGGTAATATGGATTAAGTTCTCATAAATATTTCTCTGTATAGCATTTTCCCTATCTTGAACTTACTAGGAACATATCATTTTCACACTTCTCGTTTCCTTTATTATATACGTATAAAAAACGTAGTAGGTATCTAGGTAAATACGTATGGTGTATGATGTATTATTAAGAATTATTTATTACTTATTTATGAATTTCTGAATTCTAAAAATAGTTATATTTTTTACTTTTATACCATCAATTCAGTGTGATGAATGAAAAACTATGAAAATTTCAGACACAGATGGACATATTTAAAAATTCTACTACCTACTAGTAACTTTAGACTCATAGTAACACAGTATGGTCGCAAAAAAAACGCCGCCAAAGCCGACTAGGGAAAGACAATCGATTATAATTTTGGTAAGGTCAATCTCTAGACCGTAATTTATTATTAAAAATTGACATACAACAAAACATAAAAACTTAACATTTTAAAATTAAAATTTAGTATTATAATAAAACTTGAAATTAACACTAATTAGAGAAAGATTAAAAAATAAAGAAGAGTAGATGTACGCGCCAAGAGTCTAGAACGTCTAGAGCTTGACCTCGCCAAAATTATCAACAATTGTCATTCCCTCGCCGTTTTTTTTCAATCGTATGGTATTTTTCATAAGTTATTTTATGGTCTATACATATATATGTTTGTGTATATAATATGTATCTATAGTTTTTTTATCTTTTACAATATCTGCAACAAACACAGGAAACTCCTAATTTGTTATATTGGAGAATAGATTAAAGTATTTAATTTATCTATACAACCCCGTATCAAATACATGAACACATGTTATAGATTACAGTGGGAAAAATAGCAATATAGTCCATAAATTTTAAAGTATATTGTATTTCACATTAACGAAACAACTTAACACCTAAACTAGAGAAAGATACTTATCAGTTACTTACTTACCCCTTGTATTGATTATTTCGGTCGAAACCAGCACAAATATAACAAAATATTTAAGAAATTATCCAAATACTATCCAATTTATTATTATTAATGACAATACACGTGAATGAATTTGTTTATTTTGGTCACGCGGTGTATCTAAACAATATTCGGTTAAATTTGTGGTGAAAATTTAGCCTATAGGCACACCAGGCTGAAAATAAAACTGCTCTCAGCTGGTGTTGCTGTATTTTCTACCTAAATGGAACGGTCGATATTTACCGCATAGAGAGACAAGCTTAAAACCCATTTTATCGTAATTTTTATAAGATTTTATAAAAAATATATTCAGTAAAGGTGTTCCTATACCATTCTCCTTTTTGAGAATGTATTAGATAAGTATTTTTAAATGTGATGCTTGTTATGTTAAATTATATTGGAATATTGGCCGGTAATTTGGATGCCCCAACCACTGTGCGCTTATGTACCATAACGCAACGCCATGTTGTGACGACAGAATGTCCCGTATTGCTAGAAATCATTGAAGTTCTTGGATTTTCTTTTAATTATAGCCAGGACGGAAATTTCCACTGCATATGATACGGGATTTTTATCAAAAACAGATATAATTATTGATTTTTTATGCCTTTCTTATCTTGGATTATATAAATATATGTGTACAGTGTACAGGATGGAGGACTAAGCATTGCTAATCCCTAAATTGTTATTAATTTATAATATATGTGTACTTGTGTACGGACATATCCTACAGGAATTAAAAATAGAAATACTGGTTTTAACTGGAAGGTGCCTAGTCAAAATAATCTAGATTAATATAATTATAGGTGACGTTTGTATAAAATATTACCTATATATTTACGGTAAAATTGTCATTAAAATTTGTCTTTTAATATGGAATTTTAGATCAATATTCAGTCTTATTAAATTAAATTCAGTTCTAGATTATAATTTCCAAATTTTATAGAAATCACAAGAGTTCTCAATCAAAAATAAACAGATATATAATTAACGTGATTTATCGAAAAAACGGCGTCCAGTTGGCTTGGAAATGACGATGAAATGAATCAATGACATTCTCCATATAATTTTACATATAATGACAGCGATCTTTATTTCATAGTCATAGTTTTTTTTTCATAAGTTGGGGGGGCTGTTGTTTAATAGGCCAAAGAAGAGAAAGATGATTTTGTTTAATTTCCATAGTAAATGATTGGAAAAAAATGGCTCTATTGAATTAATATTATTACAAAAAAGTTTTTTTTTATTAAAATGTATTATATTTTAATCTACAGTGAAATTTTTAGTTGAATTTTGTAATTAATTTATTATTACGATCGCGTCTGCGTTATAAAAGACCAAACAAAAAAATATAAGAATTTTTTATTCTCTTGCTCTGCTTAAAGACTAATTTTACAAAAAAAATCCATTATTTAATTTTGTTAATCAAATTTTGTTGTGTATTTTATTTTTTTCCCAAAATTTTAATTCACCATATTGTCATGTATACTATAAAAGGCTTAAAAATATATTTTTTTAATCCCCTCGTTCTGCTAAATGACTAATTATTTTAGAAAAGATATCCATTATCCTTATTATCTAATTTTTTTAATCAAATTTTGTTGTGTATATTTTTTTTTCAAAAATTTGAATTCACCATATTGTCATGTATGATATAAAAGGCTTAAAAAATATAATTTTTTTAATTCTCTCGTTCTGCTTAAAGACTAATTATTTTAGAAAAGAAATCCATTATTTAATTTTTTTAATCAAATTTTGTTGTATACAGGGTGGTCCGAACTGTATTCCGGAAACTTCGGCAGCATATTCTGCAGATAAAAATAAGTAAAAATGTTCGTATAGATATATGTCCAAAAATGCTTTTCGGAGATACAGGGTGTAGAAGTTTCATTTTTATTTCGATTTTTTCCAAATAATTTCTGCAGTAACGTCAATATTTGGATTAAAATTGGTGTCTGGGAGTTTTTTGATATGAGAAATTTGATTTTGATGTCAATATGACTCCAACTAGTAGAGGGCGCCATCTACGTATTTTTTAACTAGTTTGAAGAGTAATAACTTTTCGTCCGTACCTGTATAAAACTACGGAGTAAAAAAATATACATTTACGACGCTTTTTACGTAAAAAAGGTCTCTTGGTAAAAATAGCTACGAGTAATGGTTTTCGAAATATTTGGAATCGAAATTATCAATACCTGTCATCACTGACATATATTAAACATGTTGACTAAATAGTTATTAGACTGAGATCATAAATCTGAAATGTTTTTGTACCAAAAGTTCAAGAAAAACTATTTTGTCATCATTTTTTTGCAGAAAAAATATGATTAATTTAAAAAAATTAAAATTTCCCAAATTTTTATTATTTCAGTGAAATAACTATCTACTCGACGTATTGACTATTTCCATTCTAAATATCTTGAGAACGGTTGCTCGTAGCGATTTTTACAAAGAAATATTTTTTACGTAAAAAATCACAGACATGTATATTTTTCCCTTGGTAGTTTTATACAGGTACGGACAAAAAGTTATTACGCTTCAAAACAGTTAAAACACACGTAGGTGGCGCCCTCTACCAGTAGGAGTCATATTGACATCAAAATCAAATTTCTCATGTCAAAAAACTTCCAGACACCAATTTTCATCTAAAAATTGACGTTACTTCAGAAATTATTTGGAAAAAATCGAAATAAAAATGAAATTTCTACACCCTGTATCTCCGAAACTAAGCATTTTAGGACATACATTTATACAAACTTTTTTACCTATTTTTATCTGCAGAATATGCTGCCGAAGTTTCCGGAATACAATTCGGACCACCCTGTATATTATTTTTTCAAAAATTTTAATTCACCATATTGTCATGTATGATATAAAAGAACAGATAACAGGCTTAAAATTATATATTTTTTTTAATTCTCTCGTTCTGCTTAAAGACTAATTTTACAAAAAAAAATCTATTACTTAATTTTTTTAATCAAATTTTGTTGTGTATTTTACTTTTTTCCAAAAATTTTAATTTACCTATTGTCTCATGTATGATACAAAAGGCTTAAAAAATATATATTTTTTTAATTCTCTCGTTCTGCTTAAAGACTAATTTTACAAAAAAATCCATTATTTAATTTTTTTAAACAAATTTTGTTGTGGATTTTCTTTTTTCCAAAAATTTTAATTCACCATATTGTCATATATAATATAGGGCTGTCTAAAAAGTGCTTAAAGAAAAGTACAATCACAAGTACAATTCTAAGTTGATTTTTTTCTTTTTTTTTTGGCGAGGTTTATCTCTAGACGTCATTTATTAAAACTTGACATAAAACGTCAAAAATTAAAGAATTAGAAAAAAATAAAAAAGTGTACTGGAGGAAGTGTAGGGAAAAGTAATTGATGCTTAGGGCTTGACCTCGCCAAAATTATCATTGATTTCATTTCCTAGCCAACGTCCCATTCATTCCTCCCTAGCCTGGCGTCTCGTCCTAGCGCCTATATAGTGTAGTATTTTTTTAGTACAGAAAGAAAAAAAAATCTTATTCACACCCAATTATCAATTTTATACTCAAATATTTTTTTTTCCCACATGTTCCTGTACCCTTTAGGACCAGCGCGCCACTGCTTTATAGTGAAGGAAACTAGCATTATAGTGGGAAAAATAGGGAAACACCAGAACACCTCATCACTGAGTGCGCCGAGACGACAACTGTTTGTGCCATAAACTTTGGTATATACGGCTGATGTCGCAGATGGAGAGCTGCTCTTTGTGGAGTCGTCTCAGATACTGGCTTTTGTCAAAGCCATCAGACTGTATAATGAGGTATAACTTGTTAAAACTCAAGAAAGAGGAACACACAATAGATCTGTAAGGTCGCGGTGATTAACCTCTCTTCTAAACATTCAACACATTCTACATACGCTGCATTATAGTATAAATAATATCAAATATTGTTTTTTTTTATAACAACATTTTATTCTTATATACACATAATATTAAATTGCTTAGACAAGGAAAGAGAGGGGACAGGTAACACGGCAGCTGAAAGTGAAGCCACTTGTCACCGCTCGAAATTCTCCAATGGCGTAGCATCAGAAATTAGCTTGTACCTAGACGATAAAAAATATTTTTTAAAATGTTAACTAATATATCGTTTATTTTTGAGTAATGCATATACAATTTTGTATATTTTATAGTCTCACCTTTATAATATTAGAATATCTAAGCCGATAATGCAAAATTTATTTAACATCAGAGTGAACTGATCATCAAGACAATTATTTATTTATTAACGTGTGTATAATGTATAATTAAATAAAAAATTATGTAAATATATATGTTTTAAACGTGTATATACATATATACAGTATGATCGAAAAACAACGGCATCCTGTTTGTTTGGAAATAAATGGTCATGGATCCTTTGGATCGATGACATTCCCCATATAATTCTACATCTAAAATGACATAAAAACTATATAAAATAACATCGAAAAAAGACTGAGAGGAATGTCATTGACAGTCATTTACAAGCCAACAGGACGCCGTTTTTTTTTCGATCATACGGTATAATAATGAATCTAGCCAATCCCCTTCACACTTGCTTACGGATTTAATGAATAATGTAATTTTTAATACTTGTTACCTTCAGTCATAAGAATATCTTAATTTTCCGCAAAAAATAAACAATTATTCTAGAAGCTTTGCGTTATTTTATTTATTTATTTTTAAATTTTTATTAATTACTCATTGAAACAATTATTATACACCTAAACTAGCAAATTTTTTGAAAGGATATTTAAAAAAATATTGTAACAAATAGCCCACCACAAGTTTGTCTACCCCAGCAAATCTTAGCAGGTAAATTTAAGTTTTATGTAACAGCTATATATATAGATTTTTTATAACCAAAATTTTTCATGTTTTTTTTATAGTTTACAATTATTATTTTACATATTTGATAACAATACTTTATACATTTTTTTTACCTGTATAATATATAAAAAAAAATTATTGCAGAAATTGTATTTCTCTGGTTATAATACCCTACGCCACTGGAGAAATCCTGTCCGAGTAGCATTATTTATAGTTTCAAACATTAATTATAATATAGGATATTGAAAATACTACTAGGAATTAATTAGAGAATAGGTACATTAAAGAAATGCTAACTTCATGTTAAAAAATGGAAACAGACGCCACCTGGTGTCGCCTGGCAGTACTAGCTAAATTGAGGGGAATTGAAGGGGCGGGGCTTAAAAGAAGGAAAATTTAAAAAAAAAATATATTTTTATAAGTATCACTGACTTACTGTTTAAAGTTAATAAACATATTTTTTATTACTTTAATATAATTTAATGTATTAAAAAATATGTCTATTAACTTTACACAGCAAATCAATGATATTATTAAAGACTTAGTAAATAAATTACACATTAGTAAACAATATCATTTATTTTTTAGAGCTGCGATTTATATTACAATAATATTGAAATATATATTTTTTTTAACAATGAAAAAGAATATCCCGGAACCTGAAAAAGAAAGATGATCAATTAATGACTTAAATTAGTTCAAAATACATTTTGCAAATAACTAGTGAATTGGAAAGATAAACATACTATTAAAAAGACATTTTAGTAGTATGTTATCATCTATTTACTGATAATACATAAGTATATAATAGGTAAATAACATGCATAAGGCACTATGATACAACTACCTAGTAGTTGTATCATAACAGCACACTAATATCACAAAAATATGTGCTAATTTAAATTCCTTTAATGATCTAATGAAACACTATCTAGCCTCAATGCATGCCATTCCAAAGGCAAAAAAACTGTTATGCCATATAAATATAAGCTGAATAAAACATGAACCAAGCCAACGTGCATAAACAAGCAAAAACTACATCAAAAAATATTTTTATCAGATCATACCCTTGGATATATTATGTATTTTATATATCGCACATCCCATTCAAAAGTTTATTAACTCAAAATAGGGAATATAGAGAACATTGTCAAGAGAAGTAAAAGAAAATTTAAGTTAAAGCAATATGCTCCTTTTTGCATATTAATGGCCAAATAATATAATGTTGATTTAATAAAATTTTACTGGAATCCTTCTGAGGTATAAATCAGATTAAAAGGACATTGTTTTTGTAATAATTGTTTGTTTTGTAAACATTTTTTGAAGACAATACAGTTTTGAACGGGCTGTGCGATATAAACAAGGATCTTACTATTATTTGAGGTTAGAAAGTATTTAAATAATATAAAACATAATCAAAATCTAGGTACTTACGTGTTTTGATATTATTATCAAGAAATAATACGTTTAGTTAAACAGGTACGCTGTCAGGCAAGTTCTATCGGCGGGTCTTTGCCAGAGTTGAAATCTAAAAATACAAAAATACGTTTACATCTTAGTTGTATTTACGAATAAAGTATTTGTGTGTAATTTCTGACTTACCAGTTAACTGAATATTCGCATTAAATACATCCAAATGGTAATTTAATATTGTAAAAAAGCAAAATTGTTTTAAATCACTTGCCAGGACAACCCGGCCAGCTTCTTTGTTGACAAAATGGCCGCGGTATCATGATTTAAGCAATGTGAGTGACAAAGAAAGCCAATG
The DNA here is from genome assembly GCF_002938485.1 of Sitophilus oryzae. NCBI lineage: Eukaryota > Metazoa > Arthropoda > Insecta > Coleoptera > Curculionidae > Sitophilus > Sitophilus oryzae. Next base: position 2,153,917 of record NW_022147237.1, on the reverse strand, counting down.
TCTGGCAGATGTTGCTTTCTTTGTCGTTGGTCCTGGCACGTTTAAATTTGACTGTTGCCTGTTTTCCCATACAAGTGACACCCCCGTGGAATTAATAAAAATAGTTTGCTTTGGATGTGGTACAAGACATATTAAAAACATTTTACATATTTTTACTGCTATAATGAAAAAAATGTACATTTTATGACTACATAGCACAAGTTGTGTATCAACTTTTACCTGTAAAATGTAATTCCAATCATTTTTTTCTCGCTTCAGCCTTTGCAGCCATACGCCGAACATCTCACCATACTAAACAACACAATTTATAAATTTAAAACAAAACAATATTCACAAAAAACATAAAAATTCGCTTGGTGTCACCAGGGGGGTGACAGTGAAATAGGAAAATTGAAAACAGTCATTAGTGTCATTCCTGTCATCTCCTGACGACAAGTATGGCCGCCTAGACAAGGACAACAATATTTCTGTCTAACTATTGTCTAACTTCACAGTTTAGAATTGACAGATTTGTTCTAGAACCACAGTCTAGAACAAATCGAACAAATTTCGACGCCATTTTAATTCTCTCCGTTTAGTTTTGTTTTGTAAATTCAATTTGATATTTCTCCTGAAATTTATAAATATAAAGGTAATAAAGCATATAAAATATATATTACATGAAAAATCCTGGAGAAAACGACGTTTCTGCAGTACTAGGTATGTCCCATGTATATTAAAAATAGGTAGTAAATAAATACTATTTTCATGTTTTTTAGATGCAAGAAAATTTTGTTATATGTTTATGATCGGCGATTTTATTGAAAATGGAAACAATTTACAGCAAGGTAAGATCATTTTTAACTATAGCCAATATTAGTTATCTCCAGTATGTGCGATTTATTGTCAATAATACAATAAATCTGTCTGATACAATCTGATTGTTATCCGATTAAAAGTCTCTTTTTACTTCTTTTGGATTCATAAACCAGGTCTCTTTGGGAATAATGGAGCTTTTTTAATTAGTATATTTATATTTTATACCTATATTGATATTTTTACATTGTTAATTTTAGTATAAAAAATGTGTTTTTCTGTTTTCAGGTTTGGTTTGTTATGGTATAAGGCTCCCGTTTTCATGTCCCTGCCCCCGTTTTCTGTTTCTGAAGGCTGTAAATACGTGTATTTATTTACAGATTACTGTAAGTCATGCTTATACCTTACTAATTTACGTTAAAACTGCATATATTTAAGTAATTCTTTATTTTTTTTATATTTAGTCACGTTGTCTCACATTTCAAATAAATATGTTTGAATAAATTTTTATTTTGTTTTATTTATGATAAGAAAGAGTACAAAATACATTTAAACTGAAAGGGGTGCCCGCCATTGAATAACCGGAAACGGAAATAAAAATGAAGCCATCATGTCAACCTGTCAATTGAAAATTAGTTCTCCAGACGACAACGAAGGCTTTCGGTGGCGTATCGTGTTTCCACGATTTAACACAGAGTTGACACTTCTTTCTAGTTAATTATTTTATGGGTGTCACCTCGAAATCTTGTCACCAAAATATGGCCGCCGATCAAATTTTGGCCTCAAAAATTTTTCACTGGAGAATATGCGTGTTACCTGTCCCCTCTCTTTCCTTGTCTAAGTTAAATTGATTGGTACCATCCTTGTTTGTATAATCAAGGTTACCATGAAAGAATATTTCTTGAGGTTTCAAATTATTATTTTTTTTTATTATTTGTATATTTGTTTTTGTGCTTTTTTGTTTTGTGAATGCTTTGTCGATGAAGCTGTTGTGGCATTTTGTACAATAAAGCGTTTTTTTTTAACTAATAATTCACCATTTTGTCGTACATAAATGATTATGTCAAGAAAATTGGTCAATCTTTTAACAAAATGGTGAATGCGATTTTTATTCCGATTTTCAACAAGTAAATGTAATTAATAATTGATAGGTAATAGCTGTGGTAATAGCTAAAAATTGAAACGCCATATCAAATTATTATACGTGATTTTCTGGAATCCTCTATTTTCAGAAAATTACCTGAAATAAATATAGAAAATAATGGTTTTATTATTTTATTATAAAAAGTAAATTACACAAATAAAATTAAAAATATTATACTAAAAATATGATTTGAGACAAATCAGTTTAAAATGATATACATTATTATAGTCTATGTCTATATTAGTCTTGCCTTAAAAATAAAATGTCAGAAAGCATTAAGAAAACAGAAAATTGTAACAAACACCTCATTTCTAAATGAACCTTTAGTAAAGCAGCAGCTTTATACAGACATTAAAATAGAAAGCATATACTTAATGAATATAATTCATTAATCATAAATATAATTCATAATTCTGTAGGACATCTGGTTGCTTCGGCAAGATCTTTTATAAACTCTGGGAAACCACGAACGAGTACTGGATGATGAGGAACCAATTGGGCATCGCACATCACACCAAGTCTTATATGGTCGGCGTATTCGTTTATGCACAGGGATATACCTAGAAATTGGAGAAAATGGCGAATGCGTTAGAATATCTAAATTATTATAGGTTTGTTACCTATTTATTTTTAGTTTCAAAATAAAGTATTATATGATTAAAGGTAATGTAGATATTCAACTATCTGAAATGAGTATTATATTCATTTAATTAATTATTACTATTCTACTTAAAAAAATTCTACATTGTTATTTTTTGAGATATAAAATTTTTGTGCGAATTATTTCTAAAATATTATTTGTCTTCTAATAGGTTTTTCTCTTTTTCTAGGTTTACAGACTTTTTGTTTTAAAATACTTACAGACTTGTGTGAAATATTGAGGAATTTTATTGTATGTGTGAAATATTTATTTTTTGTGGTTTTAGCAAAGAGTAGGAACGTTCACCATTTTGTCATTCATGACATACAGGGTGTTTCAAAAAACATGTGCCATCTCTCGTGGGGAGATTCCTCACGTAAAAATAAGATTTATTTTTCATCTCAACAAGGGTCCGATTCTGCTTTGTTTCGTAGCTACAGGGTGTTAAAGTCTTAATATTTTTTCGATTTATTATTATTTTCTACCTCTAATAAAGTTCTTTTAGCGTTTCGAATGAAATTTTGAGTTTGGTTTGGTAATAAATATGCGACATATTTTAAAGCTAAAAAAGTGTCGACATATTTACCAGGGACGTGCATATGGATTATCACTGGAATATTTTTCCAAAAAAAGCATGTACGCCACTGACTTTTTTTTCTTTATTTAGCGAAATAGTGTAAGTAGTTTAATGCCGATTAATAGTTGTCTCTTGATATTTTGTCGATTTTGGCCTACTTGATGAGATAAACTCAATTTTAGTAATTTGCCTTGATCCAAGTCTAATAGCAATAACCTTTAAAAAATTTAATATCTTTAACTTGCGAAACCTTTAAATAAGATTAATAATCAAAAAATATGAAAAAAAGTTCCTTTAAACATGGCTATAGAAATGCATAGTTTTAGAGTTACAGGATGTTAAAACTTTTTAAAATTAAGTTTTTTGTAATGATCTTAATTACTATTACTTTTTTATTTGAAATTGCTGTAGGCTGGACTAATAGTAATAATAACTAATAGCAATAATATTTAATAATAAATTAGGTAAAATATGTAATTTATTAATTTAATTTTAATCATTGTGATTAATAAAATTGCGTTTATCTCATCAAGGAGGCCGAATTCGACAAAATATCAAGAGATAACTTTTAATTGGCATTAAACAGCCTACACAATTTTGATGTCAAAAGAAAAAAGTCAGTAGTGCACATGTTTTTTTTTTAAATATTCCAGTGATAACCCATATGCACGTCCTTGAGGAATTTATCGACACTTTTTTAGCATTAAAATATGTAGCACATACAGGGTGACAATTTGAAAACGAACAGTATTTAATATAATCTCTACCGATAATAGTATGAAAATTTGGCGAGAAATACGTCAATTTACATATCAAGGAGGACAATTTTTGAGGTATTTGTTGTCGTGTTACTTTCAACCATTTGACCCCCAGGGCACCAACCCCTAAAATTTGAAATGGCAACCCCTATTTCTTTTTACATTTTTGTGTTCCTTATAAAATTCTCAAAAATATGATGCAGTTTATGTAGAATTCTATAAGAAACACAATAATGGTAAAAGAAATAGGGGTTGCTATTTAAAATTTTAGGGGTAGTTGCCCTGGGGGTCAAGGGATTGAAAGTAACACGACACCAAATGCCTCAAAAATTGTCCCCCTTGATATGTAAATTGACGTGTTTCGCCAAATGTTCATACTATGATCGGTAGAGGCAATATTAAATACTGTTCTTTTTTAAATTGTCACCCTGTATAGTAACTTTTACTCTCACAATTTCCGAGTTCACATGGTACGGGTCCGCAACAATATGAAAAATAAATCTTATTTTTACATGAGAAATCTCCCAACGAGAGATGGCACATGTTTTTTGAAACGCCCTGTATAGTTATAAAAATTTAATTTAGTTAAAATAAAACACTGAATCAACAGTTCAAAGAGTTTATATCTCCCTATAGTCGGACGCAACAAAAAGAAAAAAAAAAGATATGAAGTAACATAATGAGAAAAATAAAGATGTTTTAGTGTTCTCATTCTAGCCAAATATGAAACTAATTTTTTTTTCTATAACCCTAGTAGGTTTTTTTTCTGTATAAAAATTATTCTTACTCGTATTAGCTTGTGGAGGCCTCCAATAAATCGCACTGACCACTTCCTGTCCCCAAAGGGTTCTCTGTGTGACGTTTGGATACTTATTCGTCACCTCCGTCACAGTAACCACGTATTTTCTTGACAGGTATTTCAAGTAAATACTCACGACCGTAGATGGCAAGAACTTAGTCAAAATTCCGTATTTGGTTTGGAACAGAGTCAAAAGATGAGACAGACCTTGTCTTTCAATCGACGACTTAAACCTAATCTCTAAATCCTTTAGGTTCTGAAGCTGCGTCTTGTCTGACTGTAGTTCGACTAAGGGCAAATTAAGACATATCATTCCGCTGACGGAATCACGAGATTTAATATTTGGACCGGTGGCAAAGAGGTATTGTGAGTTGATGTTTCTCATAGTGATAGGAAGTTCGCTTGGAATTGTGTCATTCGTTTGACCAAAGTACTTGGATATACCCATCGCGCAAGCTGATAAAGTAACTTCCGTTTCAGACACACCAAGTTTTTGGGCAGTGTTTTTTACCAATTCCATTTTGACAGGATCACTCCAAGCTACTGCTTTGCGGCCGCAAAGCGTAATAGTTTGGAGCGATTCTTCTTGCAGTAGGAGATCTTGAACGATGGTTCTCGGCGCGAGAAAAACGATCTTAAACATTTCAAGAACCTCCTTTAGTGAATTATACAGTAACGGGACATAAGTGAACAGTATGCCGACAATTGTTCGAGGATATGGACAATATTTTAGCGTAAAACAAGAATATAACGCTACAGATTCAGCATATATCATAATTGGTAAACGAATTGGTAGGAAAACCATCAAAAACCAAACATTTTGAAAACCAACTGCTAGTAAGTTCTTGGGACTTACAGATTTCACAATCGACCAGAAGAAGTTTGAACTCGTGACTCCTCTCTTATGGCTTTCATTACAACTAGTCAACACGAAGTATCTTATTTTAGAAAAAACATCAGGCTTGATAACTCTGAATCCTTTCTTGCATTCTTTAATAATGGATATGGAGGTTAGAACCACTATGGCAAGAAATTGGGTTATGGTGGGAGTTTCTTTGAGTAACTCGGGTTTTTCTAGAGGCTCGTAGGTAGAGACGAATTCGTTCCAGTAGTTGGAAATTTCTTCAGTCAGTTTCTCCTTTAAAGTTGTTAGGGCTACCGGTTTCTTTAGGACGTCAACGATGGGACTTTTCGAACCTAGAACGCTAGAACAAAAATATTTATTTGAAATATATCGTTTATTTATTGGGATGATTACTATATTTAATAGAAAATATAAGTTGTAATCATCTGGGCGTTTATATATTTTCATCTAGTTCGTTGTTTGGCATACCACGAACTGCCACTGTTGACAACTCTCCGGACAAAGCCTTTGGTTTGAAGGTTTGTTTTTCTAGGATAATACTGTTTTAGTACCAGGTGGTAGGATAACTCGTTCGTGAAGAAACACACAGATTAATAATGACGAATACGTTTAAAGCAAATTAAAATACAGAGTGGTCCGAACTATATTCGGGAAACCTCGGTAGCATATTCTGCAGATAAAAATAAGTAAAAAGTTTGTATAAATGTGGGTCCTAAAAATGCTTCATTTCTTAGGTACAGGTGTAGAATTTTCATCTTTATTTCTATTTTTCCAAGTAATTTCTGAACTAACATCGATATTTTGATGAAAATTAGTGTCTAGGAGTTTGTTGACATGAAAATTTTATTTTGATACCAATATGACTCCTACTTGTAGAGGGCGTTACCTACATATCTTTTAATTGGTTCCCGTATAACCAAACAGTATAGAACTTCTATCGAGCCTATATTAAAATCTTTAGTCGATAAAGGCAGCATTATAAGGTACAGCGACGATACGTGTTTTAATACAGTCTAGCCTGTATTGAATAAAGTTGGCCTGTATTGATACTTTACCGCCACTGTACATTCTGGATTTAGATTGAATAAAGTTAATTTGTCGATCCGTTATCGTACCGATATACATACTGACGGCGTCCTTTACAAAATATGTATTAAAATCTATCCTATAGTTTTTCTTATTGTTACCTGAATTAGAAAAGTTATGTTTAAGTAAATTCTTAAACATATCCTTTGTAGTATTAATATTCCAAATATTAATATAAATATTCTAATGGCATAAAATACTACAAACGATATTTTTCTAATTCAGGTAACACTAAGAAAAAATGTTTAGATCTATTTTAATACATATTTTGGAAGACGCCTATCAAACCTATAGGTTAGATAAGATTTATATTGGGGCGATTTAAGTAAAATTATTGAAAATTTGATTACTCTTTTATTATATTACTTACAAATTTGTGTATACACTACTGTTTTCATCACTTTTAAAACTTTCATCAAGTCTTGTAACTTCATCATGAGAAAATTTCATCTTGTTACTTATCGTTACCAATGTGACCATGTGACCATCAGTACCGTTATTATAATTACTCCGCGGAAGTTTCTTCTATTGCTTAGATATATTAAGTACGACCTGCCCTTCAATAACTCAACTTGGGGAAAATACACAGATTTCAAATTTTAGATTTTTCTTTCGTTATGTTATAGTAGAATGTTGAAGAAACACGGAGAAGCACATTTGTATCTGAGATCTTAAAATTATTATAACCCCAGAAATACTGCACAAGCGGAATATCATTATAGATATATAAAATACATGAAGTTGTAAAGGTTCAGCGTATATTTTCTATGTATAACTATACAAATTTGTATAGAGTTAATAAAGGATAAGTAAAGTTTTCGTAACAGTGAATACTGTCATCGAAAAATTGTATAGAATCTGTATTTATGCGTTATCGGAGAAATATACAGGCAGTGCTTTATGGTTGCTATAAAGATTAAATACAGAACATGTCTGTAAAGGAAATATTTGGATATTCTTTAAATTTGCTTTATATATGAAGTCTTTATCGAGACATCTTTATAGCAAAGAAACTAATCTATATAGGCTTGAGTTTACTATATCGCGTCACATCGCGTGGTTATACGGGTTTGAAAGGTAATAACTTTTCGTCCGTACCTGTATAAAACTAATGAGTAAAAAATATACATTTATGACGCTTTTTTTACCCAAAAAAGATCTCTTGGTAAAAATCGCTACGAGTAATGGTTCTCGAGATATTTGTAGTCGAAATTATGAATACCTGTCATCATTGACATAAATTAAACAATTCAATGTTGACTAACACTTATTAGACTGAAATAATGATTTTGAAATGTTTTTGTGGCAAAAGTTCAACAGAAATTGTTTTATCATAATATTTTCAAATTTAAAAAAATAAAAAGATTCCAAATTTGTCATTTTACTCAGTGAAATAACTATCCACTCAACATGTATATTTTTTGTCAATAACGATTATTTTTCTATTTTTACTTTTACTTTTATTTATTACCATACTATACTCTATATTTATTTTCATTAATAAAGTAAAAGAATGCATTATGGATAATTATTATTATTATTATTATTTATTTTTTTAATAATTATTATTATTTAAATGGGACACCCTGTACACGTTGGATGAAAAAACTATAGAGATAATCTAGACTTATGTTGGATGCTTTCTCCAAGATCATCATTAAAAGTGACAAATGTAGATGAGCAAACATCAAAAAAAGTATTTAAAAATATAATATGAGCAAACTTTTTTAAGGACGTAATTTGAGTTTAGCTCATAAATTTCTAATTCATAACTATGATTTTATATTAAAAAGAGCGTAAAATACTGAATACTACAATAGTTTATCACTGGTTGCAGCAACAATAGGCGGTAAACAGTTTCTTCCTGTAATTATCTTTTTGTTATCACGCGAGATAAATTTTATTAGTTTACATAACTGGTAATAAATAGATATAATATGATGTAGTGTAGGTTAAACATTAACGTAAAAAATATAGTTCTTTTAATTACAGTGGTAAGCCATAGGTTTGGTATTTTATGTGAGTACCCAGTAGGAAAAAGTAGGGATTTTAAAAAAATTATATATCTGTGATTTGTGTAAATTGTGCATTCGTCATTTGTGTACTACCGTATGATCGAAAAAAAAACGGCATCAGCGATGGCTATGAAATATAGATGGGTGTCATTTTATATGTAAATTTATATGGGATCGTCATTTCCCAGCCAACTGGATGCCGTTTTTTTTCGATCATACATTTTAACTATCATCTTTAAATATGTTTTAAAAACCAAGCCGTTCATTATGGTGATGTTGCTGTACCGATTTAGTATTGCTACTAGTTATAATTAAATTAATTCAATAGTGAGTATATAATCATTACGTCAATTAAATACAATCACTATAAATTGTTCTGCGATGAAGTGTTATTGTTCGCGGTTGTGTATAAAGGTGAATTTAATATTAAAAAAAAAACGAATGCATTCTATTTTCTGCATGTTTTATGTCGTTATTAGACCAAATGTATTATTAAAATAATAACTGCAATATCTTATGTAGTATTATTTTTCTATTTAACAGTCCTAGTATATATAATAGTTCGCAGAATATTTTTTAAAGGTTCCAGATGACACATTTTTATTAACATAACAGTGTAAGTATGCAGTAATTTACATATTTTAAAGCTTTAATTTTAAGTGGTTCTGAATATTTTAAATTACGCTTCATGCTGATGAAGTACTGTTCCTGTTTATTTACTATTTTATTTGCCTCTAATTTATTTATTTACTTGATGTACTTTCTGTGCTGTTGTTTCTGAATTTTTTTAGAAAACGGTGAGTTACTATCACTAGGTTAGTTTTTAATATTGTTATATGATTAGTTTTAATAATTTTAATATAATATGAGAACAGTAAAAGATTAAAATGATCGAAATACGAGCTTGGAAAAATAGTATTAAAATACAATTTCTGGACTAATTTTTGGTTTAAATTGGAATAGGATCTGAACCATATACATTTATCAACATATCTATTCAAAAAAGTCATCTAGGTGTTTCGTCACTAAGTATATAAGAAAATCTACAAATAAAAAGAGTTATTTTTGTAAACACTGCTGCATCCAACGGAGACTAACTTATCTAGTTATACAATGTGTTATACGTTATACTCTAAAATAAATCCAATGGAATGTACGCCCCCCGTTATGTTATCAGTATACAGGGTCGCTTTTATGTATGGAAACGGTCGATTATTAGGTAAAATATACAAGGTACCGCAAAAAGTTAAATACAAAAATTATAGTGTTTTTAAATGTCTATTGGCGAGTAATAAATTTATGTATACAGGGTCGGTCATAAAGTCGTGGCACATCAAAGTTAAATTTTTTTAAATAGAACTCCCTGTATATTATTACATACTTCAATTCTTCCTTCAATTCTAAGCAAAAATCGAAATACACATAATCAACCAACCATTTCGAAATACACATATTCAAACCAACCGTTTCCGAGTTATTGACTTTTGAACATATCACGTAAACAATTTGATTTAATTAATATCGATATGTTCAATTTCATTTAATGTTGTCATTCTGCCGAAACTGTGATAGTGTTGTAATGGGTTGTGAGGTCATAAAGTTGTAGCGCATTAAACTTTTTTTTTAAAATGAAACCCCCTGTATATTATTGCATATTTCAATTCTTACTTCAATTCTAAGCAATAATCGTAATACACAATGTACATAAATTGAAGAATTGAAATGTTAAACTTCAATTTTGAAATTTCCAGACTTGATAATAATCTTATTTTATACATCTATAAATACTAACTTGAAACTAATGTCAAATAGTATTAACTAACACAGTTTCGACAGAATGGCATCGTTAAATAAAACTGAACATATCGAAATTAATTAAATCAAATTGTTTAAGTGATATGTTCAAAAGTCAATAACTCGGAAACGGTTGGTTTGAGGTACATTATGTTGTTTCAATTTCTGCTTAGAATTGAAGGAAGAATTGAAATATGCAATAATATACAGGAGGTTCCACTTAAAAAAATATAACTTTGATGTGCCTACGACTTTATGACCAACCCTGTATACATGAATTTATTACTCGCTAATAGATATTTAAAAATCCTATAGCTTTTGTATTTAACTTTTTGCAGTACCATTACGATTATTAGGTAAAATATATATACATACTTATATTTTACCTAATAATCGACCGTTTTCATACATAACAGCGACCCTGTATATTACTAGAATAACAAGAAAATCTACAGGAAGTGAAAACTACGTATCAGAATTTACCAATTAGTTATACAGTGTTGTCTTTACAAAAGGAAATTTTTTCTTCGTATACCGTATACTTATAAATGCCGTTTTTACTTTCCATATCTCCATACAGTTTTAAAGAAAATTAAAAAAAAACACGAAGTTATGGTTGACTTTTTCCTAAAACTCGACAGGTGTTTCTATGGTAATATTATTTCGTTTTCATTCTTCGGTTGATTATTATTGATAGAAATTTAATTACCATCATATTCTTTGCTTTTTTAAAATGTTAAAGTAGTACACGATTCATCCAGTTCCAGGGCCGGACTTAGCGAAGTTGCCGCCCCAGGCCAAAAAAAATTGCCGCCCCTTAACATGTTTTTTAATTAAAAAAATTACGGATATAAAAACATTTATTTGAATACAGGACCAACAACAGAATAGGCCGACAGAACAGATCAACACAGAACATAAAATAAATATTAAAATATTCATATAAAATGACAATAAACGAACAACAAAACTATAAGGTTTGCTTATATGCCTATAAAGGTTTCCTACGTACTTTTTTGTTCACCAAATTATCAATTACTTAATCGTAATGGATAGTTTTTAAAAGATCGGACTCAATATGTAAAACTGCCAAATGATTTAGACGTTCTGTTTCCATAGTGGACCGTAAATAAGTTTTAATAAGTTTCAATGCGGAAAACGAGCGTTCAGCAGAACAGTTAGTAATAAAAGTACATGTGAAGATTCTTAATCCTATGAAAGTATTTGGAAACAGGTCTTGAGCGTTTTTTTCATAAATTACTTTAAGAAGCTCTCTAGCAGATGATTTCGCGGACTTAATGCATTTTATAAATTCACGTAAATGTATTAATTGATTAGGTATTGACTCATCTAAATCATTTGGATAACAGGTTATTAAATGTCTGGACTTATCGGTAATGTCGTCAATACTTAAAGTAGATAAATCACTAAAGAAACCAAATTTGCTTGAAAAATTATTGTAGGCACTTTTCCTGTAGGAAAAATTTTAAGGATTAATTTATCAATAATAACATTAAATACATTTATCCTAAAATCGTCCCTAGCATTAAATAGAGTTTCATTATCACTGGTTTCAGCAAAATTGTCGTTTCCGTTTCACTTTTCTCTTTTTATCTGCCGCATATTCTTTCTCACCGAACAATTCTATGGCCCTTCTTTCATATTCCTCATGATTTAGTATTTTCTAGATTTCTAATTTCAGAAAAATATCTTTCCAATGAGCTATATAAATCTGCAGCAAGTTGTAGATCAATATCCACCATTTGAAGCTTTTTATTGACCGCATCTAATCTATTTAAAACATCTTTCCAAAATACCACCATAAAACCCATTTCTAGGCTTTTGAATTGTTTAAGGAGACTAGAAGCATATAACTGGGTTTTAGGCTTTTTGGTATCGTCTGCAGAAATTGACTCCAACGTGGATTTTATTTCATTGGAAGACAAAGATAGTGATTGGCAAGCTTCATTTCGTGCAGACCAACGTGTTTTTGATAAATGTTTTAATGTTTTTGAATTTATTTTTTTTATATTCGAGGTATTTATGTATTTATTAACTGGATGCGTGGCACAATGCAGTAAAAAATAACCCAAGCGAATTATATACCCAAGTAGCATTTTCACGACTTGCGACCACATGTTTACTAAACACAACGTTGGATTAGTTACAAAAAATAGTTAGCTCCCTACCTTAGGTATTAAAATAAATTTAAACGTTTTTATAACGTTGTGCCGACGTTGGACTTGTACTACAGCAAAGTAGAAGCTTCTGCGACGTCGAATAAACGTTGTCTTCTAACCTTTTTTTGCTTAAGTGATCTTTAGAACGTAGCTACAACATTGGACAATATAGAGTTTTCCGACGTCAGTTTCAGGACCTATTCCAACGTTATGCAAACGTCGTCTGTTTTACTAATTCCAACGTTGTTTAGATTTCCTTATTCTTACGTTGGTAGGACGTCGAGTCACTACCTTTTTGCAACTGTATTGAACCATAACCTTAAATCTTAAATTTTCACTTTATTGTTCTCTTCAGTCAGACAGTTCAGTGCTGCTTTTGTTTTTATAAAAAAAAAATAATTAAAATGGGACATAAGAAAGGTACATATAAAACTAAATTTAAATATACATCGACATATATTACCGATAGTTTATCCACTCCCTCGTTTATTTAGATTATAGAGGGCGGCACAAGCTAGACTCTAGGATGACTAAATTAGGCAATCTTGCGACTAGTATACTACCTGTTAAGGCCGAACTGCGACTTTATTAGACCAGTATGCGACTACTCGAACTACTCCATCTTAATCTCCAAAACAACAAAGTGCAAGCCGCCATGTTGTTAAATAAGAAAATGTTTCGTTTCTAAAATAGCAATTCCTGCTTTTTGAATACATTAACTTGAAATATTTGACCCTAAAAAACACGCGGAAACAATTTTTTCGACTGCGAATGAATTATTCTCATTTTACTAAAAAAAAAATTCAAGAAAATTTTTAAAACTTCTTTAATTTTAAGGCCCATTAGTATTTTTCAAAGTAGAAACAATACATTTATCAATAAAGTTGTTTGCGTTTAACTTTTTTGCCTTGGGTAACGAGTTACAGAGTCGGTTAAAGTGTTTCAATAATTATGATCTTCAAACATCCTCCACACTTAAATACTTTTGTTTTGTTTTCCTTCACTGCCATCTGACATATGTCTCTAACTAAACCATAAAAATAATATTTTTACTATAATTATCCCAATTTAGGATAAAACGCGACTTAGACGCGACTTAGATATTAGTTTTGTATTTCTGTGAATTAGGATTTTAAACAACGTTGCAGATTGTACTAAATTAGGCTTCTAGCCAACGTCGGTATCCAACGTCGTTTCGACCCAAAAATTATTCTCCAAACTAGTGCAGACTAGGGTCGGCACGAGGTTGTGCCGACGTTATGTATTTATTAACTGGATGCATGGCACAATGCAGTAAAAAATAACCCAAGCGAATTATATATATAAACAATAATAATAGTTAAGTAAATAAATATGTAATCGGCTAAGGCAATATCCGAAATATTTTATGAACAAATAAAAGTTAAAAAAAAAGATAAATATTTTGGTATGCTCAAAATTTTCCGCCCCTAAAAATCTGCCGCCCCAGGCCCGGGCCTAGTTGGCCTAGGCCTATGTCCGGCACTGTCCAGTTCGATGCTACGGAAAGGGTGATAATAGTTATCGGAAAATATGATACTTTATCAGCAAAAAATATAACGTTAATCAAAATTAATAATAACCATCTATCAAAGCATTATCAAAGGAAGAAATTGAAATTATATCACGATAGAAACGCGTTTTGATTTTTAGGACGTCTAACAAATTCAATTCAGGACGTTCAAAAATTCAACCATATTTTCATGCTTTCCTTTATTTTCTCTAAAACGGTATTGAAATCTGGAAACGTATAAATGGGATTACCATTTTAGAACATGCAAATTTTTTTATAAAGAATGCATTTTTCTCAAATTAGCAATAACAAAAAAGTTTTTGCTCTTTTAAACACAATCCGTGGATATACTGTAGATATACATTATACTTACGTAACAAATCATTATAATTTCTTTCATGTTTTACTTCAAGAGATTATTATTAAAGTAAGGTTCTCGAATAATTGTTAAGTAAATATATTTTCTATAATAAACAAATTAGATTTTATAAGGCAAGTTTATTAACTTAAATTTTCGAATTATTTCTTTTGTAGGCATTGGAAAATTATTAATGAAGTTATAAATCATTTCTTTACCTTGGAGATTGTCTGGTTGGAGGAATCAGTGGAAGAAGATCTCCAACATTGACTCCTTCACTTAACAATATATGATGGATACGGAACAAAATATAATGATTATCTTCCGATGACGGGATGATGATAACCTGCCATGGTGAGGCTTCGCTTGGTAAGTATTTAGTAACAATTTCACTCACGTACTCCTAAACATACAAAATTCATATAATGTAAGTTAATTTCTGTCCAAAAAATTCAAATTTAAAAATTACTAATAATTTTTTTGAACTAAAATTTGGAATTAATTGTGGATCTTTTTGTATTAGTATTCGATTTTTCCACTTGCCGAAAATGTAATTTGATTAAATAAAATATATGAAAACTTATTGTTAATATTTGGGAGTAATGGTTAAGTACAGGGTGTTCCAAGCTGTATTCCGGAAGTTCGGCAGCATATTTTGCAGATAAAAATAAGTAAAAAAGTTCGTATAAATCTCCTAAAATGCTTAGTTTTGGAGATACAGGGTAGAAGTTTCATATTTATTTCTATTTTATCCAAATAATTTCGGAAGTAACGTCAATAATTGGATGAAAATTGCTGTCCGGAAGTTTCTTGACATGAGAAATTTGATATAGATGTCAGTATGACTCCTATTTGTAGGGGGCGCCATCTACATGTGTTTTAATTGTTTTGAAGAGTACTAACCTTTCTTTTTTTTTAAATATATATTTCCCTGTTTTTTACGTGAAAAATGTCTCTTGGTAAAAATCACTACAAGCAACCGTTCTCAAGATATTTAGAATGGAAGTAGTCAATACATGTCATTATTGACAAAAATAACATGTCGAGAGAGAGAGAGAGAGAGATAGAGAGTAGATAGTTATTTGATTGAAATTCTAAGTTTGGGAACTTTTTATTATTTTATATTAATCCTAAATTTGTCTTCGAAAAAACAGTTTCTGTTGATAAAACAGTTTCTGTTGAACTTTTGGCACAAAAATATTTCAAATTTATGATTTCAGTCTAATAACTGTTTAGTGAACATAAACTAAAGTAATAATAGCAATAACTAAAAACAAAAAACTTAGTTAACAATAAACTAAATAACAATAACTAAATTGTTGCTATTGATAAATTCTATTCCACATATCTCGAGAACCATTACTAGTAGCGATTTTTACCAAATATATTTTTTTACGTAAAAAACGTCGTAAATGTATATTTTTTACTCAGTTGTTTTATATACAGGGTGGTCCGAACTGTTTTCCAGAAACTTCGGCAGCATATTCTGCATATAAAAATAAGTAAAAAAGTTCGTATAAATGTAGATCCTAAAATGCTTAGTTTCAGAGATACAGGGTGTAGAAGTTTCATTTTTATTTCGATTTTTTCTAAATAATTTCTGAAATAACGTCAATATTTGGATGAAAATTGGTGTCTGGGAGTTTTTTGACATGAGAAATTTGATTTTAATGTCAATATGACTCCAACTAGTAGAGTGTGCCACCTACATGTATTGTGTTTTAACTGTATTGAAGCCTAATAACTTTTTTTCCGTACCTGTATAAAACTACCGAGCGAAAAAATATACATCTCTGCGACTTTCTACGTAAAAAATATCTCTTTGTAAAAATCACTACGAGCAACCGTTCTGAAGATATTTAGAATGGAAAAAGTCAATACATGTCATTAATGACGAAAAATTAACACGTTAAGTAGATAGTTATTTCACTGAAATAATAAATTTGGGAAATTTTTATTTTTTTTTATTAATCATAAATTTTTCTGCAAACAATGATGATAAAACAGTTTCTGTTGAACTTTTGGCACAAAAACAAACTATTTAGTTAACATGTATTAATGTCAATGATAACAGGTATTGATAATTTCGATTCCAAATATCTCGAAAACCATTACCCGTAGCGATTTTTACCAAGAGATCTTTTTTTCGTAAAAAACACCGTAAATGTATATTTTTTTACTCAGTAGTTTTACACAGGTACAGACAAAAAGTTATTACTCTTCAAACCGGTCAAAAAATATGTAGGTGGCGCCCTCTACTAGTAGTAGTCATATTGACATCAAAATCAAATTTCTCATGTAAAAAAAACTCCCAGACACCAATTTTCATCCAAATATTGACGTTACTTCAGAAATTATTAGGAAAAAACCGAAAAAAAAATGAAAGTTCTACACCCTGTATCTCCGAAATTAAGCATTTAAGGGCATACATTTATACGAACTTTTTTGCTTATTTTTATCTGCAGAATATGCTGCCGAAGTTTCCGGAATACAATTCGGACCAGCCTGTAGATACGAATGAAAAGTTATTCCTTTTCAAACTATTTAAAATATATATAGGATTGTTTGGATTATTTTCAGGTTGGCGGTCAGTGACTCAAAAACTTATTTGTTTATGTCTCAATATTTCGTAAATCTTTATTTACTTCATCAGGAGATATACTACAAAGTCAAAAATTCTAACATAAGAAAGGATCAATTAAAATACACAAAAATTATACTTACAAAACTAAAAGTCAGTCGTATCTTTCAATATACACATTCATTACACCAATAATCTACTTTCAGTTATAAAATTTGACGGACAAAACAGACCTACACTGGTGTTTAAGTTACAATGAAACTGACAAAAAAAAAATATCAACAATTAGACAAAACTAACAAACAGTAAGATAAAATTGTTATAAATTTGGACAAAACAAAAAGAAAGAAAGAGGATATCAGTTCATTACTAGTTTTAGTTTAATGTTTTAACAAATTGCAATATATTGTATTTAACTGGTTTGTGTCGGACTTAAAATTAATAGATTCTTTATTTTTATTTATAAAACACATTTCCATGAATAAACGGCTTTTTATAATTTGATTCCTGATATATATATATATATATATATATATATATATATATATATATATATATATATATATATATATATGGCGCCTCTACAAGTAGAGTAGTCATCAGGAGTCAGTAAGATAAAATTGTTATAAATTTGGACAAAACAAAAAGAAAGAAAAGAGGATATCAGTTCATTACTAGTTTTATATATATATATATATATATATATATATATAATATATATAATATTTGTGTCGTATATATATAAAATATATTAGATTATATATATATATATATATACATTTATATAAATATATATTATATATATATATATATATATATATATATATATATATATATATATATATATATATATATATATATATATATATGGCGCCCTCTACAAGTAGAGTAGTCATCAGGAGTCATATTGACATCAAAATCAAATTTCTCATATCAAAAAAGTCCCAGACACCAAGTTTCATCCACATATTGATGATGTTACTTCAGAAATGATTTGGAAACAATTGAAATAAAAATGAAACCAACTACTGCTGAGTATCTCCGAAACTCAGCATTTTAGGATATACATTAATGCGAACTTTTTTACTTATTATTATCTGCAGAATATGATGCGGAAGTTTTCGGAATACAGTTCAGACCACCCTGTATATTCATAAACTTCTTGTATACCGTATGATCAAAAAAAATACGGGCGTCACAACGCCCAGTTGGCTTGCAAATGAACATCGATAATATTCGCTATATAATTTTACATATAAACGACAGCAATCTTCATTTCATAGCCATCGCTGACGCTGTTTTTTATTTTCGGTTATATTTTATTTTACCTGTATGTTATATTCAGTTACTGCTCGTCCTTTATAAGTGAATTTGGCAACACTGACGTGTTGTTCTAGATCGAATTTTCCACGTAACCAAGCATATATTCCGCATCTGGTGGTAAGAGATTGTTGCAGTCTTGGAAAAGCCAAGTTTCCTGATTTGTCACGTCTTCTTACTAATTCCTGTAAAATAATTACCGTCTAAGAATTTTCTTGATGAATATAAATGGATCAGTTTGGTTAAAACATTTGATTGAATGTTGAAAAAATAATTTCATATGAGAGAAAAACTGGAGAGTATGGTATTTTAAAAATTAATAAATAAAATGTTTGTTGCTATGCTGGTAGAAATAGTAAATTACAAACCTGTAAGTGTCTTTTAATTGCTTCAGGATTCTCTTTTCCTCTGACTGACAGCAATACTGCAATTATACCTTGATTTCGATGCGTGTCTAAAATGGTTCTGATTGTCGAGTATGTGACAAACTCCACGTCGGGATGCATAAACGATATGCAACTTAACCATATTGCTTTGAAGAGTTGTAAACCTGAAACAACAATCTATTATAAATAGGATTTATAATGTCACGTTATAATATCATCGTTTATTTGTTTGATTTTCGTATTCAGTTTTAATTCAAATGAATTATCTATACTAATATATAAAATCCTTAAGTGACTGACATAGGTACTGATTAATCACGATCCTACTCGGATCACTCAACGTAAGAAGCTGGGCATTGCTAGCGCCTATTTTCATAGATATTCCAGCTGATTTAAATATACAAGGTGTCCCAGAAATAAGTGCAAGTATTTTAACTGGTAGTATAATTCAACCTCGAAACACGCCGATGAGGTTTTTTTCGCGAAAAAAAAATTTTGAAAATTCGGAATTAATTGAAATTTTTTTTCCAGAAAAAATCCAGTGGTTCTCAAAATTTTAGCAAAAAATTATTTTTTTAAAATTTTCGAAGTAAAATAACTCCGTTATTTTGGGACTTATTTGAAAAACCATAAAGAGAAAATATGTTCTTTTATAGAGATGTACCACCCCTTAAAATACTTGCACTTATTTCTGGGACATCCTGTATATTTATATCCAAAACTGACGTTTATATTCACCAATTCTCTGTTTTGTAATGATTATTTTTAGGTTTGTTATTATAATTTTTTATAATTTGATGACACACGCCTCCAAATAAAGTCCGTTATTTAAGATAAGCCATATTTTTTTTTATCAGCAGAATAAAATTTATCAATATACAGGGTCTCCCAATATTCCGTGGATATAGAGCTACTGCGCATTTTTAGCATCAAAATAAGTTCGTTGAGCACAATTTATCGCTATATAAAAGTGCTTCGTTTGTCCGTTAGAGGGCACCGAATTTTAAAAAAATAAACTCATTTTTTGAGATGTTTTAAGAACCTTTATTCCGATTTGAATGAGATTTGAGGTGCCTATGTTTGCGCTTTAACATTTGACTTTCACAAAAATTAAGAAAAAGTACGGGAAGGGTGAAAACTACCTCCACCCTTAAGTAAATTTTAGTAGAAATATTTTCAACTACATCGACGACTGTTTTTTTTGCTTAAATGGTCCTTCTAGAATTTACTACATTTTTTGTCTAAACTAAAATGATATACGCAATATTAGCCTATAATCATTCTATTCACTCTACAACAAATTTCAAGCCTATTGTTATTAATGGTCATATATCAGCTGATGACCCTTTCGATATCGATATGGACCATTGAGTAATCTACGATCTCTGCTTAAAACTGCTTGACGTTTTAAAGCTGATTTTTGCAAAACGGACTAACTAGGGTGTAGAGGGTTCGATAAGGAGGGGTTTCTCAGATCTCAAATTCCAAAGAGGGTGAAAACGCCGCTCAAATATTACCAATATTTGTTATTTAAAAAACGGTTAGTCTTTCAGAAAAACGCTTGGATAAGTAAAATTTATTTGTTTTTTTTTTACATATATTCAAAATCATAAAGAAAAATCTAGTTTTATATTCAAAATTAAACGAAAAACTAATTCAAAGAAAAGAGACAGTTGCAAAGAATGTAAATAAAGAGTCTGATGATTCGGAGATTTTCCAAGAAAATCAAGATGTATATCCTAAGAAACACACAAGACAAAAGGTATATCAAATAAATTCTCCGAAACCTGTTAAAATAAAATCTATAAACAAAAGTCGTAAAACGGCAGAAACAGATCCTCATGGGAAAATTCACTTGAGCAATTTGAAACGTCCGTTTTTTTTCCACAATAAGGGGCCGTCCTCTGCCGGAAACACTGCGACCTGTGAGGCCTATTGGGTTTGTCCCCTTTCTATATCTGCACCCATTCTCCTATCCCTGTGCCCTGCACTAACTTATGCAGGTCCTTGATAGGATGGGAGCATAGTTCCTCCGGTTCTAGCCTAGCTTTCCCAAATAAAAAGTGTCGCTTGCTATCCAGAGCCTCGCAGTGACATATTATGTGCTCCGCTGTTTCAGGATCTTTATCGCAGAGTCTGCAGCAAAGACTTCCTTGATACAGATTGAGCTTGTTCAGGTAACACTTGACAGCCATATGTCCCGTCAAGAGGCCTGTTGTAATCCGCAATTTATTCCTGCTAAGCATTAGCAGTTCTTTGGTGGTTTTGGAGCTAGGTATTTTTTTAAAAAATCATACAGGGTGTTCCAAAAAGTTGGATAATTTCTTAACCACGATTCTGCTTAAACTGCTTGACGTAAAAAGCTTATTTTTGGCAAACGGATTTTTCGAAAGTCAAATTCCAACGAGATGAAACTACCCCTCAAATATTACCAAGTTATATAATAATATCGCCATATTGTTTTTCCTCATGCTGACATAAATGTGAGAAAATGTTATCCAGTTTGTATGTTAATGGGAATTCTTGCTTTGCTTTATCATCATCATTACAAATGATTAATTCGACGCGAACGAAGTCGCTGGTACACGCTAGTATTAAAAATAAAAATAAACTTAATATAAAAAAGTAATAATTTAACATTGTTAATAAATCAAAATTAAAATTATACATTTGATTCAATTAACTATTTAAATATCTTAAACGTTTTACAAGATCGACTACATTCAGAAATAAATAAGATTATACCACGATCTGAAAGAATAAACCGAGGCTTAATAAATTGCTTTAGGATCAGTATTCAAAACAATCAGTGGAAACGATGGCGAAAGATACAACACATTAATAAATAATCTACAAACCGATCAAAAGAATTTGGCAGAAAATATTTTGAAACAAAATTCTTTATCGCTCAGAGTGATAAATATAAATTTAATTCTACTGTTAAATTTTACATAACGAAAAACTTTTAGAATTTAAAATCAATCAAATTGAGAAAATAGTTCAAGGGGCAGTTTATAGAGAAAATTCGATGTTTATAAAAGACGCACTTATTCAATTAATAAATATCTATGAAATTATGGATAATATCCTACAAGATATCGAAAACTCTATTGCTTTCTCTAAGTCACGAATATTTCATTCCAATATTATGAAAACCGAAGATCTATTCAATGAACTAATTAATTAACGTTCAAAATATTGTCGGAATTGATGAAATGCCATTAAATGTTAGGTACATTAGAAAATATTCTCTTATACGAAAAATTAATAATCAAAAATCAATAAAAGTAAAACCACAATCTTTTTTCGGATTTTTATGGAAATATAGATTTATTACAGTCGGTTAATCTTAGTGTATATGGGCACTTATGGGACAATATAAACTTGGACGAATTGTATAGACTTAGATCGGAAATAAAAGATAATAAACCGCAGTTAGTTTTCGAAAAAGTGTCGGCAATTCAAAGTGCGGGGACAATCGGTATACTAAATGTCGGCATTTCTGGTCTTGGGTGCCGATTTTTGTGTGTACGAAGTACGAAGAGTACGGTCAACACGCTTAGTAAAATAAGATGTACTGAATAAAGACAGAAGGCAAGTATTTTTCCAAGCGCATCGAATCTAGAGTCAAATTAAGTGATCTTCTTATTTCTCTCTCCGACCTACTAGATTGCCATAGCGATTCACTCCTATACATGTAAACGCTGACTCAAGGTTTCGCTTGCCACCAGGGTATACATTCTTCTTTCCATCGCCTGTATTTACGTTGCCTTCGAGAAATGGAAAAAACCTACACCACAACAGAGGGAGGTTCCATTAGAAGATGTTCGACTACCCTACCCAAGCTGTGTATTCGAATCTTAGCGGGGAGGTGTTATACAACCCTTTTCCATTGAAACCACGTTAAAAGACTCTAATTCTCTTTTAGCTATCATAAACATTATTGTCTACTTGCTTTATTTTCAGTGTATTCCTAGTTAGTCAGAGCACTGTGTTCGAGCAGTTAACATGTATTTTCTATTTTTAAATTTAATTTCGTAACAAATAAGTTTTTAAAAACAGTATAAAAGTTAAGTAGGTAGTGCAAATATTTTTAGGGGTGGTATATTTCAACCCCAGAAATAAGAGTTTGTTTTTCGCGAAAAAAAATGTTGGGAATTTCGTATTTTCCGATTTTTTTAGCCGACCATACCAACAGGTATGGAGGCTATTAAGATCATAAATGACCTAAATACAAAATATTTTCATGGTGTCTGTCTGTCTCTACCCGTCTGTCCATCTGTAACACGATAATTCAAAAACCGTTAAACCGATTCTAACCAAATTTGGCACAAAAATACTGTGGCACCCGAGAATCTGGCCATTAGTTTTTGGTGGGGGTGGGGGTTGGTAAGGGGGTATGGGAGAGGGTTAAACATTTAAAAAAATAGTAACTCCAAAATTACAGTAGTTAGCGAAACGCGGTTTTCAATTTAAGATTAGGAATAATATTTGCAACAAAATTTGTAATAACATCAAAATCAGTCAAAGTCGCAGTTTTTGAGATAAAAAAAAATGGAAAAATTCCTTTACTTTGAAACTAAAAGAACTGCCTACCAACTTTTTATTTTATACGTGCCTCGCGGCGCCAATCTTTTTGTTAAGATTTTAGATTCCTAGTCAGAAAATATAATATCTTGATAAAGTGGCAATATAAGTAGGAGATTAAAATTGGAGGAACAAAAAATATATATACTTTTTTGTAAATTTTCAAAGTAAAATAACTTTTTTATTTTGGACTTGTTTGAAAAATGGGAAAGAGAAAATTTATATATTTTATTCAGGTCTACCAGCTCTAAAAATATTAATTTATTATATATTCCTTTTTAATACCTACCCTGTATATTTTAACTAAAAATCCAAATAATACAAGGTATTGTTTGAATAACGTTTTTTTTTAATATTTTAGTTTCATGAAAATTAACATTTTTTATGAATTAACAATGTGGGAATATTAGAGCTTGAAACACAAATAAACATAATTCCTAGTTATAATACAAAGCGTTGTCTGTACATAAAGCTGAATATTATTAACTAATTGTAATGTTTTCCATTAAAACAAAAACCTTTAATTTGTTATGAATAAAAACTGATTTTCGGAAAAAAACCTAAGTTTTATTAAACAAATCCGAAACGAATGATAATAAATAAAGTGGTTGTGTCCATGTGAAAGTTCAACAAAATTTTAAAAGATTACACGCCGTATGATCAAAAAACTTTATACAATAAAATATATATGGAAAAGTACATATACAGATTGATAACTTGTCAAATATTATCTTACATAATGGATTAAAAAAATAAACATCCCGACAGGATTGTTGTTTTTATATATGTATATAAAATAAGATATACATGTAACCAAGTAAAACAAGATGTACATGTACTTTAGCACAGGTTGTGACGTCACGTGGGTTTAATATACCGTAAATTCTTCTGTTCATACTCTGCATAGCCCTATAGCAAAAATTACATATTAGGGTATTACCTATAGGCTTGCTGCATTCTCCGCCGGTGTTGCCACCATCGGAGAATATCGTAAACAACTAGTATATACAAATACACGGGTTTAAATAGTGAGTATACGAAAAATTTATTATCTAATTTATTATCGAATTTATTATCTAATAAATAAGTGTAGGAAATATAATTTGTAAAAATTCTGAAAATACAAATAAAAAAGTAAATATTTTGATATATTCAGAAGGTCTAACTTGTATTATAATTTATTATTCCAAGTAAAATAACTTTTTAGATGAGTTGAACTACGGTAAAGGCGGCCGCACATTTCCTACTATTCGATACGGTTGTCTGAAACGATTATCTCGGATCCGATTATCTGACGCTCAAATAAACTATAGGTTATTTAACTATATCGCACACCGATCCGATATCGTATCGGACGTCCGAGTCGGATGCTTGGCAGTGCGTCGTACTGGTCGGACCAACAAAAAATCTGATCCGACAGCCGGAAGGTGTTCTATGACTTAAGAGCTCTAACTCACTGACGACCAGGTCGCAACGACCTGGCCGTCGGCTGGCCGGATGTATTGCGTTTATAGCTGCGGCCAGATGAACGACCAGTTTCAACAGAGTTGTCAGATCTAACGTTTTTTTACGTTTTACCGATTAGAAAATATTGTTTCAGAAAGAATTAAGTTTCAGAAATGTTAAAATATCCGAGTTAACTAAAAAGCGAAGTTGCTATTCATGAGCTTATTAAATGTTCTAATATTAAATAATGCATTTAAAATATTTTTGGATTTTTCGTTAATAAATACTGGTGCGGTAAATGGAGTAAGTAAAATCTCCAACCCCGACTACACGATAACGTCGTTATTTCCATGTTTTTCAAATCCGTGATGCCTGCTATTCCATCAGTCGTTTCATAACAGTATATTCTACATCCTACGTCTATGTAATTTAATATGTGTAGCGTAAGACATGTAACTCGTGAGATTTTCAGCATTATATCAATAAAAGACAAAAACAGTATTGTTCCTAAAGGTGCGTCCAGACTTAAGCATTTTAGCCCGAACGAACCGAGCGCGCACGAACAAGCAGAACAAATAGGCCGAACAGAAAGCATTGTGTACGCGCGACCGACAAAAAGGGAGATATTCTGTTTCTTTTTTCTACTGATATGGACTTCTACTGATGGCTCTTATCGACTTTAAAAGTAAACATATTAGGGCCATCGTAAAAAAAGGTTCGTCAGACATTGGCTCTAAATATAAGCAGGTAGAAAGTTTAGCTTCCAGTTATTTCAATGTTTACAATATAAATTCCTCTTTTTTATTGCTACTGAGAATCTACAACTGTAAATACTTCTATTTTTATGAATGTTTAAGTTACTTTTACTCTTAATTTTTTTAAAAAATAATGTACAATGTAAATATTTAAAATACAGTTGTCTTCCTTGTACATGACTACAATACAACTAAAAAAAATAATTTAATAAAAAAAACAAGTGGTTGTAGAAAAACTTTAAATATTATTTTTTTATTTTTTAACATCGAAACTCGAAGGTATAATAACAGGTATCATACCAACCATAAATAGAGTATATCATATAAAAATTTTATTAACATATGAAATTGTCACAACACAACACGACGCCTATCGTTGGACATAGGCCTCCCCCAATCTCTTCCACTCTTCTCTCTCTCTGTCGCCGTGCTCATCCATGACGTGCCTGCATGTTTTCTCAGGTCGTCCGCCCATCTCATCTGAGGTCTTCCTCTACTTCTTCTATTCTCCCAGGGCCTCCAGTTTACAATGCATTTGTTCCATCGATCATCCTTCTGTCTGACATGGTGACCGGCAAACTTCCATTTGAATTTTGCTACTTCACTTCTAACATCCCTTATTTTTGTTTTACCTCTGATCTACTCATTCCTTTTTCTATCTGCCAGTCTTACATGTAGCATTTGTCATTCCATAGATCTTTGAGCTTTTGTTACCTTATCCATATTTGATTTTGTTAGTGTGCAGGTCTGGGATCCGTAAGTAAGCACCGGGAGTACACATTAATTATATACTTTGGTTTTGAGGTACTGTGTGTGGTGCGGGTGATTCCTTGTTCAAAATAAAGGGTAGTTTGCTTCATAAACGTTGGGTCAAAAGTCAACCATTAGGGAGATATTGCTACTACTACTACTAGTACTGCCATTACTCGCTGACGAGTATTTGACACACATCAAAAGATGGTTAGGCAAGGCGTTTCCTGTCATGAGCTTTTCTGTGACTGAAAAGCCCGATACGTGATGTTATCTCTCTTCCGCACTCCGGACATTCAAAAATCTCATTATTTTGCTGCCTCTTCAGTTTTTGGTTGTCGTTATTAACTGAATTTACAATTCTCCTCCATTGCGTTCTATTGTGTGGTGCTTCCTTCCACTGATGCTGCATACTTATCCCCTTTAAATTTTCGTGAAAAATATCCTTGTATCTTTTGAGTGGTCCACCCGGTTTCCTCTTACCCTCTACAAGTTCACCGTAAAGAAGAGATTTCGGTAGGCGGTTTTCTTGCATCCTGCATACGTGGCCAGCCCATCATAAGCGAGATTTAGTGATCATGACTTCAGCGCTCTCGCAGCTTGCTTTTTCAAGGACTGATACGTTTGAGACATGGTGGTACCATTTGATTCTTAACAGTTGTCTAAGGTGTCTCTGTTGCAACTTGTTTAATGCGCTCGTGTGCCGGCGGTACGGCACCCAGAGATATTGCGGTACAAAGATGGCGGAAAAATAATGTTTTTATTTTTTATCTTGAAAACGAAAAGAGATAGACTAATAAAATTTTATGGAAGCATTACTGTTATGAAAACACACTTTTTGGTAATTTTTTCACTTTTTTAAAATGAGTGGAAGGGGTTGAAATAAACTACCCTATCATTCTTGTTAACGAAATTTAAAGAAAAATCTTATCAAATACATGCAAAAAAATTAATTTGGATAGTTTAGTTTGTTTAGAAACTTTTTTATCTCTTGTATTTTTTTGATAAAACTCACAGATTTGAAATTAAAAAATAAAATGTAAAGCATTACATGTCAGGACAAAAAAACATTTTCTGATAAAAAATCTAGTGGGCTGCTGTAATTTATTTAGGAAAAAATCTAGTCGGCCGCTGTTACTTTTTAGGATGTTCCTAATATTATTTTATTTGACATTACTCTACTGCAATACGTTATTATCTAGATGATTATTATTATCGTTATTATCACTAGATTCTTAATCTAAAAATGTTTTTTGTCCTGACATGTAATGCTTTACATTTTCTTTTTTAATTTCCAATCGGTGAGTTTTATCAAGAAAACACAAGAGGTAAAAAAGTTTCTAAACAAACTATACTATCCAAATTAAAGCATTTGCATGTGTTTGATAAGATTTTTCTTTAAATTTCGTTAACAAGAATGATAGGGGTAGTTTATTTCAACCCCTTCCACTCATTTTAAAAAAGTAAAAAAATTACCTGAAAGTGTGTTTTCATAACAGTAATGCTTCCATAAAATTTCATTAGTCTATCTCTTTTCGTTTTCAAGATAAAAAATAAAAACATTATTTTTCCGCCATCTTTGTACCGCGATATCTCCCTAATGGTTGACTTTTGACCCAACGTTTATAAAGCAAACTACCCTTTATTTTGAACAAGGAATCACCCCCTAAAGTTTTTCGCATTTGTTTTGAAACACCCTGTATATACTCTTCAACTTGTTCTATATTTTCTTGGTTTATTCTGGTTGTTATGTTTTCATCTGTGTTTGCAACATAACAAACACAAACACATCTAAAGCACTAGGTATTTAAAACATATTTTTACTTGATATACAATTAATATTAAGCCCATTTTTTTCCAAAAGGACCTTAGGTTAACACCTAGACACGTCACTGTTTCTGCTAAGTGTTATTTAAGGGATACACAAAGAATTTATTATGCAGTAATACTAAATAAAGTCAATACTGATATGGGATATTTACTCTTTATCCATACAGAAATGGTGGAGCCGATAATACTTCGATAAGTATTCAGATTGATACATACATCTGAATATTGCAGTAAAATTATTTTTTTAGTCTTAAAGAAATCATTGGAGAGGTGTTAATATAAGAAAATTTTAAATGGTATGTGTATTGTTCGTATGTTATTTTTTATATTTACTGGGACATGAATTATTAAATTTTATATTCCACATTATTAATTTATATAATCGATACCAATTAAACTTTCAGTTACGTAATCGAGGGCGCCATTTTTAAATTCATTGTTGCCAACTATGGACCTATTAGGCAACGGTCTGACTTACTGGAATTTAAATTTCCCGCTGGGGATTCAGGTGGTAGCTCTGCTGTAAAAAATGTCAAGTTGCCACATTTATTTATTTATTTCTTGACATTCGTTTTGACACAATTAATTTTGTATTACGAGTTTTTCGTTTAAATGAATTGTGTTGTTATACTTAAAAAAATTTACTAGCATACCTTGCAGTCGAACATTTTTCTTTTTAGAACCTCTTTTAGTGCGAAGTGTACAAGACAGCTTAAAAGCCTTTGCAAAAAAATCATCACAGCCTTATAAGAATATTTTGAACCAGAAAGCGCTAGTAATGGCCCTTTATGTCCTTTAAGTGTTTTTAAGGCAGTGAGTTTTGTTGATGTAAGTAATAACTGTTTATATATTTATAATTAATTTATTTTTGTTTCATAAAATATTTTGATGGGAAGAAAATATGTAAAATTAGGCAACGCTGTGCCGGTCAAGCATAATCATGTGACTAAAAGTTTATTTGGTGTGATGTATATATTATTGTATTCTACATAAATGGTACTAAAACTAAAAATAGAGAAGCATTAATATTATAATAAATATATTTATTTTTTTAACTTTTTTAATACTGCTAAGCTATTATTTAGAAGATTGTTAAATTGTCAAAATATGTATAAAATGCGTTTATATCACCCAAAGCTACGGAAGCGCTGGAGGACCAACTGATTGACTTAATATTCAACTAGTTGAGTTTCCAAACTCAACCGGTTGACTTTATAAACGCAACCAGTTGACTTTATAAACTCAACCGGTTGAGTTTCTCAAGCATTTTAAATTATTTCCATAGATTATTTCTATTCCACTTTCACATGTGTAGCGCTTCCGTGCACATGTATACACGCGCTCTCCTCTCGTGAAGTCCTAAAATAAAACGCCTTTTTGTGTATAAGTTTGTAGTGTACGGTGAATTGGAAAGATAACATGGAGCAACCACATTTGAATAACGCCATTAAATACTACTTTTATTTGGGCTTATAAAATCATGAAATACTGTTGTTCCTTCTACAACAGAACTTCACTATTAGTTTTACAACGTTGAAAAGGCGTCTGCGGTATTTGAATTTATATCGGAGAAAAAATTATGCTCCACTACCAAATATACTAGATTTTATCAGTGAAAAAGTGCTTTCTTCAAGTAAACTGCATGGATATAAATGGATGCACCGAAAATGTTAGCAAGCAGGACTAAATGTTAGACAGAATATTGTTCGTAATGTGTTGAATTCTATCGACCCACAAAGTGTCTCAACAAAAAGGAGAACCAACGACTCCAAAGAAGGCAGTATTTCAACCAAGGTCCCAACTATTTGCGGCATGTTGATGGTTATGACAAACTGAATCCTTACGGAATATGTATAGCGGTTGCATCGATGGATTTACACGTAAACTTTTATGGCTGAAAGCTGCAAGTACCAACAATAATCCTCGAGATATATCCGGTTACTATATTGAAACAATAAAAGTTGTAAATGGCTGCCCCAGAACTGTAAGAAGCGACATGGACACCGAAAACGTTCATAACGTGCATTTTTATAACGTGCCGCTTGAGAGTACATTGCCACCGGATTATATGGCAATTTTAAGAAAACACAATACTCAATTCTGGATAAACGACATATTCCGGCAAATGACAGATGATGGAATCTTTGATTGTACTTTGATAGACAAATCTGTATCATACGCAGAAGCTGTCACAGCGTTTCACCATCTGGACGTCCCGATATACTTTGCGAGTTCCCAGAACTTGAGGGCTGTCAAAATTACCTTACAGTTGTAAACAACATGCGTAGTAAAGACTGCGAGGAGAAATTCTTGTATTTGCAGTCTCCGTGCTCTGATAACGACGTTTTCGATTTATGTGAAATATTGTCATCTGAAATGCATGTTGACAAACCAACTAATGCGGATGAAGCAATCAATGCCTATATGCATTTGAGAAATTAAATTTTATCTTTGCTCTAAGGTTAGGGTTCTAAGGTTTGATTTAAAATAATTATTATAATAAAGCGAGCACAAGTTAGAATACCATAAGTTTAGGTTTTGTGATTGCACGTAAACATGTAAACAAAACAAGTTGCTACGAATACTGATACAACAATGAACCGCGTGCGGCGAGTGCGCGTGCTGCGCTGCCGGTTTAGATTCTAAGTCAACCGATTGAGTTTATAAAGTCAACTGGTTGAGATTGGAAACTGAACTAGTTGAGTATTAAGTCAATCAGTTGAGTGTGAAAATCAACCGGTTGAATTTAAAAAAAAATACATACTGGTCCTCCAGCGCTTCCGTACAAAGCAAATCTTTAATTAAATAATTTATAATTATATATTAATACAAAAATTATTACCATTATATGGTTATAAAAGAAAAAATTATGAAGAATCTTAAATAATGAAATATTTAAGAAAATAATTTTAATTCAAAATTCAAAGAGTTACGGTTCAAATCATAGATTCAAATAGTTAAGCTGTTCCATATTATATTTTATATCAGTCTAATCTATCTGAAATTTCAAATAGCGTAAGCTCAAATCAAATACCGAAGTATAACGTCTGTTTTTGAAATTAGATAAAATTTAATAAAATAGAAAGTTAACAACATGACAATAAATTAATAGATTATACACAAGACTTATATTTCATAGTGTAAATAATAAAATATAACATATTTTAGTTAGATTCATTTAACTTTTGCGTTTAGTTAAGCCTTAAGAGTCTATTATGATATACTGTTCGGGTCGCTATCAGGGATCGGGTAAAGTGGGTGTTTGGCCGAAGGAAAGATATATTATATTTCAGAAATCTGCCCAAGGCTTAGTCCGATCCTGTCATGTTAAGCAACACCCAAAATTCCAAACGCACGTGCTTTAATTAAGGTTTGCAGAGCTTCAGCATTTGCCATAAAATAGCGAGCAATTTGTTACAAAACCATATAAATTATATATCACTGTAATCACAAAACTTCAGTCTATTTCCGTATTGTAACGGAATTATAAATTATGTCTTTATTTTCGAGAAAATTTAGTCCAAACATAAGGAATATTTTGTTAATGTTTGACAATCAGAATCTTAAAAATAAAGAAGTTGTCTAAAAATTTGCTACAATACGGATATAGTATAATCCTTTATCTTTAATTTTCTTCTTCATTTGTGTGAAAATACACATAAAACGCTAAATGTCGAACGCTTATTTTGCTACTTTTTTGGACTAGTGAAATGGACTCTTTCAAGTTTAAAACGATTGTGATACTACAGCAATCGATAGATAAATTTTAGTAAACCATTATAGGTAATAAAATTGTAGAGACATTGGAAATCGAAATAAACATTATCGTCTTTAATTAGGATAATTTTTTTTCACAAATAAAGAGCCTCTGAGGAATATGGATCTCGTTTCTTGGTTAGCTTTCGTTCTGGTCACTTTCAGATATCTAGTCCTATTTTTTTTCTGCTGATAATGCTGATCAAAACGATATTATCAAAAATACCAAAAATGAATATAATTCAAAGGGCCGTAAAAGCAGTAATAATGGATTGGACCAAGGGAGCGTTGATATTGTGATTATATATATTTCAGAGCTGTTATAAGATTTGTACGATACGCCACATTATTCCTAGTGATGGGAAAAACCGGTTAATTTCAATAATCGAGTAGGTATAGCGTTTTCAACAGATCTTCTTATACTTCCAAAACTCCCGAATGCATTTTGTACTCTTTGTTGTAAACGTTGAGGTATATTGATTTAACTTTTACAAATGACGTCAATACACAGGTTAACGAACCTTGCTGGCCATTATGCTATTCCACCATTCCCAATCTATCTTCCGAGGAAATTATTTTATTGTTTATATTATATTTATATTATTTATTTAATATTATTTTATTGTACCTATTTGACTTTCTTAATTCAATGATTTAGCTTACGTCATTGATTAGTTTTAAAAGTTCTCAATATAGTAACAATGAATAGATTAAATATTTAGAAAAAACAGAGCCGGACTTGACTTAGTAAAACTTAAATATATTGTGTTCAAATTTCGGAAACAAAAAAAAATATTAAGTGTTGCACATCATTGTACTCAGGAGGCCGAGTTCTTTCAAAATCTGAAATAAAAAATGCAGGCCCGTATTTAGAAAAAATAAGTTGGCCTCTGTATCTCACAAATTAACAGTTAATTTGAATATCTAAAAATACTATCAGATAGGCCTGATAAAGTTGCTATGAGAAGGTGCAATTAGTTTTTTGATTTTCTAAAAAGTAACATCAGGAAAAAATAAAATTTATTTTCAAAAAAATCCGTTTTTTTCAAAAAACTCAGCAATCCTTGAAATTTTAAAACTTTTTTGATGGCATCTTGGTGAACATCCCAAGGCGCAACTTTGCCCCAATTTAACTATCTTCGTATATATTACGGTTTCCGAGATAGCAATGCTCGTACCTCGAATTTGTAGCACCCTGTATAATAAAAGCATCGTCTTCAAGATGTCCAGGGAAAACATGATAAGCGCCCTTTTACTAATTTTACAAGAGAGCACTGGACGGCTGGTGGTAATCAGGTTTTCTCCGTGTATGCTGTATTTTTACTAGGCATATATCATAGGATTTAACAACTTATTGCCCACAATTTATACATTTGGTAGGGACCAGTTAGACCTACTATAATATTGTAAAATCCTAAAATTAAGAAATTGGCGCTTATCAAATTTTTCCCCTGGACCCTTCAAGTATTATCGTATAATAACTAATTATAAACACATTAAAGTAAATGTTATAATATTTACTTACCAAGAAAACTCAAAATCAGAATGGGTATAAAAAGCAAAGTGAAGTTAAACACCGACAAAGTAACAATAAAGTCGATCATTTTCGTAACACTACGATACAGTGAGCGGAGCCGAAACCGAACTTTTGTCGATCATTTTATTCAAAAGTGACTGAAGAATTCCGAAAGAAATAGAAATACGATAAAGAGACACGGTTTGCCCGTTCCCAAAATTCTCAATTCTTCTCTTATCGAATCAGTCTTGACCTATGACCCGAACGAAATATGCGCTCGGTATCTTTTCTACGAGGAATCGTCGAAAAAATCGAATGGATGCATTTGTTATGAACGCAGGGCTTTGTTTAAAACTATTAATATCCTAACCGTAGTTATTAACAACATCAACAATGATTGTAATTTAATTTATTTACAACCACATAATGTAATACTGACATTACTGACTTTTAAAAAAAATTGAAAGTGTCAAATTACCTACATTTCTTCCCTCTTCCATTTCCTTCATCCATTTCCCTCACTCGGTTTTTCTTATTTCTCGCCTCATTTAATTAAGCAAAACATTCTTGTAATATCTTTATTAAATAATTATCTAACATCAACAAAAATAAACAAGATTAACAATAATAATTGAAGTTTTTGAAAACATTTTAAAAAAAGCCTTACTTTAATAGGAAGGAATTCTTGAGGTGCTTTCGTGAGAAAATCCTCCAAGTTTTGCCTGGTAAAAATGCTAGACTTCTTTGGCTTAAAACCTACATTCTGGCATTTTAAAAAAGCGACGAGTTTGTGATATTTTGATATGTCAACCTTTTCCCTTAATTCTAGCATTGTCCGTATCATGCTTTACGTAGCCCAA
This sequence comes from Sitophilus oryzae, assembly GCF_002938485.1. Taxonomy (NCBI): domain Eukaryota; kingdom Metazoa; phylum Arthropoda; class Insecta; order Coleoptera; family Curculionidae; genus Sitophilus; species Sitophilus oryzae. Next base: position 2,119,588 of record NW_022147237.1, on the reverse strand, counting down.
AGAGTAGATGGCTTTTTCTGCCTTTCCATGTCGCTAAAATATGCCATGATTGTCTCCGAAGCAATATATTCTTAGCATTTCTTTTGCAACACCATTTTTCGTATACTTTCAATGCTAGAAATAGCTATGAAAATATCGCCTCCTACTTTCCTCTGGAAGTAAACTGGCTTCTCCTCTTTTTGCAGCTTCTGTAAATTCTGGTGGAGTACGAATTAGGGATCGGCAAGACAAGAAATCTTGTCTTGACAAGCAATTTCTTGTCTTGTCTTGAACTATTGTCAAGAATTAAAAAAACATCTTGTCTTGACCATTTCTTGAGAGTTGATTTCTTGTCTTGATTCAAGAAATCTTGAAATTTCTTGATATCTTGACAAAAGGGGAACCCTCGTTTAAAATTAGTTTATTAAAGGGGAACCCCCTGTTTAAAATTTGCGATGAGATTGGTTAATGTGATGTTTTTGCTTTATGCGTAAAATCGAGGGTCAGACATCTAATTTTCAAAAAATTCAGAAACTTTGGGCTCATTATACTACTGTACCCAAAATCATCACATTTACATAATTTTGTTAATTATTATTATTATTTTCTAACATTAAAATGTGTGATTGTGATGGTTCGTTGAGCAGCAAATCTGTGCCATTCGTAATCGAATCTGGTTCAGAATACCTCCCACCTCAGACACTTGGACGTAGAAGTTCAATTAGTGACTTTGACAGTAGTGACGGTGATAATATTACTACAGATAAAAACAGTCAAAACAACAATGATAGAAGGTACTCTACTTCAGTGGCGCACATTAAAATGTATTATTTTTTTTTATTTTAAAAGTTTTACGTTAATTCAAAAAGTCTGTATGCCACTGAAGTAGACCCTCTTTGCAAAGTTTTTTTTTATTCTAATATCGTAGGCCATAACATATCCAAAAAATTATAAAAAAACATTTAAAAATTAAAAAATTATTAGACATTAAAAAAGGTTCCAATTTAATTTGGCCCTCAGTATGCCAACTTTGGACATCTGACTTTGGACGTACTTATGTTAACTTTGGACATTGGACATCCGACAAAGTGCCGCTTCATACAAATATTTTTTGCTTAATAATTTTTTTATCCATCAATTAATGGATATTAATATAATATACAAATACCTAAGTAAATGAGTATTTCTTTTTTATTTTATATCTTCAAGAAATTTCAAGATTTTCTTGATTTCTTGTCAAGAAATCTTGATCTTGAGAAGTAATTTCTTGTCTTGTATTGAAAACCAAAAATCATTACTTGTCTTGATCTTGTCTTGAAATCAAGACAAGATCAAGAAGTTGTCAAGAAAATGACGAACCCTAGTACCAATATTAAAGTAAAGTATTATTAGTAATAGTAAATATTAAAGTTCATTATCAGAACTTTCCGACAACATTCTGGCTTTCTATGTTACATAAATTCGAAAAAGCGAACGAGAAATTCAAAACTGTCATTTAGTTGTTTGTTTTGCTGTTGAAGGTTTGCGCCATAACAACCACTGTTACCGGTAACTATATATATTGAAATGTCAAAACAGGAAACGACAATTTTTCGCATATTTATTTTTTTTAAATAAAACATTGTCCCTATTTTTAATTAATGATGTGGTTGTAAATAAAATAGTATACAAACGTCGGAGGAAAGTTTTCATTATTGTCTCGATATTTAGTTAATCTCTCGACAGTAATGAAACACTTATTAGTATGTAATATATTATTAATATACTATTAAACGCAGGCGTATCGAATACCCCGGAATTTTGCAAAAAGACTAGGCATATTATAAAACGCCGGCGTGTTTAATAATAGAAGAATATTTTGCAAAGATCATATCTGTTTTCAGTCGCTTTGCAAAATGCCTAATGAAGACTAGTCAGATTGCACAAAACATCGTGGGATTAGTAAAACTAACCTAAATATCCAATGACATTTATTGAACTTCCCTTTCAAATTAGAAAATAATGGCACAAAAAGTGATAATTCTATTAAATATACTCCATTTAGGACGATTATTTATAATAATCATTTATTATTTATAATAATCGTCCTTGAATGGAAGAATTTTTAAGAAATTTAGATCCTTATGGATCTGAATTTATTTTATTCTAAAAGAATAAAAGTTTCAAAAAAACAAAGCAAAATTCCACAAAGAGGCAGTCCTGTACACAGAATCAAATTACAGAGAGTATAATAATTAAACGAGATATTAAAATTAAGGTCTTAATATATTTTGTATTTAAAATTATGTTACTTATAATTATAATTTATGAAATAGGGTTCAAGTTGTTTTCGTCTAAACAAAATAAAATTTTGACAAACTATTTGTTTTTGTATAGGAAAATATGGGGTATTTTTGTTAAAGCATAAATTAATTATAAATTTTGGTAATTTTTTAATCTGCCTGGCTTCGATTTGGCATTTTGTAAAACGACTTCAAACAGGCAGTCTTTTTGCAGAAGTGTACAGAAAATATCGCCATTGTTTAATATGCCTAATTCTGATCAGATCAGATTAATCTGATTAGGTTTTTTCCAAAGTGACTGAAAATAGATAGGCTTTTTGTAAAAATTCCTTCTTTTGTTTAAAAAGCCGGCTTATTATAATATGCCTAGACTTTTTGCAAAAAGCCGGATTATTCTATGCGCCTGCGATATATCGTCTTGGTTATGCTAACCCTAAATAGAGTCATAATTCCCTTGGGATATTATTAACGGAAATTAAGATACCGTAATTCATTTTGTCTTTTATAAGTACCAGCCATGAAACATAATAGAGATCTTCAATAATAATATAAAATGAAAATGGGCACTCATCTAACTACCCTAATATGTAATTTATTTACATCATTAATGTCACTTATAATAACATTTCTTAAAAATATGTCAGAAGTCCCAATATATCCTAAGGCAATAATAGAATAAAACCCTAGCGAAACAAAATATTGACAAACCTTATATAGAAACTATCGCCAATATACACCAAGAAGCCAAAGCAAGAGTAATGGTATAGAAAACAACTCCAGAGTTTCCAACTGGCAAAGGAATACGAAAGGGAGACGCGATATCTCCAAAGGTGTTTACAGCAACGTTAGAAGAAATGTTCCGTCAACTGTATTGGACCAACAAAGGATTAAAAATAGATGGAGAATATCTCAGCCATCTTTGATTCGCTGATGACATAGTCCTAATTGCCAATAGTCCTGAAGAACTACAAGCGCAAATTAATAAACTCAATACAGCCAGCAATAAAGTGGGTCTCAAAATAAATTTAGCAGAAACTAAAGTAATGCACAACGAACTAGTAGAAAGAAAAAACATTCTAATAAATAACACAACACTAGAAATAGTATGAACATATATATTTTGGATCAACTAATACACAGCTCGGGATCTCTACTACCAGCAATCAACAGAAGAATTAAGTTAGCATGGAGTACTTATTGAAACTCAATCATATTCAAATCTAGAATGCCTCTCTAAAAAAAAAGAAAACATTCGACCAATGTGTACCAGTCATGACGTATGCAAGCGAAACATGAACACTTAAAACGGACATCATAAGGAAACTGCAGGTCGCACAACATTCAATGGAACGAAATATGCTGGGAATAACCAAGAGAGATCTTAAAAGAATACAGTGGATACGACAAAAGACCCAGGTAATGGTTGTCATCCACCTATGAGTCAAATCCCTCAAATGGCAATGAGCAGGACCTGGTAAGAAGAACGGATAACAGATGGACCACATAAATTACAGCATGGTACCCACGAGGAATTAAGAGACCTAGAGGAAGTCCGAACCTGAGTGGAACCATGATATTAGAAAATTAGGAGGGATAACTTGGGCTCGCATAGCCAACAATAGCCAACAATGTGCCCAACTACAAAGAGAGTGCTAGGGAGGCTACACCATAATTGGAAATGGTTGAATAAGCTGAAAATGATGATGATGATGCCAGGAGAACAGTTTTATCCACATCCCCTGCTAAAATATTTTTACTACCAAAGGTATTTTTAATATTCCTTTTGATTAATGGGTTCACTTTTATGTGAAAGTAACGCTTGTCATGCTTCTTCAGCTTTTTTTAATTTTCTCCTTTTAATAGAAACATACTCGAATGCAAAATCAAAAAACACTAAATCACCACAATACACCAAAACAGGGGCGGATACAGAAATTTATTTTAGGGGGGTCCCAAATAAAAAATAATGTAGAGTATGCTTTTAGAGCGCTATTTTTAACCCAAAAGCCGAATATTTAACCCAATCTATAGATTTTTAGGGGGGGGTCGGACCCCATGGGCCCCCCCTCTGTATCCGCCACTGCACCAAAACACTTTTACTTTTACACTGGACGCGCGTTTCGCTAACCATGTTAGCATCATCAGCAGATGATTATAAACTGAGGTGATTAGTTTATAATCATCTGCTGATGATGCTAACATGGTTAGCGAAACGCGCGTCAAGTGTAAAAGTAAAAGTGTTTTGGTGTATTGTGGCGATTTAGTGTTTTTATTTTGCTGTGTAACACCAAAGGTTCCAACCCTTAACTGTAATACTCGAATGTGTGCCTAATTCGTGCGAAAAAAGTTTTTTTTTTTGACAAAAACCGAACTCAATTGACAATATTGACAGCAGCCGTCATTTTAAAAAGAGGCCATAATCATAGGCCATAATACAATAGTAACCTAGCAACAAACAAAGTTCCTACATGCAGCGTTAATACAAATATACTGGAAGATGAATAAATGCACCGTTTGTGACGTTTTAAAATGGGACAAAATATATACTAAATTCAGTAATATATAAAATTATCCACGAGAATTGTAAAGTGATAATAAATTGTGTTTAAATAAATTGTGACTTTCTATCCACACGGAACCGACGAAAAACGTAACAATATCTACAAATTCATTTACCCACTAGTAGATATAAAAAGCATTTTTGGTAAACTCTGTCTCTTATAGTTTCTGAAAAATCAAATTAATTTTTTTAAAAAGGTCCGATTAAATTTATATCTCCGAAACTAAAGTTCCAAGAATAATTAATAAGTAATATATCTACAAATTCATTTACCCACTTGTAGATATAAAAAGCATTTTTGGAAACTCTGTCTCAAATAGTTTCTGAAAAATAAAATTAATTTTACAGAAACAGGTGCAGAAACTTTGCCCTCGGTAACACCCTATAATTCCCTTGATAGGTACATAAATAACTATAAACTAAATTAATCTCGTTTTGGTCCTTTTGGTTCAAGACAAATTTGATAACAGTTCTTCCAATTCGAAATTGGAATCGGTCGTTCCATTAGAATTAGAACCTTACTATCTTCTTAAAGGTAGATTCAGTTGAGAATTTATATCTTGATTTTTTTAATTTTCAAAGTTAAATAACTCAGTTATATGCAATTTATTTTAAAAATGGTAAAGAGAAAATGTTTCTTTTGGCCAGATCTAACCACCCCTTAAAATACTGCCGCTTATTTCGGGGACACCCTGTATAAATGATCGATTTACGAATAATAGTTTTTTTAATCATTTGCTGAAACTTTCTAACATGGTTAGAAAAAAGTGGTTGTGTTGTGGTGAACTAGTGATTCATTTTGCTGTTGTAACGTCTGTTGGTTCTGATCTCAACTGTATCCTTTAATAGAATTTTATTAAGAAAAGTACCTATTTATGCGTTATAATTTTGACTTTAGTGGTGATGTACATAAGAATAAATAAATTTCGAGGGCAATGGTTGATAAGAACAGATAAACGTGCATTGGGTCAGAAAATCATTATGGAGTTGAGAGTGCATTATAGTCGCGGAGATATTCACAAAAGAATTAACAATAATTTTCGAAAGACTATCTATATATTATTAATATATTAAGGCTCTGTGGTTTACTATGACTATACCTAATATTGCAAAAACGCCGCACTTTGTAGATATGGCTTGCTGCATTGATCCACTAGTAGGTACTTACTTTAGTCTGAATTAGCATTTCGTTAACATCGCTCCATTTTTACCTCAATAATTGCTTTTAGATCAAATGTGTATTTTTACAATATGTGTTACAGGATAACTTATATCCCTGTTTATATAAGTTTACTATATTCTCTATTTGATAATTTAATAAATGTTAGTGTTTAATTAATGGGGGTTTCTTAAAACGTCCATTAGAAAAACAGGTAAGTTTTTCAGAAATAATTTAAAATATTTTGAAGTTTATAAATACATATTTAACTGAGTTGTATTTATTTTAACAAAGTATTAAATTTAAGTATTGTTTATTTTTTGGAAAATTGTAAGTTGAAAATATTTTGCGTTCTTCGGATGATTTTTTTTCAAAATATGCGACAAATAAAACCAAAACATACAAATACCTATTTGTTTTATATAAAAAGGCACTGAATTTAGACTAAAAAGAAGAAAAAGGAAAGACATTTTTTAGTGTGATTATCAAAGTTAGTCGAAAGAAAACAAGATCTCGTATGTTAACAAAAAACAAATTTTTTAACAATTAAAATGAGAATTATTAACGATTTTTAACCAATAATTTAAGTAGTCTAGATAATAGACAAATCAAAAATTAAAATTATATCAGTTACTTCCTAACGGCCTTGTTTATGTATAATTAAAAGCATGCTTTTGCCAAAATTTACCAGTACGTAAATCTATATTTAACTGAATATTTATTTTAGCAGGCTAATGATTTTTTCATTATAATTCTGGCTTGGCATCAATCTATTTTTTGTTCCATGGTGCTGGTAAATGTGCTTTGTTAATTAATTGATATAATTTTTATTATTATTTAAAAATAAATTATGGTGTTTTATAATATACAAAAATAGAGTGCCTTATTGTTCCTAGATGAAATCCCAGAATATTGGAGAAATCAACCTTCAACCCACCACAAAATAATAATTTAATAATTATGTATATCTAATACATATTTAAAAAATATGTTTAAAAACAGTATTTTTTTGTTTTTTTATAAATATTTATGGGGTTTGTAAGTATTTAAACAACTATCTATTTTCTATGGGAAATTCCATGTTAAAGTTATTAAATCTCTATATTATAGTCTATATTGCATTAAGATATCTTAGTTATACTGACTAGAGTTTTAATTATGCTTATTAATGTTTTCCCGATGGAAATAATAGTAGAAAAAACAATTATTATCAATATTTTGCTTTATCTTGAATATATTCAATGTTGCAAAATAGCAAAATTATTTTTTGTTCGTTAAAAATAGAATTTTAAATATAATATCAGTATTTTATGCAAAAGTTTATTTTTCTTTGTAAGTTACTAAATTAATAATAAAAAACTATCAATATAAACTTTAGAAATTATTTAAAACTTTGATTTACGTTTTCTGTTTGGTTAGGCAACCCGTATTACACCAAATTCTACCCTTTATATTCGTTTCCAACCCCTATTTGTATCACACAACTATTATACTTGAAGGTAGGGTGTTTTGTGCTCTTAAATGTTTGTTTTTATAGGTAAGAGAAAAATAGAAATAAATTAAACTAATATTAGAGCAAACGAACTGTATTTTACGACGTATTACAAGTATTTTTTTAAACAGTAAATAAGATATTATTATATATTATAAGGGAGGTTTAATGTAAGGGATGAAAATACATTTGAGGTTAATCTATAACTTGAGGTCATAAGTTTTGTCTATAACTTGAGGTCATATTTTTTTAGAATATAGGTAACAATGAAAAATCAATTTTAGCTCCCTAAACATCTTATCTCAGTGCTTTTAATATTAATTTCAATTCAAAATCTTAAACAATTAATAAATATTTATCAAAGACCAAAGCTTTATGGCGAATGAAATTAAGATTAAAATAAAATACATAAATATACTCTATATTTCGTAGGCTACAAACAAAAATTTATTATTACTTAAAATTAATCATATTATCGACATTTTAATTCAAATTTATAAATTATTGTTCTTTGATTAATTATATTAATAATTATTCATTTATTTAATAATATATAATATATACTGCAAATCTTTGTTACAAAATAATTTTTTTTTAATTTACTTTTATATAATTAATTTTTTATTTATTATTCTACTTTATTTTTTAATTGTGATTTTTGCACTTTGAAAATTCAACCAAATTAAAAATAAAACCATTTTCAGAAAGTTTAAAACGTCAGTAAAGTGATAAAATAACATACAAAAAATCCATATATGTTGCTTTGCTATATATTTAACATTAAACTAAAGATCTAGAAATAGCTACCGAATCTACCGTATGATCGAATAAAAACGGCGTCAACGATGGCTATGAAATGAAGATCGCTGTCATTTTATATGTAAATTTAGATGGGAAATGTCATCGATCGTCATTTCCAAGCCAACTGGACGCCGTTTTTTTTCGATCATACGGTATTTCGACAGCCTTTTTGTATTTTTATTTAATTTTATGGAGCTGACTTTCTATTGCTGTAACTATACTATAACATCCTAATAATTATAAATTATTTTTCACTTGTAATTTTTATTTTTAATTTTTTTTAATTGTCATTTATTATACAGGGTGGTCCGAATTGTATTCCGGAAACTACGGCAGCATATTCTTCAGATAAAAATAAGTGAAAAAGTTCGTATAAATGTATGTCGTAAAATGGCGTAGTTTTCGAGATATAGGGTGTGGCGGTTTCACTTTTATTTCGATTTTTTCCAAATAATTTCTGAAGTAACGTCAATATTTGGATGAAAATTGGTGTCTTTTTTGACTACTTGTAGAGGGCGCTACCTACATATTTTTAACTGGTTTGAAGAGTAATAACTTTTTGTCCGTACCTGTATGAAACTACTGAGTAAAAAATATACATTTACGATGCTTTTTACGTAAAAATATCTTTTGGAAAAAATCGCTACGAGTAATGGTTCTCGAGATACTTAGAATCGAAATTATCAACACCTGTCATCATTGACATAAATTATACATGTTGATTAAATAGTTATTAGACTGAAATCATTAATTTTCAAATGTTTTTGTGCCAAAGGTTTAACAGAAACTGTTTTATTTAATTTGTGATTAATTTAAAAAAATAAAAACTTCACAAATTTATCATTTCAGTCAAATAAAATTATCTACTCAACATGTTTATTTTTTTGTCAATAATGATATGTATTGACTATTCCCATTTTAAATTTTGAGAACGGTTGCTCCTAGCGATTTAAAAAATCACGGAGATGTGTATAATTGTTCACTCAGTGGCTTTATACGGGGAAGGACGAAAAGTTATTACTCTTCAAAATAGTTAAAACACATGCAGGTAGCGCTCTCTACAAATAGAGGACAAATAGACATCAAAATCAAATTTCTCAAGTCAAAAAATACCCAGATACCAATTTTCATCCAAAAATTGACGTTGCTTCAAAAATTATTTGGAAAAAATCGAAATAAAAATGAAAATTCTACACCATGTATCCTCGAAACTTAGCGTTTTAGGATATATATTTATAGAAAATTTTTTACTTATTTTTATCTGCGGAATATGCTATTGTAACAACATTATTATGCTTATTTTAACAACACGTTTACAAAATTACTTTTTTAACGATATCACTTATTTCTTGATCGCATGGTATGTTTTTCCGAAGTTACTTGGAATAAATTCTTAATTTTGACACTGTCTTAATTAGCGTCATTGTCGGCATTGTTTAGACAAACGAATTAATTGTCTCATGTCTCAGTATTTCCAATTGACTTCGGAAATAATATACATGGGTATTTTTGTGTTCATTTTATCATTTAGGACAATAAACTTGTCACCGATATCTAAGTGATGCCACAAATTATTTCGAAAATTTATTATATCCATATATAATACAATATGATCGAAAAAATAAACGGCGTCAGTGATATGAAATGAAGATGGCTGTCATTTTATAGGAGGAATGTAATCGATCGTCACTTCCAAGCCAACTGGACGCCGTTTTTTTTCGATCATACGGTATATTATACGTTGAAAGAAGAAAAAGTTGATTTATTATTATTTTTTTTATCCATAAAAAATAATAAATTTGATAAATAATCCACTAATCATTCATATAATAAAAAAAATTACTGAAAAATTTAATATAAGATATATTTTAATGTGATCAGGTAAGTTGCTATTTTAAAAGAACTGACGCATTATTGATTTTTTTGCGGTGAGCTGTAATGTTAATTAATAATTAAAATTCTGTCTATGTAATTTTAAAATATAAAAATATTTTATTTATTTTTTGATGACTTCTTTGACCATTTTTTGTATATTTTTATAGTTAACTTATTCTTGGTATTTGGTCTCATTTAATTAATACAATCCAAATAGAATTAAAACATAATAATAAAACGCTATTCTGGTTATGGTTTTGGTCTTGTTTTTTGCAAGACCAAGACCAAGACCAGTCTTGCTCATCACTAGTTACAAATTTCCAATATAGGAAGACTTACATTCATTTAGAGCTTGACAAATGCAGTTTTATTTTGAACTGTATTACCATTATACTTAAATTTGCATATTTTTAGTCACGACGACATGGAAATTTCCAGTATTTATCACGCTTTCATGGGAAAGATCAATTCAACTGATATAGAAACTAAACATATTTAATATTATGCATCGTTGTTTATGCCACATTTTAGTGCATTACATACTTTAGTGTGCTTTAGTAGTAACGACAGTAAGGTGTAAGGTTAGGCATATAATGTTAGTCTTTTAGCACTTACCTATGGTAATCGCAAAACAATTTCCGATGCACGTAATCAACTTTGAGTGACAAACGATGACGACAGCGCTGCCAGATTGTGATGGATTTATGAGATGAATCTTAATTTAAAAGTGACAAACAATATACATATTTATTATATCATTTTTTAAATATTTTTACGTTTTACTTTTAATTTAATAACTAATATTTTAGTAATTAACTGATTTATTTGTTTAATAGCTTATTTTACTTATTACATATTGGCAAAAATTAGTCCATTATGAAGATTATTCTAAGCGTTATTATGGGTTATTTATTTATTGATGTATAACTTACAACACCACAAGTGGTAAGAACAAGTAAGAGGGTGTCATTAATCCACAAATTAATAATCACAGAATTTAATAAAATATAGAAATAACTTTGAAAGTGGCGTAATGTGCTGATCAATCAAACTTACTTCTCTGACTGCAGTCAAGCAAGGATAATAAAGGACCTTTATTGTCACGTTCTCGTTCAAAATAGTTTATCAAGGGAAGCTAATACAAGCTCTTTGCTTCGACTGTTTAAATGCTTCTGCATATTTTCAACAAACAATTTCAAGAGATGCAATGCAAAAACTCGAAAATTTAGTTTTTAAGAGAACTGTTTGTGCTTAAAAGTACAATTTAAAAAAAAACTTTGAAATTAAGCAAAAAACGAGAATTACTCACAAAGATTCAACAACATGATATTATACAAAATAATGACTGACATAGGATAATTGTCAAATAATAAATGACAACCTTGCTGAAAACGGCGCAATATGAGCAAAATAGCGATAATAAAATTCGGTTTAAACTAATTTTTGCAGCTTTAATGTAAATAAAATATCTGCTGCAATCATTTGCTTTATAAAGTAAAATGAAGAGCTGCTCGGTATCTTAAATTATACAACAAATTTAAACATTTTTGTCAAAATTTCATTTAGTCAGGTTTGGTTTGGTTTGGTTTGGTTTGGTTTGGTTTAATGTCGATATGATTGATGACGTGCATCGGAAAATGTTTTGCGATTACAATATGTTATTTAAAAATCTATAATCCAATACATTTAATATTTATAGCATTATCTTAACTACTTGTATTGTAAAAATAATACTTTATTAAATAATAAATTAATTAATATAATATTAAATAATAAATTAATTATTAATATAAAATTATCATAGGGTCCTTTTTAAGAAATCTATTTTTTTTTCAGATCCCTTGAGCGATGTATCTTCGTATAGTCAAATCCAGAAAAAAAATCATACTTACTCTATTTGCCGTTATCTTCCTCTGGGTGTTCCTTGCAAACTTCAACATTCCCTTACCAACAATCATAATCAAAGCCTACTACTGGTTTAAACCAAACAAAAGCCTGTTCTGTCATTCCATTCAGTCGGAACATAGTTTGCCAGATATATCTTTTGCCAGTCCCAAAAAAGGCAAATCGATATTTTTCCACGAAACCAGTTGCACCTCGTACATCAAGGGAAAAATAACGATAAATTCTAGACAAGCGTGTGCAGTGGAGAGTGCAGCCAGGATGAATCCAGACCACGAAATATATCTTCTGTTTTCATCGCCTGGAAATTTCAAGAATAATGATTCTGAGTCGGATAGGTTTTTGGCACAACTCTTGCAATACCATAACGTGCATATATACCACTTGGATATGGATAAATATTTTGAAAATACTCCTGTAGAAAACTTGTGGACATCGGATAGGATGAAGTTTTCCCAATATGCCCAATCCCACACGAGCGATGTCCTTAGGTAAATTTTCATAGGTAATATGTGATATTTAATGATTTTTTTAGTTAGATAAGGGTCTTTCTAGATGTAAGTGTCCATCTATTACAAAACAGAGAAAAGTTGTTAAAAAATATATTAAATTTTTAAAATTACTGGATAATCAAATGCGACAACAAAGAGATATGAAACAATTATTGTTAAGTTTTATTTTTATTTAAATATATATTATAGTTAACTTTTTGAATTCACTTAACAAAAGTGGACTCTACATAATAATGAAAACATATTTTTTTCTGGTTTTGTTTAGTTTTGATGATTTTTGTTATATTTTACTCAACTTGGTGGTTTGTTTAATGTTTTTTCTTCTTATTGTTTTGTATGTTTAGTACCTACATATTTAGTAAGCATTGATTGGGTATAGTTATTTATAAAAATATTAACATTTCCAGAAATTTAAATCGTTCATAATGTATAATGAAAGTAAACAGAAGATATCTCAGTTATAAAAAATACTACTTTCTTCTAGCTTTATTCTAATAGACAACAATATTTTTTTAGAAACTGTATCAATGCTGAAAAATGCTTACAATTTTCGGTTCTAGATTTTTTGTCATATTTATAACATCGTCATTTTCTATAGATCTAGAAATTAAAATACATTCTTCAAATTTAATTAATAGAATATTTGCCTGTATACAAGGTGTAAAAAGTAGTGTACCAAACAAAAATTATAGATCAAAATAAATCAAAAAGTTCCTATGAACATAATATGGCTTAAGATGCTTGCTGATGAAGATACCCTTGAAATTAGGGTCCTGAACCATGTTCAGTTCCCGGTTCTTTTGTGCCATTAAAGAACCTGCACTCGATGGATTAACTCCCGGTACTTTCTGGTAACTTTCGGTACTTCCGATAGAATGTAGAATGAGTAAGAGGGCGGGTTAATTAATCACTGTGACCTTAAAGATCTATTGTGACCTCCTTCCTTGAGTCATCACACAGTCTATAACCCATCATACCCCTATTGTAGAGGGGACAGGGTATTTCCCATCCTCCTCTGAGAACAGTTCTTCCTCCGAGGGTACACACCCTTCCACGGCTGGAGTTTGACTCTCCGTGCCGCCCTTCACAGTCGAGGAGCTTGCCTCCGGCTGAGGAACCCGTGAGGTGGAGGCTGGAGGATCTGTCTCCATTTTCTCCACCTCTTTAACTTGGTCTCTCCTTAGACCTGATACCGGTGTTGTCCCGTATCTATAATAGAGGATGTGTCCCTCTTTCTCTATTGCCTCATTGGATTTGAGGTCAATTCCTATTGTGAGAACCTCCGGTAACAGTAATTAACAAATAATTTTTTATTACGTGCAAAAGTACTTTTTAAATACGTAGGGATCTCATTTCTGGTAAGTTTGGTACATCATTTTTACAACCGATACCTATATCAACATTTCTGAAATTTCTGATAATATTTCATATTGTAAAATGTTTCTTGTCTATTAACACTACATATAAAATGTAAATCCATCCGCATAACTTATTGTTAATTTGTATTTCTATAGATATCTCACACTATGGAAATATGGCGGAATTTACTTGGATCTGGACGTGATAGTGGTCAGAAACCTGGAAGATCTTGGTATGAATTATGCTGGAGTGGAATCAGAGAGAGCTATAGCAGCAGGCATAGTGGGCTTTAGCCATATTGGCGATGGACACAAATACGTCACAGATTGCTTGAACGATCTCAGTTTAAATTTCAATGGTGACGACTGGGGTTACAACGGTCCTGGCACTATTACGAGGTACCATTTTCTAATTTCTAATTTTATTTAAGTTATGACGACACTCTATTATCTTAGTTTAATCCAAAAATTTAACAACAAACTGAAAAAAAAATATTAATTTTCCAAAAAAAAACATTCAGAACAGATTCAGTCAAATGACGTCTGGAGATTGACCTTGTCAAAATTGCCATCGTCGTTTCCCAGCCGTCTTTGACGCCTTTTTTTTCGATCATACGGAATTTCGTTTTTACTTTGGTAAACATCACATGTAAACTTCTCTTCGTTGAGATTACGCTAGTTATAGTAATTTTAATAATTTTAGATTATTGAAACGACTGTGCCAGACCAACAAAATCGAAGAAATGAGCGGTAAAAACTGCCAAGACTTCAAAATCTATCCCGTAAACGAGTTCTATGCAGTGCCTTGGTGGAACTGGAAGTGGTTCTTTGACAAGAAACATATGGAGCAGGTTGTGTCTTGTACGAACATCAGTCATATAATTCACGTATGGAATAAGTTTAGTATTAGTCGCAAAATACCTGTAAATTCGGACGTCCCATATCTGCGATATGCAAAAAAGTACTGCCCCAATATTGTCAGAGAGTGCGACGATTTTTTCTGAAATCTGGTCAATCAAAGTGATTTATTAAATATAAGAGACTTAGTTATAATTTCGTAGTTTTAGAGAAAATAAAGGCAAATCGTCGAGCTCGATACAGGACTTTCAGTTTGATATTTATAATATTAAGACTTATATTAAGTATTTATTTTGCCATTGTAAAAATAACTATAAATACCAGAAGATGTACCTACCTACATTCCATCTATAAATAAAACTTTGCTTATATTTTATTTTTGTAGTTTTTATACACAGTGTCAGTTCATGAATTCATCAAATTAGTGCCCTCAAGTTTTTTTGGAGATTTTTTTAAAAACAGCCAAACCTGGAACGAACCTACAAACTTTTAATAGTTAATCTTGGAACATACTCATAATCCTGTTTTGACATTGACATTTTGCCCTTTAAAAATCTTAACCTCAAAAAATTTGAAAGAAAAAGAACTGTGGAAATATGTTGTTTTGATTCTAGATAAATATTTTTATGCCATTTGTTATTGTGTTTCGTTAATTATACCTCAATCAAACATTGAGAATTAATCTTTGCTTCAGTCATAATACATTTTACGTAATGTTGGTAAGCTTTGTTAAGTTTAGGACAATACCCAGATTTTTGAACATAAACAAGGTAAACAATTCAAATACAAAAGATAATATTAATTTCATTAACTAAAGATTATAGTACGGAAATACAATGTACCAAGAAGAGCACTTATGTACGTTCCGGGAGATGATCCAAAGAAAATAAGTAAATCTCTGACACTAGATGTAGACTGCATTGCATTAGACTGTGAAGATGGGGTTGCTGTTAATAAAAAGGTACCAATATAAACCCTTTATTAAAATTGTCTGTAATTGATATCAATTTGTTTTTTTAGAGAGAAGCCAGAGAAACTATTAGGTCATTTCTCGACAAAGGAAAACCATCAAAAGATAGAGATTATGATTTTGGGGTGAGAATTAATGCATTCGATACAGAGTACTGGCAAGAGGACTTAGAATCATGTCTAACTGCCATTAACCTTCCTGATACAATTTTAATTCCAAAAGTAGAAACAGCTGATACAATCAAGCAAGTTAGTAGTAAAGATCTTAACATAAATAATCATTTAGCAACCATGCCTTCCTGATAGTTTTCAGAAGAAGTTAAACAAAGGATTAAATCTGACAAAAAAATTAATGTTATAATTTATATAGAGTCTGCAAGAGCATTTTTGAATATAGTTGATATATGTAAAACTGCAGAAGGTCTTTCGAAAACTAGTAATATACAGCCAGTTAGCTTAGTTTTTGGTAGTGATGATTTTTGTGCTAACATTGGAGCCACTCGAACTGAAAGTTCCATTGAAATATTATATGCTCGACAGAAGTTGGTTTTAGTTGCAAAAGCATTTAACTTGCAAGCTATTGATATGGTATATATAAAATATAAAGGTAAGTCTTTTACCATAGGGCATAGTTCTATTCTATAATTAGAATTTGCTTAGATCTGGAGGGTTTGAAAAAACAGTGCGAAGAAGGTATGAAAATGGGATATACTGGAAAGCAAGTTATACATCCTGGACAAGTGCCCATTGTACAAGAGGCGTTTTTACCTTCTGCCTCTCAGATTGAGTGGGCTAGTGGTCTTTTACAGTCATTTGAGAAGCATCAAAAAGATGGAAAGGTAAATGTGTAAATTTTTTTCTAGATATAAACAATAACCTGTTTATTTTTAGGGTGCCTTTACCTATAAAGGAAGTATGATAGATATGCCAACTATGAGGCAAGCTGAAAATGTAATAAAACTGGCAAATTTAAAGAAAACTTAGGTTCAAATTTATTAATTTTTTATTTTTTCTTATATTTATCTAATAAAAATAATCCACATCATTTTGATCATAATTTGAGTAAATAAAGTCTTTTATAGGTGAATCGTAACTTATTTCATTTTGTTCTTTAGTTGGTGTATTATATTTATCTAAAAACTTATGAATTTTATCTTTATTAGCCAGCCCCATAAATGGTTTTTGGTATGTATCATAAATTTTCATTGACGTCCGCGCATCTTTTTCAGATTCCTCATCATCATCTGGTTCATTTTTATTTTTGTTGAATACAGAAGTTGAAGAAGCACTTTCATTACTATAGGTTGATTGTTTTTGAGTATTTTCATTATTAGTTTGCTCTTTTTTACCGTTCTCTAATTCCTTTGTAGTTTTAATAACCTTTTTAATTGACTTTTTATTATTTTCATTAATAATTGTTTCTTTGTATTCACTTTCACTACTGTTTTTCTTTGAATCTTCTTCATCTGGTTGATTTTTACTGTCATTCAATATATTGACTGGAATACTAGTCTCATGAACTTTGAATGAATGTAATTTATTTTCAAGATTAATTTGTTTATTTATATTTTCTCCTATTTTTATTTTTATTTTAGGAAAGGCATTTTTCACTGATTCTTTACCATTTGCATTTTGTTCCTTTGCTTGAACTTTATAATTATCATCGCTTATCTTTGAGTGGTCTATTGCGTTTTTATCTGTCAATTCAGAAAATAAATTTTTACTTACATGATCGGCCTGTGTTTTACTGTTTAGATATTCTGTCGTTTTAACTGTTGGTACAGATTTATTCATTATATCCCCACCTTCACGTACTACTGTTAAAGTTCCTAAAGTTTCTGCATTATATTTATCATTCTTATTGCCGTCATATTTAATTTCTTCGCTAGATGTAGTAATTTCAATGTTATTACTGGCGCTTAGATTGCTGGTCATAGTTTTATTTATGAACTGAGGATGTACCTGTATATTATCTTTCATAATTTGTTCATTATGTGTTTGTTGGGGTGGTTCTAATTTAAGTGAAACTTTGTCTGGAACATTATATGTTTTATGTGATATTTGTAATGGATTCAAAGTTACTTCTTCAACAAGGTCATATTCTTTACTACCATACTTATTGGATTTACTGCTTGAAGTAGGTATTTCATCCACATTTAGATATTCATGTACGTTTTTGTTTTCCATTTTAAGTTGCTTGTCGTTTTGTATCATTTCTAAAGTAGTTTCATCAGGTGTGTTTTTGATTGATTCATTTGAATTTTTAAGTAATAGTTGCTGACTATTTTCATTGGCAATTTCTGTTCTAGATTCTATATTAGAACTTCCATTTTCGTCTTGAAGTGGTTTATTTTTATTTTGCTGCTCTGATGGGATATCTAATTTAAGATTAGTCTCTGTAATTTTTGTGCCTGTATCTGATAGTCTAATATTGTTGACGGGATTGTTATATACAGAATCATCTTTGATGTCCTTGTTATGTATCACCCTATTAATTAAAGTTGTTACCTCAACAATAGGTACATGTTCTATTATCTTATTTTCTATCTGTATTTGTTTATCATTATCACCATACATTGATTGAGTTTTACCGTCAACTGTATTTTCATTTGTCTTATAATCTTCTTTAGTCTGTTCCTGATTATTTAGATCTTCAATTATTGTTGGATTTTCTTCTACTAACTTTAGCCATGAATCTATACTTTCTCTTTCTCCATCGTATTGGTTATTAAAGTTTTTATATCGAGGCATATTCACTCCGTTTTTATTTCCATTACTTTTATCCAAGTGTGCTATTGAATCTATACTTCCACTTTCACCATTATATTGGCTATTGTAGTTTGTAAGTTGGGGCATTTCTACTATATCTTTATTTGCAGTACCTTCATCAACATGAGCTATTGAAAAAGCACTAAATGGGTCTTTGTGTGCAGAATCTGTACGATCAATTCTTTCATTGAAGTATCTTTCGAGCATCATTGGATTTATAGCTCCTAAAATGTGACCCAAGTCTGATGTATGAGATGTGTAATTTACCTTTTCATTTTCAAGCATTTTGTTCCTGTTAGAATACGGAATCGGAGGTCTGTCATTTAAGTTTGAAGGAATATTTTGATTGAAGTTGTTTTTTGATATAATGTGATTTTCTGTGCCATCAAATGATGCATCACCATTTTCTCTAAAGTAATCCTGAATCATTGTTTGAGATGGTTGTCCCATGAAAGGCTTCATTAGTTCAGGAGACAAAAATATTCCTACAAGTTCACCTTCATTTTGTTTTATTGGTTGAATTATAATATTATCATAATCTCTGAGATTTTGTGTTTGATCTTGAATGGATTTACCAATTGGTTTGTCACCTTAAAATGAGAAAGAATGAAATTTAATTATAAAAGATATTTATTGAAGGGTATATAATTACTTTTCCGATTTTTCTGGGACTTCTTGTATTTTTTGTTTTTGGATTTATTTGATTTTTCTTTTCTCTTGCTTGCCCTCTCTAAATTTTCGCTTCTTAATTTTTCTTTCAGTTCTTGTTGCATTCTTTTTAAAAAGTCTTTAACTGATTCTGGCTTGGCTTCACCAACAACTGTAGGTTGATTTTGATTCACCTGAAAGTATTTAGGTTTAATTACAGTAAATTATTTGAAATCCACAATATTAACCTTAAAGTTTTCCTTTACCCAATCTTTTAAAGGATGTGAAGATCGCAACTCTTTGGGTATATCAAATTGTTTTAAAACATTTATCGCAGATGGTTCAAGTACTATTTTTTCTAGAGGCACTTCGGGTTGATTGGGATAGGACAGTCCAAGAGCATCTACAAGGTAAATTTTATTGAGTTAATTATATTAGCCGGTTTAAATTTTATTTACCTAGTACATCACCAGCACCAACAAAGTTACTTGGTTGTTCTGGTTGAGAAACTACAGGGTCTTCGGCTAAATCTAATATTCTTGGTGCAATTAAAACAGCTTTTTTGCCAAGCATACTGGATTCGGCATCTTTTGTAATTAAGGATGGTATTTTGCTTGGTACAATTATTCGTGGAGCAGCGTGTTTCGAGGTATACACGACATTTCTGAAATATTAGTATTTAAACTATTTTTACCATTATTACCATATAAATTACCGTATGTCGGTTGCAACATCATTGAAATGCCCAATAGTATCCTTTCCACTATCAACACTATTTTTAAGTATATTTCCTAACTTGGTAAAAGTATTCGTGACTCCCTTCTTTTCTTGCGACATTTGGCTATCTTGTTGATTATTTTTGATCTCGGTTGGATCTCCACTACGAGATATTAACATTTGCTGATTTATTGCTCCTAATGTATCACCACCACCATCCTTATCATCAACTTTAATGATCTCGTATTTGGAAGGGAAAAACAAATTGTTTGGAGGTATTTTAGCTACTGACAGTATCATATTTTTAGTATTTCCTATCATGTTCCTAGTATGATAAATGGGTGCCCTAAAAATTTAAATGTTAAGAAAATATATTTAGTTATAAATTAATCGTACTTGACATTTTCAAATGTATGTTTGGTAACGGATCCAATATTTTGTAATGTTTTTGGTACATCTACTTTTGTGGTTGGATCACTCACCCAGTGAGTTAATGGAATAGGATTTTTCTTTGTTTCCTCTATGCTTCTTTTAGTTTTGTCCTGTTTCTTTGGACTATTCTTCGTTTGGTGATTCCTGGTCTCTAAATCGTTTAACACACTTTCCCCAATTGAACCTAAAAGTGGTAATTGATAAAAATTAAATTTTCATTTGAATTCTGTTACACTTACCAGATTATTTATTATGAATTTATTTAGTAATAAATTTATTTCAAATATTTTTTAGGGGGTGGATTTGAAAGTAAAACAAACTTGTATTATAAAGTTCTTAAAAATATATTAGAATATTTATAAAGTTACAAAATTATAGAATGTTACATCTTACTTATCATTCCTAGATCAGGATCTGCGTTTGACAGTTCCTTTATCGATTCCACTTGTTCTCTTTGCTGTCCTAAAACAGCATCAAAATGTTGTTGTTCATTCGAATTGGCATCTCTGCGGTATTCGTCGATATATTCGCGATCGCGTACATTCATAAGGTTTGGAGACGATACTTCAATTTCCTTTATATCTTTGTTCTTAGTTTCTAGAAAAGTTATTATAATACATTAAAATGATTAAATATTAATAACAGTTCTCACCATCTTTCTTTTCATGTAGTGCTTCTTTAGATGACCCTTTCTTCTTCAACGCCTCATCTATTACATCCGATATTAATTTCATTTCTTGTTTTAGAAAGGTTTCCCTTTCATCCTCAGTTAATTCAGAGAGTTGCTCTTCAATGCTGCTGAAAGGACCGCCCGTTATATTGAAGCTGAATGGTGACTTCTTATTAGGTGAACTTGTAGTTTCCTGTAAATTAAGTGTATAATTAGAAGGAGGGAAGCAATTAAGTGTCATATTATACCAAAGGATTGTTAGCTGTATCAAGTTTAGTGTGTTCTGTTTCTGTTAAAGAAGCTCCAACAATATGTTCGTTACTGGCAGAATTGTCAGGCTGGGAAAATTGCACTTCTTCAATTTCCTCGTCGGTTAGAGAAGACATCTGCAAATAATATGTCAAGGGTTAAAAAAGATATAGCTTTAGTTTAGGTAATCTTACGTCTTTATCGAAAATCGAAGCTTTCGTTTTCTTTGTTTCAAATTCATTACTTTGATCTTTATGAGTTGATCCTAAAACTTCATCAATTATATCTTTAGTTGCATCCAGTTCGCGATCAAACATGTCCAATTCGACGGGCTCCTGCTTTAAGAATGTTTTTTGTGCATCGGGTTTTGATGGTGCAATATCATCGCCATAAATAGTAGATATATCAGTTGATTGAGATTCTATTGGGGACAATAAACTTCCAGAATTTCTTTTAAAATCGTTTGAAGCCGACTGTTCTTCAGGAAAAGCTACTGGAGTAATAGTGGTTAACTCATCTAGATTTTGCATACCAAGAACTACATCACTCTCAGAATTTTCATCTATACTGGATTTCTCTATAGGAGGCGAAATTTCAATTTTTCGCGGTCGAGGAGTGGTAGTTAACTCATCCGGATTTTGCATTCCAAGAGGTACATTACCTTCCTTTTTGTTTTTTTCAGAACTGTCATTCATACTAGATTTTTCGTTAGTTTTAGATTTAACAGGAATCTCAATTTTTCGTTTGTAGTCCCAATTTGATGCCCAGGGTTCGATAGTGACCGTTATCGGAGTGGTTAAATCATCTGGATTTATCATTCCAAGAGGCACATTGCCTTCTTTTCTGTTTCTCTCAGAACTATCATGCATACTAGATTTTTCGTTGGTTTTAGATTTAACAGGAATCTCAATTTTTCGTTTGTAGTCCCAATTTGATGCCCAGGGTTCGATTGTGACTGTTATCGGAGTGGTTAAGTCATCTGGATTCATCATTCCAAGAGGCACATTGGCTTCCTCTCTGTTTCTCCCAGAACTATCATTCATACGAGATTTTTCGTTAGTTTTTGGTTTAACAGGAAACTCAATTTTTCGTTTGTAGTCCCAATTTGATGCCCAGGGTTCGATAGTGACTGTTATCGGAGTGGTTAAATCATCTGGATTCATCATTCCAAGAGGCACATTAATTTCTTCAGATTTTTGTTTTGATGGTTGATTTCCATCGGTTTCAGAATTGTCATTCTGGGCAGTATTGCCATTATTTTGAGAATCTAAGTTAGGAGGCGAAGTAACAAGTGTTTGTTTATGATCCCAATTCGAAGTTGAAGGTTCAATAGTGGTCATTTTATCAGAAGTTTTCGTTTCAAAAGATGACTGGGTTGTTGGAAACGTAGATGTATGTTGTACAATATTAGTTTCTGTTGAACTATGGTCAGTTTTCTCATCTAAGTTTAAGTTTTCTGATCTACTTGAACTGTAGACTTTTTCAGTTGTAGGTGAGAGGCTCTTTTCTGTTGTAGTTACACGGAATATGTGAGTTTGAGAATCTTGCGGAAACTTATTTTTAATTGGTTCCACATTTAGTTCTTGGCTTTCTTTTGATTCTTCACTGGAGCTTTTATCGACACTTTCACGGTTTCTGTTCATAATATTATCGAACTCTGTTGAAAAGTTAGGCATTTCTGGAGTGTTTTCGTTACTTCCACCTAGAGATCTAGTCACTCTAGGAACAAGTTCTGGATTACCTACGAAGCTTTGACTGGCATCATCTACTTGAAACATAGGGGATTGAACCTCTTGTTGTGAATCTCCGAGAATTTGATTTTGTACAACAGTGTTTCCATTTCCATTGATCACACCCCCTTGTGAACCAGCAAGGGCGTTTGAAATTTCCCTTTGATTATTGTTTAAACCATATATTTGTCCCGTTTGTTGATTTATGGAGCTGGCTTGAGCGAGAGCTTGGGCCGTAGTTGGCACAAATGTCCCACTAAAACCATTTAGGCCAGTATTTGCAACAGCTTGAGCAGCGGTTTGTCCAAAACTTTGAGTTCCTGCTTGAGCATGAGCTTGTGCTCCAGCATGTCCGAAATTACCCGTTGCGCCTGCTTGGGCAGTTGCCTGTGCACCAGGTTGGATAAATCCTTCATTACTGTAAGGTTGGACTTGGTGTCCAAAGCCACCGTTTAGGTTAAATGTCTTTGAAGCGGCATGAGCAGAACTACTGTGAGCATTAAATTGGTTGGGATTGTATTTAGGCTGTTCATATACTGGCTGAATTGCTTGGAAGGGCTTACCAAAATTGTTGTTGAGGCTGTGAGTATGTGTTATTGTATGTGTGTGGCTAAATCCACGGGAATGATGATGAGGATCTGCAGATTTCTCTTCCATCACAGGTGGTATACTATAATAATTAAAATTAGTTAATTGGAAGTTATTGACTAAGATTTATTTTATTCATTTAACATTGGTACCCCACCAGAGACTTAAAGAATCTACAGAAAGATCAGAAGCAAGAGAAATAAGAGTAGAAGACGAGTTGGGGAAATAAAAGTTGATAATGGGGTACTAATTTACCTTTGTAGATTTGAACTGTCGTCCGATTGAGTTTCTTCATTCTCAGATTGATAATTATTAAAATCATTATTGGTATTGTCAATGACTGGTAATACTTGAGGTTCTTGTTGTGCCGGATGAACAGGATGAAGGAGTTTGTCAGTTTCTGTCTTAATTTTTTTGTTCAAATCAGCCATTTCTTCAACTGCTCGTTCATAGTAGACATATGGATCATAATTTGGATATTTACCTTTTTTGTCTTTCTTCTCGTAGCTATCTTCAAGTTCACATCTGAAATTTATGATATGTATGATAACAGTATTGTAAAATATTAAATTTAACACCTACCCAACTGTATCATTCTTTGGTTCTTCTGGTACTTCAGTAGGTAAATTTTCAGGGTTTGCCTAAAATAAAGAAATATAGAGTTTATGTTGTGTTTAAAGATCTATTTATTTACTCTCATTTGCTCTTCTTGGACGGGGATTTCTTCATGCATGGGATCAACATTTGAAAACTCTTCTTCGCTGCAATAGAAAATCATAAATAAATATTATATACGTCAAAGAAGTTGTATCTTAGTAGGCATGGGGTCACTTGAGACAGACAGCCACATCCGGTCCAGACACCGAATTCCAGGAACCCAATCAGATAAGAACATGTAAAATGCGTTAATAAATAAGGATAAACAGGTTTGAGCCGCGGTGAACCGGTTTAAAACAGAAATAAACAGGTTTGACCAAAAATGAACAGGTTTTGTTTAAACTAAAAGCTGTTCAAAGCAGTTCAAAAGCGGCTCAAACCTGCTTATCCTTATTTATTAACGCATTTTACATGTTCTTATCTGATTGGGTTCCTGGAATTCGGTGTCTGGACCGGATGTGGCTGTCTGTCTCAAGTGACCCCATGCCTACTTATCTTTGTTTATTTAGTTGTGTGCTACTACTATATATATAGTGAACAATAATTATAGTCAATTAGTGTTTTTGATATTATTTGATCAAAGCATAAATATTTCTTTGAGAATGTGATGAAGACTACCATGGTTTAAATGATGAAATTATTGTATAAATGCGCCTTACTACAACAGAAAGCTTTATGAGAAAAATACTATTATATAAAAGATTACTTGACGTGACTATCCATTTGGGGATCTTCAAACATTTCACCCTCTTGATCGTTATTTCTTCCATAAGAAGAATAAGCGGAAGCATAGGAGCTGTAATAATTTTGTGGGTAGTAGTAATTTGGTTTGTAGTGTTTTCCGTACTTCTTTTTCTTCTTATGCGGGGATGGATCGGCACTAGCGGATTTCTCTTCAAAACCTGCCATTGGATTACTAAAAAATATATGTTTATTAATTTTGTTCTATAAAGGTAATTAAAAACAAACTAATAAAAAAAGTGCAATTAAACAAAAATAGATATAATAATAAATAGGCAATTTTCTAAAGATAGTCTAAAATTGTATTATGTATTGCTGACTGTTCCTTTAGTTAGAGATTCTATTATACAGGGAGAGTCTTAACTTTAAAATTTAAGCAGTTTTTTTTGTATTTTTAAAGTAAATTAACTCAGTTATTTTGGACTTATTTGAAAAACGGCAGAGAGAAAATATGTTTCTTTTATAGAGATCTACCAGCCATGAATATATTTGCACTTATTAAGACCACCAGGTCTTAAATGGTACCCTGTATAAAGTTTTATGTTAATATAAATGTGACTAAGATGATAATTTAACTAAGACATTTTATACTAAAGATTATAGGTACAAGCAAACATATTTACTCTAAGTGATATTTGGATAATAAAACATATAAATATGTTTTAAAATTTAAATAGTTTTACCACATCACCAATATTTATTTGCTAAATTTTAATAATAATAATAATAATAATAATAATAATCGTCTTTATTGAAGAAAAAAAGATGTGTAACATTACATATATTATTACACATCATGCAACAAGGGTGGCGAAATTTAACAAAAAAAGTTATTCTTACATTTAACCACCCATAGCTGCCAGAAGATATTTGTTGAAAAATACGTTTAAAAGACAAAAAAGACAAAAAAATATGTTCTATAAACTAACAAATTAAAAAATATACATAGTTAATTCTTATACACATGGCATAATAAATAATTTTAAAAAATAAACAAAAAATACAAAACCATTATCATTCCTGTGAAGACAAAAGAAACATTTTATTTTTTTCGCAATTGGCCAAAATTACATTGTTTAAAATCATTATCAAGGGAATTGTAACTAGTGACGGCCATATAGGTAAAACTTCTTTGAAGATGATAATTTAACTAGGACATTTTATACTAAAAGATTATAGGTACAAGCAAACGTATTTACTCTAAGTGATATTTGGATAATAAAACATATAAATATGTTTTAAAATTTAAATAGATATATATAGTTAGTATATATATAGTTAGTACATATAATTAGTATGACGTATTATTAATTTGTCGATAGGCGAAGTTATAATAAATTAAGATAATAGGTACTCACCTTAATGTCAACAGACTTTTTAATAAAATATTCAAATAGCTTTTCTCTTACTGTTCTTACTAACATTCTGATTTTAAGCAATAATAAGATTATAAAATTTAGAGTATTTATTATTTCCTAATGAAGAACCCTAACAATTTTTTTAAATCTAAAATAAAAAATATATTTTAAATTCTAAATACGCATAATATATATTCGCCATATTGTCAATAAAATATTAATTATTTTGTTCGGTCCAGCCACCGTGACTTTATTAAAGATCTCTGTATACAGGGTGCTACAAATTCGTGGTACTAGCATTGCCATCTCGGAAACCGTAATAGATACAAAGATGGTTAAATTAGGGCAAAGTTGCGCCTTGGAATGTTCACTAAGATGCAATTAAAACAATTTGAAACATTTCGAGGATTGCAGAGTTTTTTGGAAAAAACCGATTTTTTTAAAAATCAATTTTATTTTTTCCTGTCGTTACTTTTTAGAAAATCAAAAAACCAATTGCACATTCTCATAGCCACTTTATTAGGGCTATCTGATAGTATTTTTAAATTTTCAAATTAGCTTATTTGATGACTGACCGAGTTCTTTCAAAACCTGAAATAATAAATGCAGGTCCGTATTTAAAAAAATTAAATCGGCCTCTGTATCTCATAAATTATCAGCTAATTTGAAAATCTAAAAATATTATCAGATAGCCCTAATAAAGTGGCTATGAGAGTGTGTAATTAGTTTTTTGATTTTCTAAAAAGTAATGACAGGAAAAAATAAAATTGATTTTCAAAAAAAATTGTTTTTTCCAAGAATCTCAGCAGTCCTTGAAATTTTGAATTTTTTTTTGATGGCATCTTAGTGAACATCCCAAAGCGCAACTTTGCCCCAATTTAACTATGTTCGTATCTATTACCACAAATTACCTATTACTATTACGGTTACCGATATACCAATGCTCGTACACCGAATTTTATAGTCAGGAATGTTATTAATTTTTACAGTTGAGGGTTGGAACCTTTGGTGTTACACAGCAAAATAAAACACTAAATCACCACAATACACCAAAACACTTTTACTTTTACACTGGACGCGCGTTTTGCTAACCATGTTAGCATCATCAGCAGATGATAATAAATTGATTTAGTGTTTTTAGTTTCAGTTTATAATCATCTGCTGATGATGCTAACATGGTTAGCGAAACGCGCGTCCAGTGTAAAAGTAAAAGTGTTTTGGTGTGTTGTGGTGATTTAGTGTTTTATTTTGATTAATTCTTACGTTGATTTGGCAATTAGTGTATACTATAGATTGGCAATATTTTATTGGTGTCTTCGTAAATTTAATTAAACCATTTAAATGATTCACCATAATGTCAATAAAATTTTAATTTAAATTTTTATATTTTAAAATTATGTTATTTAGTTTTAGATCTAATTCGTTTTATTCTTACTGTATATCATCTGGATTGTTCCTTAAGACCTCGCTGTTTGCATTATTTGCACCAAACCCATTCATGTTCCACATGTTCTGTAGCACTCCAAGCGATTCTTGTTGCTGGTCCCAGTTTGAAGCCTTAAAATGTAAGAACAGTTACGTTAGTATTGCAAAAATTTGAATGCGTGAAGTTCTCATTATTTACCACAATGCCATCCTCGGTCATTTCAGAAGGCTCGTTCATCCTGGCCAACATTGGTGATGATGCATCTAACATGTACGTGTTATCAGAGGCCTGGCGCATAGATTCGAACCGTTGCGATGGTCCAAATCCTGGACCGCTTTGAAATGAAGATGCGAACATTGGATTCGGTGCTTGTATAATTGAGTCATCAAAGTCGTTTTCCTAATAAATATTTTAGTATATTATTATCAAGGTTTATTGCTATTGTGAATATTTCTGATCAAGTGAGGATTTTCCAATGAGGTTTTTCATTTTTTTTTCGCCGTTATACAGGGTCCGGTAATAGTGCGTCGGGAATCTGTATACAATTATACAATTATAAAAAACTTGGGAATCTTGTTTAAGTGTAAACCTAAACTATTTCTTAGGTTGTATTTCAGGAAAATATTTTAACTTCTATAAGGTGGCTCAAAAAAGTGTGAGCGGATTGGGATGATTTTTTTTAAATGGAATACTCTGTATATTATTACCCTTCTGGCTTCCCTTCAGACCACTTTACATAATCCTAAGATCTCAGTAAATATACTTCGGTAGTTTCAGATATATTAATAAATAAATAAAAAATATATATTTGTCAACCTTTCTTAAAAAAAATATTAAAAATACAAGAACTGTCCTGAAATCAAAACTATATTAGGTATTTAGTTTAGGTGGTCTGTACTTACTTTGCTATAAATATGGTAATCGTAAATCATACAGGATGTTCAAAATTCTACGCCAAACTTTCTAAAATATAAAATAATGTTTCTTCGTGTTCTTAAATATAACACCCTGTATATTACTTTTTCAATAGATGGAGAATTAAGAAATGAACTGTAAATTTTTATCAAAGCCACCCAATATTTTTTTCTATCGTATTTTACCGTTGAGAGAGACATATGAAATGATACTGCGTGTTCTACGAAACCGTTAAAAATTTTGAAATACTTTAAATACAAAAAATGTTCATTTTTTAATTCTCCATCTAATGAAAAATAATATACAGGGCGATAATTTATTTTATATTTTAGAAATTTTGGCATAGAATTTTGAAGATTGATATATTTATAGCAAAGTAAGTACAGACCGTCTAAAGTAAATACCTAATAGTTTTGATTTTAGGGCGGTTCTTGTATTTTTAATAATTTTTTTAAGAAAGGCTGTAAAATATATATGTTTTATTTATTTATTAATATCTCTGTAACTATCGAAAAATATTTACTCGTATAGGTCATATATAAGCTCATATCTTAGGATTATGAAAAGTGATCTAAAAGGAAGCTAAAAATGCAATAATATACAGGGTGTTCCATTTAAAACAAAATTTCCACGTTTTTAATTCTAAGAGCTACAGATGCCCGACGCACTATTGCCGAACCCTGTATAATTCAACAAATTACTTATTTGTTTAAAACTATTATTTTGAATCTATTGCAAATAGTGTTTTCCCGACTATTGCAAGAAAGAAGGGGAATATTTTAATAATTTTATTGATTCATTAAGTTTTTATTTGCATTAAATTACTAAAATACGATTTATTTAAAGATTTTCTATGTATAAAGTGCCTCTGGTAAAAATCTATTAAGAGTCCATTTTATTAGTCTAAAAAAGTAACAGAAAAAGCGTTCGGCATTTAACGTTTTATGTAAAACTGGCTAGGTATTTTTATACAAATGAAGAAGGAAATTAAATATAAAGGATTACACTATATCCGTATTGTAGCACATTTTTAGACAACTTCTTTATTTTTAAGATTTTGAGGGTCAAACATCATCAAAATATTCCTTATGTTTGGACTAAATTTTCTCGAATATAAAGACATAATTTGAAATTTCGTTACAATACGGAAATAGATTGTAGTTCTGTGATTACAGTGACATATAACTTATATGATTTTGTAACAAATTGCTCGCTATTGTATGGTAAACGCTGAAGCTCTGCAAACCTTAATAAAGCCTTAATCAAAGCAAATCAAATAATAATCAATAAAAGCAATGTTTGGAATTTTGGGTAAGGCTTAACACGACAGGATCGGGCTAAGCCTTAAGCAGATATCTGAAATATAATATATATTTCTTTCGGCTAACCGACCCTTGAGAGCAACTCGAAAGTAAAGTGTAATAGACCCTGTAAAGGACCCTGTAAAACCAAAATTACTTAATAACTGCATAACCAAGATCAAGGGAGTCTTGGGCTTCATCTTGTATGTGGTGATCTAGAGTTCCAATAATAACTCTATATCATAGTCAATCTATACTAACCATAAAACCATCCATTTGATCTACTTCACGTATGGATCTGGATCTGGCATTGGTGCTGTAACTGCTGTAGGGATTGTATCTACGTTGCTGCTGATTTCTACCAAGGGGTGCAGCTTTATTTCTCGCGTGCAGGGCATTAGAGAGAAGTTTAGCTCTATTATGTTGTGCTTTGGCTACAGCTCGAACTAGATGTGGCAGTAATAGGAGTGCTATCGCCGGCAAAACGACGTAGGTCCATAGTATGACTTGTGGATAGAACCGCTAAAAAGACAAATTTAACATTTTTCAGAAAAGTTTAATTTTTTATGGCTTAAGATTATTATCTACAATACCCATTAAATGAAAGGACCAAGGAATGAGTAACACTATTTTTATATTAATGCATTTTTTGACAGTTTTGTTTATCATTTTATATTGATTGGAATAGAACACAAAATAGATTAAGCTGTGCTTAGAATTCTTGCGGATGTGTTTTTTTTTTCTGAATTTATTCTTTTGTTTCTAGTCTTTATTTGTATAACTAGTTTTATAAGTGTAGTATATATATAATTTCCAGTTTAACATTAAAAAATCATTGTTGCACGCTTGAAGGAATTTATCTAGTAGTTTATAATTCTAGAAAATATAATTTTTTGGAAATCGATTTGTGAATCTGGAAACGCGGGGATCTATTATTTTTTAATCTTTCTATAATTAAATAGTGTTAATTATAGTATGTAATGTTAGTAGTAGTATTAAAATCTCGTTTTTTTTATCTGAAAAAATAGAAAAGTTATAGGGGTGAACCACTTTTGAGACATACCCGGTATAGCTCTGATTATTATCAAAAGATTGATTAAAATATAATTTTGTATCTATCTTTGTTATCTTTATTAAGTATCTTCTGTTTTTAGATATCTGCACTTTAAGAATTTAACAATAATAAGAAATAGTTGATTTGTTATTTTCATTTCTTTTTTGTCGAATTTTGCAGAGTAAAATTTGCAAAAGAACAATAAATTATATTAAGAATTATACTTACCATTTTTACTCTTCGGTCCTCACAAATTCACAAACACTTTCCAACTATTAAAGAATTTAGACTAATTATCGTTATTGAAAAAATATGACCTAAAAAAAGTGCAGACTAATCAGATATTGTTTAATTACATAAATGCATTGTTGATAAATTTTTAACATTAACTTATAATATAAATAATATAATACCTGACATAATACTGAGTGATAAATAATTTAAAAAAATGTGTGTGCACTGTGTGCGCATATTTGAAGTGAAATTTCTGCTTACTTCCGTCTGTCTGTCTGTCTGTCCATCTGAGGACTCCATTCGGGTACCTCTATCCACGTGACGAGTTTGGTTCCAATCGACCCATAATTAAGAAAAATCCTTATGATTTCGTCCATGATGTAGCCCGTCTTCAATTAAGCCGAAATCGACCCAATTTTTTTTCAAATTTGCTCGTAATCGGACGACATCAACTTTTGACGTTTCTTCAATCAAAATTAACTGTTACAGTGACCGTGGCGGACTATGGGGTGGGGGCGGAAGGGGCGGTCCGCCCCGGGCCCCGTCTTTTAGGGGGCCACCGAATCTTAAGTCATTTTTTATTCAACTAGCAAACAAGGCCAATATGTGTTCAGTAGTTATAAAGCAGTTTGTAGGTGGAGTATGCAAACCATACGTATACGCCGACTATAAACAGTATAAATAGAAGCAGATATTTACTTAATTATCAATTATCAGGCCCCAGTAATTGTCAATGGCATTTTCTATTTAGGAAATTCAATCAAGTGGTTTATCTTTGTTTAAAATATCGAATAATTATTATTTTTTATATATTTTGAGACTGAATTTATTTATTTTAGCTTTTAAGTTATTTTTCAATGGTTTCATTATTTATTTGGTTTGGTTAGGTAAAACTAATGCACAGCATAACTTGTATTCTAGCTTCATTACTAATGATGAGCAGTGAAGTCTTTAGTATAACGGTGGCCACGGGCCTGAGACAGCGAAGGGGCCCCTCGGATCTTGGAGGAGTTACAAAATCGCGATATTTTGCCGCGGTATTTCCCTGGAAGCATGCTTAAGAAAAAAATATTTAAAATTTTTGGACGAAAAAAAACTACCTGTTAAAAAATTGTACAGCCTAAAAGTCAAATTTAGTGATTATCACAGCCCCTGTGACATAAAGAAAAGACATGTGGCTATCTATTTCAAAAATTAAATTGTTCAAATGTCATATAATAAAGGCGGTAGCTGTCATGGAATTGAGCGATTAAAAAATTATCATAAATAATTTTTTTCCAAATGGAAACCCACTTTTTTATTTCACTAGTGAAAAGGTTTTCCAATTCGTTACGTTTTAACTAGACATATTCCTATACCTAAAATAAATAGTTTTTAAGCTATTTAAGATTTAGTTTGAAAACGTATATTTTTCTTGATTTTATCTAGCTTCCTTTGGCATTAAGTGTCAAACAGTCAGACAATTTATTTCCATCTGTCAGAAAATGAATTATTTGAATTTCCTATATTATAACTACTGCCTGCTGAAAAGTTTAAAAAGTGTATTTAATAAATATATCTCGTATTTTCGTTCTTTAGTAATATCTAATAGGTGATATTTTAATAATATACCGTACGATCGAAAAAAAAAACAGCGCAAAGTTAGCTTGGAAATGATCGATAATATACTGTCAAAGGCTACTGGTTAAAATCAAGAAAAATATACGTTTTAAAGCTAAATCTTAAATAACTTAAAAACGATTTATTTTAGGTACAGGAACATTTATAGTCAAAAAGTAACAACTTTTAAAAACGAAAGTAACGAAGGCCTTTTCACGAGTGAAATAAAAAAAGTGTATTTCCATTTGAAAAAAAAAAAATGATTTATGATAATTTTTTAATCGCTCAATTCCATGACAGCTGCGGCCATTATTATATGACATTCGGACAATCTAATTTTTGACATATATAGATAGCCACATGTCTTCTCTTTATGGTACAGTGGCTGTGGCAATCACTTAATTTGACGTTTCAATCACTTAATTTGGCTTAGTTGACGTTAATGTTTAATTTGACGTTATACATATTTTTGACAGGCAGTTTTTTTCCTCCAAAAATTATAAATATTTTTTTTTCAAAAACGGTAACGTTAGGTAGAAAGTGTTTAATATCAAAATTCATAAAATATATTATAAAAGTTGCTGTCAACTTCCGGTACTTCCGAAAGTGCCGCCATATTGAAAATATTTTTAATCGATAGATCTCATTGTGAAACAATGATATGGACAAAATCACGTATCTAGATATTGTAGTACTTCTAACGCAGGCTCAGAATACGCTGTATAAATACTTGAATTTTGTCAACCATTATACATACATCTTTCAATTTTTACAAATTGTACATTAGAAGTATATCATTATCTAAATAGACCAGGGGCCACATTTAGCTTCGCCGTCCCGGGCCTCCGACAGGCTTAGTCCGCCACTGCACAGTGACACGTGTCGTACACAGTCAAGTTG
Organism: Sitophilus oryzae; assembly: GCF_002938485.1. Taxonomy (NCBI): domain Eukaryota; kingdom Metazoa; phylum Arthropoda; class Insecta; order Coleoptera; family Curculionidae; genus Sitophilus; species Sitophilus oryzae. The sequence continues at coordinate 2,085,853 of NW_022147237.1, read as the reverse complement.
GCTTTTGTTCAATGCATCACCAAATTTCATTTAAATCGGACGATTTGTTGATTTGTTTCATTGATCATGAAAAGATGGAGATCTTCGGGCCCCATCTATATTCCGAGGTTTAGCCTCTTAGCTTACATAGGGTCCGAGTTACGACGCTCCAGAGACCCATCTCAACTTCCTCATTGACTGACCACTTTTTTTCCCGCCAGCTCGTATGTCAAGGCCGTGTCATGTCAAGGCCGCGTCGTGTCACGGCCTTGAATCTTTACTCCCATTGCGCGTAAAAAAGTTTCACTTCAATAATAAAGAAATAAAAGTAGTAGGTAATTTAAAATATTTATTTTAAAAATACTTTTAGTACATTTTACATAATTTGTTATACATATATATAAGTAGGTTTATCATTCACATAATTTAGAATTATATACAATAGAATACACAACAATGAACATAGTCACTAGTGATCTATAATAACTTTTATATAAGAATAAACGTCTTCACTACAAGGTACTTTAAGATCCTTAATTAAAAGTTTAAACAACTGTATGTATAGTACTATAGTAACTATTTTCAGAAGTTTTTTGTTGACTTCTAAATAATTATACAGACAATTTTACCTAAAATAGAACTGTTTTTTTTAATTTAATTTAAAACAACAAAACTTAACAAAAAAACACCACGTCCGCTCTGTAGTTTCAATACAATAATTAAAGTTAGCTTTTTAAAAATTATGAAAAACATTCCTAGCAGTAACGAATGAGAAATATATATATTTTTAAAATGCACTTGATCAAGCGGAAAAGAAAATAGAACACTCTCGCGGGGTTTAAAAATCAAAATCTTCTTTGCATTTCTTCAAAAAAAAAGTTTCAACTACCTATCTTCAATACTTTCCTATGGAGATTTCTATAAATCGGACTGATCAGGACCCAATTCTAGAATAAAAAAAGAACCCAAATTAGGGATTTAACTAAAAGAAGAACTTTTAATTAGTAGGCCAGTAAACGTAGCCAAGATTAGTAACCAACCGATCTCAACGAGAATGTGTAGATAATAATCTCCTATTTAACCCCTCAAAAGTCCCATTCGGATTCGGTCCCAGTGGGGGAAGTTTGAAAAAACCCGCCGCCATCTTGGATTTTTTGGTTTCTTCAAATATCTCCGTTTGCATAACTTTTTTCGAAAAAAATAAAGATATGTTTTTTGTAGAGAATTAAATTTAGAATATTTTACCTTCAATCAGTTTTTTTCTAAAATAAATAGTAATTAAGATAGAGCAATTTTTTACTATACGTTTTATAAATTTTCCAGTTTTTTAAACCAATCAGCTATAATTTTTGCGTTAACAGTATAGTGTTAATATAAATAAACCAAGTATAAATTTAAGCATAAAAACAATTAAAAATAACGTTTCAATATTATTTATTAAATAAAATTATTGTTAAGAAAATTATTATTAAATTAAAGTTGTTAAATAAAATCTGCTATGACGTCATCCTGAGCGTCATTTTCATCCTCAACTAAAATACAAAAGTTTGTGCAACTGATTCCGTAGCACTGACCACACTTTCAAGAACATTTATGACCCAGTTTTCTACAAGAGCAATAGGTGTTAGATTGCCTTTTGATCTTTCTTCCATCCATATTGTAAAGGATCTTACTTGTTACCTATCCATTCTTGAATCTAAAATAAAATACAATTTATAATATTTCCTATAATAGATATATATTTATAGTCACCTGATATTTATTATGATTTATAGTATGTCCTGAGTAAATGGAGTTTTGCAGAGTTCTCAGTTGGAGGCAAATTAGCTAAATTAAAGGTAGTCTTAAGGCTTGTCTTGATGTAATGCTATTGTATAGAGTGTATCTCAGAAGGTTAATATGTTTTATATAGCTTGGGCAATGATATAGCTTTAAAAAATAATTTAATCCTGACTGGAACAAGTCAAAAATGTGTCTGTCAATACTGAAAAAAGATGACGATCTTTCTCAATACCTCGACGTATTTTTAGAAAAAAATGCTAACAAAGATGACTTGTTTCAGTCAGGATTAAATTATCTTTTAACGCTATATCACTGCCCAAGCTATATTAAACATATTAATCATCTGAGATACACTCTATACAATAGGGTTGCATCAGGACAAGCCCTTAGATTACCTTTAATTTAGCTAATTTGCCTCCAACTGAGAACTCTGCAAAACTCCATTTACTCAGGACATGCTATCAGGTAACTGTAGAGATATATCTATTATAGGAAATGTTATAAGTTGTATTTTTTAGATTCAAGAAGGGATTGGTAACCAGTAAGGTCTTTTACAATATGGATGGAAGAAAGATTAAAAGGCAAATTGCTCTTGTAGAAAACTGGGTCTTAAATGTTTTGCAAAGTGTGGTCAGTGCAACGGAATCAGTTGCATAAACTTTTGTATTTTAGTTGAAGCGGAAAATGACGCTCAAAATGACGCCATAGCAGATTTTACTTAATAACTTTAATTAAATAATATTTTTTTAGCAATAATTTTATTTAATAACTAGTAATTTAACGTTAATTTTAATTGCTTTAATGCTTAAATTTATACTTGGTTTATCTATATTAACACTACTGTTAACGCAAAAATTATAGCTGATTGGTTTAAAAAACTGGAAAATTTATAAAACGTATAGTGAAAAATTGCTCTATCTCTATTACTATTTATATTGGAAAAGAAATGTGATTGAAGGTAGAATATTCTAAATTGAATTCTCTACAAAAAACATATCTATAGTTTTTTAGAAAAAAGTTATGCAAACGGAGATATTTGAAAAAAAAACGAAAAAATCCAAGATGGCGGCGATTTTTTTCAAACTTCCCCCACTGGGACAGAATGGGGCTTTTGAGGGGTTAAATAGGAGATCATTATCTACTCATTCCTGTTGAGATCGGTTGGTTACTAATTTTTTCCACCTCAACCTCCAGATTGACTGGCCTATAGAAAAACGGATTGAGCCAACAGATTTATATATGCTTTTCGACGCGTTATTTTCTTTCATCTTATTAATAAAAAATACTTTTTTATGTCAAATCACACCCATGATTATATTATAAATTATTTATTTCTATAAATATTACTAAATTAGGATTATATGGGATGTTCCATATTAGCCAGACTATAGTCGCAACTGTAATTATATTATAACCTATCATCTGACAAATTTTTAGGACAGCGAAATGATAGGCAATGGTTTTAATAATTTTTGTCCAATTTTTTGCTTGCCAGAATTATTTCGGAGACATACTGTATAGTAGTCGTCTAATAAATCGATTGACTCAGTCACTAATAGGCCAATCAAATTAGAGGATTCACTTGGAAAAAAGTGTTGGAAAGCTAATTATGGTCTTGATTTGTTCAGTTAACATGAAACATAAGTATCCTGGTTTTGCACGGTTGCTCGACCACCGCTCGACTCAGGAGGACCAAAAATGGTAAATATTTTGGGCTTTTTTCAGATTTTTACCTATAGTTCAGAAACGTTGCGTTCTAACCAATATTTTATTATTACATGAATTAAAGACCATTAAATTCTGCGTATAATGACTATTAATTCGTTCAATTCGGTCCAGTAGTATGACAGAAATCGAAAGATGAATAATGGTGATAAATATAAATAAACGCAATAAAGTGACATTTAAACCTTCGTCACACGTAAACGATCATTTTAAATAATAAACCATACAATAAAAGTTACAGAGCAACAAAATTTTTAGCATTTTACATCAAGTAATATATGTTCTATAGTCCAACAATTTGTAGAATGAGTATTAATTCGTTCAATTTGGTTCAGTCGTATAGCTAAAATTGATACTTTAAAATAGTTATTTTTACCAGTTTTGCCACTTCAAAAGAACATTTCTTTTTCAACGATCGTAATAAGAAGCGTCTAATTAGCATGCTTCATAAAAAAATAGATGATTGTAAAAGTAGTGGAGGAGAATGCTGATAGACTCATTGTTACGACTGCATTTGACTTATTTCTGAGTTATCCATCATTAATTATTCTTGGTGAGGACACAGATCTATTGGTCCTACTCACAGCATTAGCACCTACCACCTCAGAAATTGCATCAATGCAAAGAATCCTGGGAAACGTGCGAAGGAAAATAACTTGTACTCCCCAGGCACTTCAAATACTCGGAGAGTTTAAAATCAAACATTTTGTTGCTGCATGCTTTCAGTGGATGGGATACCAAGTCATCATTGTATCAACAAGATGCTGCGCTCATCTTAAAAAATAATAATGCTTTTGTTGATTGCTTCTTACTCGTAAAACAAATTTGCGGGGTACAACATTTTGTTAGGCAAATTTGTTTTAGAAGTAAAAAAGTTCCTGACAAGCTAGTTTCCGTCTGGATTAGACGCAGTGATATTTTACAAAAAAACTTTTATTTCTTAGATTCTATTTCTATGGCGAAATTTTTTCAAGAATGAAGCCCCCCCGCCATGAAGATATAGACATTATCGATATTGTGGCTTACTTTGTATATATTATGTAATATTAGCAAAATTTAGTATATAATAATTTTAATGTTAATTAAATGTACAGGGTGGACCATTTTGGTTGTTTCTATAGGGTATCTAGGAAACTGTAAGAAATATTCAAATTTTGATACTGCTGTCTCGGGTTCTTTTTTTGAAAAATTCACAATGCCGCAAACGGATCGTGGCTATCTTGATCGGTTTCGAAGCTACAGGGAGATTCTCAAATTTTGTACTTTTTGAAGATGTTCGATAGTTTGTTTATTTCAGCAACTAGGCAGAAATGAATTATACATTCTAAAGGCACTTTTCTGTGTAGAATGCAGTGGCGTAGTCAGACTTTTTTCGAAAAAAATATTTTTTTAGATATTGACTATACTTCTGTTTTTTTTAAATAGAACCTCCTGTATATTTTTAAATTTCCTGATTCAGCTTGGCATGAGCTTCTCGAAAATATATAACACTCTATATTTATTTTCACTATTAACCTCAACATTTCAAATTTTTCTTAAAATATCCAGTTAGTAGTAGGATGCGTGACGCGTTCCATTTCATTTCTCCAGATTGAAGTGTGTGTATTGTAAATAATAAAAAAATTAGTAAATTTGAAAATTTTGAAAAATATAATATGTTAGAATGTTATATTGAGTTAGAATGTTATATTGTGTGGCAGCTGATTTATATTTTGAGCGGTATTTTGAGCACGAGCAACCAAACCCAAGCATTTTTAAAAGGTCAGAAAATACATTAATTCTAGCTACTTAGGTCACCTGATATCACTCCCTTGGACTTCTTTCTCTGGGGCTTTCTGAAAAACGAAATTTATCGAAATGCAAATAGAACGTTAGAAGAGTTACAAGATAGTTTCGTTGTGGCTTTGCAAAGTGTAACGAACATAGACATTCGAAATGCTGCTAGTGGCGGCGCTGCGAGCGGAGACGGTGCCAACTCTGTCTAGTGGATCTAGTCTAATGGGCAGCAGTTTGAACATTTAATGTAGTCTTTGTGGTTTTATTTTTTATATTAACTGAGAAGCCCGATTGAAGTAACCTGTTGAGTTTGTATTAAAATATATTCTTTTGTTTTTGTTACATTTATTTTTTATTTGCTTCGTATTGTTCGAATTTATTTAATTACTAATACATGGATTAATTTGAAAGTAGATATTCGCTTGTTTCCTTTAATACTCGGCATGACCTACCAAGAGGAAAGTCGATATCTTTAAATAAATTGGAATTTTAAAGTTAATAGTGAAAATAAATATATAGTGTTATATATTTTTGAGAAGCCCATGCCAAACTGAATCAGGAAATTTAAAAATATACAGGGGGTTGTATTTAAAATAACATAAGTAAAGTTAATATGTAAAAAAATATTTTTTTCGAAAAAAGTCTGACTACGCCGCTGTATTCTACACAGAAAAGTGCCTTTAGAATGTTTAATTCATTTTTGCGCAGTTGTTGAAATAAACAAACAATCGAACATCTTCAAAAAGTACAAAATTTGAGAATCCCCCTGTAGCTTCGAAATCGATCAAGATAGCCACGATCTGTTTGCGCCATTATGATTTTTTCAAAAAAAGAACCCGAGACTGCAGTATCAAAATTTGAATATTTCTGACGGTTTCCTAGATACCCTATAGAAACAACCAAAATGGTCCACCTTGTACATGTGTATTAGTTTAATTCACAATACCATTTCTTAAGTAATTTCATGGAGATTTGGACGGAACGCCAACATTTTCATTTCCTCAGCATGTAGTAGTTCATGTAAAATGCTAATTTGATGCTCTGCAACTTTCATTGTATGGTTTATTATTTAGAATGATCATTTCCGTGTGACGAACGTTTGAATGTCACTTTAATGCGTTTACCAGAAAAATTGGTAAATATCACCTTTCTTCATCTTTCGATATTCGCCATACTACTGGACCAAATTGAACGAATTACTCATTATACGCAGAATTTATAATAATAATAATAGCTCCCGTATATAGCGGTTAACGCCTTGGGAGTAGCAAGGTACAGCTTGCCATGCTAGAGCCGTTCGGTATACAAGGAAGGTAATGTGGCTAGCACTACGCTTCAACCGCCTATTATTACCTCAGGATTTTGAATCGACAAGTACTCATTTTAGGCTGAGTCGACCTAGGTACCCAAACTATTTTTATTTTAATAAAAAATAGTCGGCTGATGAAATGCCGGGTGTAGGATTCGAACAAACTACCTTGAGATTGGTAGACGAGAGCCTGTACCTCAACGCCACCGAGTACCTTATACGCAGAATTTACTGGTCTTTAATTTACGTAATAGTGAAATATTCGCTAGAACGCAACGTTTCGGAACTATAGGTGAAAAGCTGAAAAAAATCCAAGAATTTTATCATATTTTGGACCTCCTGAGTCGAACGGCGGTCGAGCAACCGTGCAAAACTAGGATACTGATCTGTCATGTCAATTGAACAAATCAAAACCATAATTTTGCAACACTATAATAGATCTTATTTGACTGGCCTATAAGGTGAAGATATTCCGTAAATTAATAGAATCACAACTCTGTAATGAGAAGTGTGGCGTAGCGAATAACCTGAAAGATGGACAGTGACATAAGAGCAAGCTATAAGAGTTACAATACATTTCAAATATATTTATTTGCATTTGATGTAAAAATGTTAAGAATGATGTGAACATATAAAATTGATTTTAAAAATAAAATAATAAACAAAAACACAACATGCAATAACACCGTAAAGATTATAATAAAAGAAAATGTTTAATTGCACATACTATTATTATGCGTTAGATATCCCTTGTGAAGCAAACTACACCTTTTTAGTGAATAATGATATGAATGAAAGTTAAAAAAATGTCAGTTACAACCTAGCCAAAACGTTGAAAATGTTATAAACTAAGAAAGCTAATATTATTTCCGGTAAAATTTCTGTTAATTGCCGAAAGTTTGTAAAGTGGCTATACGTCAAATGCAAATAAAAATATCTGACTGCGACAACAATGGGAAAATTTCAAAGGTGGAGTTTACTCCGAAAAAGAGACTGATTTGGCAACTCAATCTATGAATAATTCAACAAATGATCTAACACACAATTTAAGTGTCAAAAATAAAAATTATGTATAAAGTATAACAGATTATATCATGGCAGATTCTTTATAAATTATACAGGGTGGCGCCTCTCATACGCCGCAGAAGCTCCAAGGAGAACGATAGTTTAATCGAAATTAAATTTTGGCAGCATATTATGTAGGTTAAGTGAAAGCATTTTATAAAAATACTAATTGAAGCCTGGCGCATCCGCCACGATCAGGGAAAAGATACTTTTTATTTTTTTTCAGTTAAATGAAAAACAAAAAATCCGGCGACGACAGTTTTTAGAAGAGCCAATTAGCTATCTTTAAGTAAAAAAAAGCAACTTTCTAGAACAAGTCGTTAATTCAGTAGAGACGACACAGATTAACATTAGCATTTTATATATTGTAGATATAGCATTATACAGGGTGTCCCCAAAAAAAGTTACACATCAAAGTTGTGTTTTTTCTAATGGAACATCTTATATATTAATTGATTTTCTGATTCTAGGAAAAAAATAAAGGTGAGTTTTATTTAAGAAGCATATATCTAAAATGTAAGGATTTTGACATATTTCACATTTTGTGAAAATAAAGAGTAAATTTTAAATTTCAATAACAGCTACCTAAATTTTAGTTGACCTTGTATAGCCTGATATTTAATTACAGTAACCATTGTATGTTAAACCAAATTGAAATTTGACCCGAAAAGTTATACAGGGCCAGACAAAATTAATATTGAATATTAGTCACTTTTAAAAGCAAGTTACTCCTTTATTTTCAATGGAACAGTCAGTATATTATTCCGGTGTTCACTGGGGAATTTATATATCTTCAAAATATTATTAAGGTTGCCTACCCCTCAGACAAAGATTTTCCTAGATATTTTAATTTTTATGATTTTGCGTCAGTAGATCTTTGTTATTTGAAAAAAATTAGGGTGGCTGTGTAGATTGTAGAGTAAAATACTCAACGGTAAAAAAAGATACACGTTTAAAACATATTTTAATTATTACAGAATTAAAACTAGATATAAACCTTTAATTATGGGACAAAAATTAGCTAGATGAAATCAAATGCTCAAAATGCTTCCTTTCCTGTTAGTTGCATAAAATGATTGTCTTTTCAAAAGGATATTTTCATTTTAAAAGGCATATGTGGAGTTCTACCTCGAAAAGCAGCTACAATCATTTCTCTCATGTTGTCGACAATAGTTGGTCGAGTTTTGTAAACACTGTCCTTAATATATCCCCATAAAAAAACCCAGACTAAATAAATAAAATCAGAAGCATTTAAGTATTCTATTAACGCACACTGCATTCACCAACTAATAAAATCATATCAATTCTCTCTGATGTAGGGATAAGTTTGCATTTTTGGCAAATTTCTGAGAAATTTTTTTGTTTTCGCTGACAAAATGATAACTAGTTGTTAAAGTTGGACTAATTAGATAGCTATGTTGAATTAACATCAGATATATCACAGCCACCTAGATTTTATCAAATAATAATAAAGATCTACTCAGATCAAATCATGTAAATGAAAATGTTTAGGATAATCTTTGTTTGAGGGGTAGGTAACCTTAATAGTATTTTGGAGAGAGATGAATTCTCCATTAAATATCGGAATAATATACTGGGTGTTTATTTAAAATAAAAGAGCTTAAAAATAACATGCTTTTAAATGTGACCAATGTTCAATATTAATTTTGTCTCACCCTGTATAACTTTTTGGATCAAGTTTTAATTTGATTTAAAGTACAATAGTTAGTTTAACTACATATTAGGCTATACCGGGTAAATTCCAATTTAGGTAGCTTTTATTGTAATTTAAAAATTGTTCTTTATTTCTAGAAAATGTTAAACATGTCAAAAACCTTAAATTTTAGTCATATACTTCTCTTATAAAACTCACCTTTATTTTTATCCCAGAATCCGAAGAATCTGAATGAAAATATTTCTCCCAGAATGTATAAAAAACACAACTTTGATATGTACCTTTTTTTGGGTACACCTTGTAGAACTTTCTATATTTTTAAAAAGTGCTCTCAAACTGCCGTTCTCATTGGAGCCTCCGCGGTGTATGAGAGGCGCCACCCTGTATTATTATTTACCAATATAATTAATATTCAGAGATTGATAACCGTTAAAAAATTTAGCCTATCAAAAAATATGTGAAAACTACAAAAAACCAGACAATACTTTTTGGCAACACTAAATTTTATCGGTACCTCGAGTAGGACCTGAATCCGACAACATTTTTTTCGCAAAATATCCAATGTCGTTCTTTTCAAGTGTTCGTAACGTCGTTCGATTGTGAAGGGTTTTGGGAATTGGTTTCTGGGGAAGATTCGTCCAAAAGTTTAAGGAGTTCTTTAGGTACGTTCTTGGAAGACATTATTCGTGGACATTTTGCGAGAATGCCTTCGATGGTACCCAACTTACTCGCCCCCAAATGATCCTGTAGTAATTTAAAGGCCCTAGAGGGTACAATTTCTGAAGACACTTCACTCCAGGAATCATAGTATTGTTTATATTCACTATAATCGCCGTAGAATTCTTGAGGTGTTTGAGCAGGTGTACTACACTCAGTATCTCCTCTTAGAGGGGATAAAAGACTACTAAACTCTTCTGATGGTGTATCCCCATTACTATCTATTCCTTCTTGAAGTATTTTAACTGCTGCTGCATATAGTTTTTCTTTAGGCATGTTTTTAAACATCTGCGCTTTTTTAGATCTTAGTAGACTTTGAATTAATTCATTTACCAGCTTTTCATTAACCGGAGCTGTTTCATCGTCATTCTCGTTGCACTTTGCAAGAGGTAAACTGAGTTTGCTTCTACTAGGGGACAGTCGATTTTCTCCCCTGTTTTGTCTAACAGATAACCTACTAAATTTATCTTCTTTCTTTACAACTTCAATCTCATCTTCTTCCTCATCACATTCCTCTTGGAGAAGCTTAAATAGCCGAGAATGAGTAGCAGCACGTTCGTACCTGGTAAGTTTTTTAAGTTCGGGAAATTCCTCGTTGTCAGAAATGTGTCTTGACACATCAGAAATGACGCCCGAGTCGACTTCCTCCTCTTCAGAATATTCTTCAAACGATTTTACGCTACTTTTTGTTGAAGCAGTTTTACTTCGACTCTCTGGAGGAATTTCTATAGCTGATATCCTCGACTTAACTGATTCGTTAACTTCTTCAACTTCCTGAATCTTTTTCTGTTTTTGAGATATACTTCTCTTCAAAGCTTCGATGCGATTTTTTATAGTTCGGGGTTCATAAGATTCAGATCCACTATTATTATTCTCGTTATCTTGGTTATTATCCATGTTATATTTTTCTTCAGGTTCTGAAGAATCAGTATCGGAGGTTTCGTCAGATTCCAGTTGTTGGGGATTATAATTCACGTTTGAATCACAATAAATATCTTGATTCGGTTCATTTATTTCAATTTGATTATCACAAATTTCTCGACTCTTACTAACGCTACTATCTCTAGAGCCAGCAGAATCGTCATTTATTTTGTTTGTAATTTCATTGGATTCGTTTGACTCCCAGATACTTTGTGTTTCAAAAATACTTTTTTTACGTGGTTTAAAATCGTCTTCGTCATTTTTGATTTGGCTCCAGAAGTCTACTTCATCTGAATCCTCATTAGATTCTTCATTGATAGTATCATGCAATTCCCCATTAAATGTGCTATCAGTATTTTTAGTACTATCGACATTTTCAACTTGATCTTGCTGATAGATATGAGTATTTTCAATATCTGTATGTGTGTGGAATTCATCTGATTCTGCATTTTCTTCAGTTATGGTATGAACAGAATTATTACTGTTAAAATCGTCCAGTGTCCAAAGGCCGGAGTTTCTTTTAATCTCTTCTAATTTGGAAGCAAAGCTATCAACTCTCATTAGAGTGCCACCTCCGGATATTACTTCCTCGGATTCTTCATCTTCTTTTAAAATGTCATATATGCTATTTCTGTTGGATGACGGTATATCATCGAAGAATGAATTATCAAAAATGATACTAGTGGTTTCTGATAAAGACTTACTGACATTACTTTTTGTAGTATTTCTTTCTTTATCTTTTTTCCTTAATCTAACTTCGACAACTTCATTTTCGATAGTATTTATTACAGTTTTAGATGTTTCATTTTTATCATCTTCAGTTTCTTTAATATCATTGTATTCCTCAGTTTCTTTTTTATCTTCTACTTTAAGAATATCCCACCAATTTTCTTCAGAGTGTATAGTTTCAGAACTGGATTTTTTTCTGGATGATGTCTCCGTGATGTAATCGTTAAGCTTCTCCTCGTTTTTAAGCGTTTCGTTATTGACATTACTCTTACTAACCACCAAACCTTCATTTACTTCTTCTGATTCACTTTCTGTTTCGGACATTTCAACTATTTCAGTCTTTTCTTCTGCTGCGTAATTATTATTTTCCCTTACAAATGGTGGTATACATCTTGATTGAAATGTTGTATTTTCGAACATAAAACTGGCGGATGATTGACTTTCTCTTCCACATGATTTTACAATTTGTCCATTGCTAGTGGTAACAGACACCTTCTCAGTAGCTTCTTGAAACAAATTAATTTTGTATTTTACGTTTTGAATAGAGAGAAAATCTTCCATGTCTTCATCGTCACTGTTAGCTTCAGCGATTGTAGTTGATTCACTAGCCACACTACTTGGTCTGAAAGACCTACGGCTGTCTGCGCGTTCAGTTTCCTCAAAGATTACACTGAGTTGATGGGGAATAATTTCTTCTTTATTGCTTACGATTATGACTTCATCTTCATCATCTTCTTCACTTTCCTCTTCTGAAGTATCTTCCGTTTCTGTGTCAGTCTCTGTATTACTTTCTTCTGCGTAAACATTTATATTTGAGACTGACTTAATTGATCTAATCTTACAAGGTTCATCTATTGTTTGACAAAAGTCCTCTTGTTGTTCAATTTGAGAACATTCATCTATTTGCTGTTCCGGTGGGAGTTTGATGTTTATTTTCTCTTGCACGGTAGTGGGAGTAACTGTAATTCTCGGTGCAGCTGATTGGCTACGAATTTCAAAGTGGTTTCTTAGTGAGTGGACTGTATTTGAACTGTTATCTAGACTATTTCTTCTTTTCGAAGACGTTCTATTACTGTTATAGTTTGACATTTCATCCATTGAAGAATATCCACTTAGTTCTTCGTTTTCGGATGCCGATGGATAATAGGGATAGTGTGGCATCATAGGAGGATATCCATAATAATAATTATAATAGTATGGATCATAATACGGTGGATACATTGGATAAGGTGGATATTGATTAGGGTGGTTCATCGATTCATCTGAGTTATTCGGATGCTCATTAAATGACCGTGGTGTTTGAGGTCTCCGATATTTATCCGTTCTAGGAGGAGTACTTTGTGATCTAATTGAACCACTCGTTGGCATTTTAGGTGCCGGATAATTCCAACAATAAGCTGGCGGAGGAACAACGGGTGGTGGTACTGAACTTGGTAACGGTGTTGATCGTCCGCTTTTAGAACTTCTATCACTTAATTTTGACGATGAATCGGATTGTTCTTGCGGATAGAATCCATGGTAGTATTCAGGCCAGTATGGAGGAACATATGGCATTTGGGGCACTGGTGTTGCCCTATTACTTCTAGGAACATTTTTATCACTTTTGGACGAATCTTGTTGATCTTGAGGGTATACATGGGGATAATATTCGGGCCAAAAAGGGGGAGGATAATAGGGATAGTTATAATGATTAAAGGGATTAATGGGTATTTCTTCGCTGTAGTTGGCATTGGCTAGAAGAAACCAAGAAATAGGACTGTTCACTTTGATTTCGTCTAATTTATGTGTTTTATTCTATATATTTAAGTCATAGTGATGATAAAAATATGAAAAGAAAATAGGTCAAGAATCAAGAATGTATAAGTTAGTTATATCGTATTGACGCACGAATGAATCATGCATTAAAGAGACTAGATATAAGTGTCTGTGATAAAAATATATTGTAAATATCTCGTCTCTTTAACGTATTACATAGAGAATGGTATTTTTATACTCTCTTACCACCACTGTCTGATGGGGCTGTCATGGCTTGTAAAATTTTGAAAGATCGGCTAGGTATATTACTTCCCATATATTTTTTTGGTTCGGGTACTACTTGTTCACTGGGATGTACGTAAGGTTGAGGCTGACCATTTCCAACTAGAAAAAGAAAAAGAAAATATTTTCTTTTTATCTTAAGAATTATTTAATTTCTAGCGAATGTACTTAGGTGACTACGTATCGTTTTCTATAGTTTCAAGAGATTAATGATATAGGATAGAAGACTTATAACTATTTTTGGTTAACAGTAATGTTGATCATGAAACTCGAATTCTAATCTACTTTAGTTAGGGTCGTTACAAATCTTAAAAGAAATTGTAATTAAATGGTGTGGTACGACCTATATTCCGGAAACTTCGGCAGCATATCCTTCAGATAAAAATAAGTTCGTATAAATGTATGTCCTAAAATGCTTCTGAGATACAGGGTGTAGAAGGTTTATTTTTATTTCGATTTTTTCCAAAAAAAATTTTGAAGTAACGTCAATATTAGAATGAAAATTGGTGTCTTTTGACATGAGAAATTTTATTTTGATGTCAATATGACTCCTATTTGTAGGGGGCGCCACCTACATGTGTTTTTACTGTTTTGAAGAGAAATAACATTTTGTCCGTACCTATATAAAAGCTACTGTGTGAAAAATATACATTTTCTGAGTTTTTACGTAAAAAATGTCTTGATTGTAATGTCTCTTGACTGAAATAGTTAATTTAGGATTTTTTTTAAATTAATCATAAATTTTTCTGTGAAAAAATGATGATAAAACAGTTTCTGTTGAAGTTTTGGCACAAAAACATTTCAAATTTATGATTTCAGTCTAATAACTATTTTAGTCAACATGTTTAATTTATGTCAATGATGATCGGTATTGATTATTTCGATTCCAAATATCTCGAGAATCATTACTCGTAGCGATTTTTACCAAGATATCTTTTTTACGTAAAAGCGCCGTAAATGTATATTTTTTTTACTCAGTAGTTTTATACAGGTACGGACGAAAAGTTATTACACCTCAAACCAGTTAAAAAATATGTAGGTGGCGCCCTCTACAAGTAGGAGTCATATTGATATCAAAATCAAATTTCTCATGTCAAAAACTCCCAGAAACCATTTTTCATCCAAATATTGACTTTACTTCATAAATTATTTGGAAAAAATCGAAATAAAAATAAAATTTCTACACCCTGTATCTCCGAAACTAAGCATTTTAGTACATACATTTATGCGAACTTTTGTACTTATTTTTATCTGTAGAATATGCTGTCGAAGTTTCCGGAATACAGTTACAGCAGATATAAAAATGTGTTGAGTATTTTAAAAATGTTAGTTTCTACCACCGTAAAAAGAAAAATATATACCACTTTGGTCAAGTATTCTAAATATCCTGGAAGGTATATATCCTCCTCTATATCGGGGATTTTCCTCACACTGAACAAAAATATCTAAAAAAGCATAACGTGCTAAAATATTTTCAAAATATCACAAAAATCTTTTGAAAAAAATTCTAATAGTTCTTTATAAATTACCTTGCCTAAAATGACCATTGTCATTGATTTTTACTTTCCTAACTTGTTCAGTCATCTCTTGAGGATACCTTGGTGAATGTTGTGTAACCGGAGTATCATCATCTTCGTCGTCATCAGTTCTGGTAAATTTCTGGAGTACTTTAAAGGAGTTTGACTGAGGAGGTTGTGTTCCCCAACTTAGTTGCCGATTTAGATTTCTAAAATATATATTTCGTGGTAAGTGTCCTCCAAAACTTTTATGAAAAATTTAACACTAAGATTTTATGGACTGAAATTTCGAAAGCAAATTTCAATTACCAAATAAAACAGATATTTCTTATTAAAAAAAGATTGAAGACTAAACTCCAGTATCGGTAACAAACTAATTCAGTTTTTATGTCTGTTTCAAATCTATATTTAACCGTACCAATGCTAAAAAAGATATTTACGCAACTGCTTTATTTAACTTTATTATAAAAAGGATTTAACTAATTCAATTAATATTTTATTTCCAATAATAAAAAAGTGTTTTATGATGTGCGCCAACAAACTACGCCTACGATAAGAATAACTGGTTAAATCGTATTCATAAAAAAATACTAGGTGATGGTCGATGGTAGTTCAGTTTTACTTAAACAAATATTTGAGTTCATTGCCGCATTTATGCAATAGAAAATTTGGTACAGGTTAACAACCGAATTAAACGTTTCTGATCTTTTAGTTATCATCGTCGAAATACAATTTATATATCGGCACATAAATTTAAAAATTTAATTTCCCAATTATTCTAAAAAAAGATTCAATCAAAAGATTGTAGAAAATTTTCAAAAATGCTTCTTTTTGAATTTACAGTTTTTCCATGTTCTAAACTTATTAGAAAAACTTTTTCGAAATTAGTTGGAATATTTTGACATACCTATACGGCTTTACTGATATGAATAAATGTACGGTAATCTCAAAACATTTTCCGATTCACATTTCCGATTCATCAATCATCAATCATATCGAAATTGACACTAAAGCCTATAAACCTGACTAAACGAAATTTTGGTCAAACATGTTTAAATTTGTTGTATAATTTAAGATACCGAGCAGCTCTTTATGCTACTTTATAGAGCATTTTACATATAAAATGACAGTGATTTTCATTTCATAGCCATCGCTGATGCCATTTTTTTTCGATTATACGGTATATTGTTTCCCAATTTTACATTAAGTTCATCTCATAAATCCATCATAATCTGGTAGCGCTGTCGTCATCGCTTCTCATTCAAAGTTGATCACGTGCAACGAAAATGGTTTTGCGGTTATTTAAGGTATATAAATGGTTGTGTATTATAGATTTTATTAGAGTATATTATGTTCAAATCAACTTTTGAGGAAACAAAAATCAATTTATTTATTTTGATGTTAGTATCCTTACCTCTCATTTCCTGGCGTTGTTGGTGGAGTTCTTCCTTCAATTTGAATAGGAATTATCCTGACACCATCACTTTCCACCTTAGTTTGTTGATGAACTTGCCTAGTTTGTTGATATTGATTACTCTGCGTCTGCTGTTGCTGATATGGACTAGGACTAACTTGTTGCCTCGGTTGACCTACACAATTTATTAAAAAATAACTTCCGGTAAAATATTTGCTCACAGAATTTACCTTGTTGTGGTGATCCTCTTGCTCCAGGATGTTGCAATACAACAGGTTGAGTTATATAAACAGCATTAGATGATGTCTCTTCAGGTTGATTTTGTTGGTAAGGTCCTGTACGAATTTCAATGTGTACAGGAAACGAGTTAGGGGAAGGCTGTTGATTCTGCTGACCTTGTGGAGGCCTGGAGGAAAGAATTAATTTCGTTGAATAAACAGAGACATAGAGCATATTTACCTAGGCGAGAATTGATTTTGTTGTTGTCTGATTGGTTGTGGTGGCGGCTGTTGGGATTGGACTGGTCTTGTTGGTTGCTGCCACCTTTGCTGCATATTAGGAGCTGCAGGTGGCGATTGAGTGGATTGATTTCTCTGTAAAAATATACTTATTACACCGACCAAAGACTTTTTACAATACTACATTACTTCTTCTTCATCTCTCCGAGCCCACGGTGGCAATTCTTGTTGCTGTTGGCTATGTTTCTGTTGCCAAGGTCTAGGCGCTTCTTTTAAAGGTGGCGTTCCTGGAGACTGAACTTGGGGTTGTCTGTCTGGTGGTGTTGGTGGAGATACAACCCTTTGCTGATTTGGAACTTGCTGTTGATCGTAAAAAATAGTAATTTCATTTCTACCTTTTAATTTCTACTTACTGATTGACTTATTGGTGGAATATATAAAGATCCCACGTTAGAACTAGTATTTTTTTGTGGTGGTTCTTGCTGCTTAGGTATCGTTGGCTGTCGCTCAATAATTGGTGGATGGAACCCAGCAGGTTTAGGGGAATTCGTTGATCTTTCCTGGAATTGGGGTTGTGGTGGAGGTGGTTGATATTGAGGCTGCGGTTGTTGATATTGTTGAGGGGAAGGTGGTTGAAACTGCCTTTGAGGAGCTTGATATTGAGACGCAGGTTGTGGAGGTGGTGGTGCTTGTTGATATTGAGGAGTTGGTACAGGTGCTTGTTGATACTGTTGTTGTGGTGGCTGATAAGGTGGTTGAACTGGCCGCTGCTGTTGAACTGGTGGCGAAGCAGGAGTTTGATACCTAGGCGACTGAGCTTCAATGTTTCTTTGAGGTGGGGCTGGTGGTTGTCGGTTTCCTTCGTCATACATCTGTTCCACAAATGATTTTCTAGGAGCAGGTCCTCCAGTCTTCCGTAATAGTGCCATCGGATTATCGGGAATAATCTTAGTCATATCGGGCCTTTCTAGCACTTGATTGTCACCTGTTGTGACTTTTTGTGTTGGTAAGGGGCAAGTTGGTGGAGGAGGTGGAGGTGGAATATTTTTCTGCATTGGAGGTGGTGGTGGTGGACCAGGAAATACTTGTACCTTGAAAAACATACAAATTAATGACGTTTATTACGAAAAATTTACATTTTTTTACCTGTGTTTGAGGTCTCATGGCTGCTAGAGCCGATGGTGGTAGAGGGCCGACATTTTGAGGTGGCGGAGGTTTGGGCACATCAGATACACCTCCAAGATTAGCATTGCGTTCGATCCGGCGTTGCATTCTTGGAGATCTGACCTCCGTTAAATCGATACCGCCTGGGGTGTAAGTGAAGGGTTTCTTGTCTTTCGTCATCATCGCATTTTGAACGCATTGTGGAGGATCCATTGTATTTATTAGCTAAAGGTAGTTTTTTTAAATTATATATAAATTAATTATTTTTATATAGAACGTTGATTCCATAAGACTTAGGAGAGTAAATTTGGTTACCTCTGAATTAACTTTTTCACAATTTGTATGTCCTTGCGTTATATTAAGTTGTTGCCCAAACTCCGGACCTCTGTTGGGGAGCCGTGTTAGTCTGAAACAAATTTGACTTATTGTAGCAAATTTTATATTATGGTAAAAATAGTTCATGAAACAACTAATATGTATTATAAAAAAATGATTTTTAGTCATAGATAATTATTTTTCATATGATATTTTGCCATATAATGGGCTATTTAAACTTATGAAGCTAAATCATGCAAGTGTTAAATAAAATAAATATATGATTATTCGATATACTTTTCTGGATTGTTGTGGCTTGTACTTGATGAAAATTCATTTTAAATTAATTTTAACAAAGACTTTGTTGTCAATTTCCTCTTTGTTAAAATGTATTTAATAATCTAATGTGGTTTTCTCATTTTGTAACAGTCTTTCTAATGAAGTCTTTCATCGATAGCGAAATGTAGATCAAACTGTTAATTTTTTTTACTGAAGTTGAAATTTAGGCAGTCTTTGTTTAAAATTGATATTCCTTTTTTAAGGAATAAGAAACCTTCTTAGGGTATAGTTCTTTAATCAGATGGAAATCCAATCGGCATTTATTGAGATAGTCTTACGTTAAGTATAGACAATTTACAAGAATGACTTGGCTATAATTAAATTTTAGTATAATGTTTAAATATGATGTTTCCGTATTTAGTTAGACGGTTTATATTAATGACTTTTATTTCCTTTATGTTAATTGAACTGTATATTTCCTCAATTATTCAATATTTATAACGAATATTTCAATAATCTTCAAAAAAATTATTGTATATTCATACACATTCCTATTTACATTTTTACTGTATACATACACAGTTGAAAATTAAGTTGCATGTGACATGTGAGCTAAAGGAAATTATTTAATATACATTACAAAAACAACACTTATTGTCTGAGTATAGTTTGCTTAACGTGAGTGCAACCAAGCTCACCATTCAAAGATACGCTTCATCGTTTAAGAATCATGTTATTAATGAATTATTTATCTCTGACTATAAAAATCTAATTAATTTTAAATCGACGTTCATTCTTGGTTCAACCCAACTGTTTTATGTTATGGATCATGAAAAGCTGGGTATGTATTTGGAATTTTATTATAAATATTATTTTTTAAATCAGTACGTTTATTTGGAACTCTTAATAGTATAGACAGATATTTCGAATTAAAAATAAAATTAGGTTAAATGTGTTGTATCCTGGCTGGATCATATAAATATCGCCAACTTATGTATTCTAAAATACAAGTAGTTTTTTATGTTTTTCCAAAATTATTTTCAAGGCTTGCCAACGGGATTGTTTTGCACCACCCACTTTAATGTTTTCGTATTCACTCTATCTATACAGGGTATTTTTGTATAGGATTTTGCAACAGAATTTTAACTAAGATACATCCACTAAAATTGCAACTATTTTTTATCGTTCGTATTTTTTTAACAAAATAAATTACTTTTTTATTAATTTTTGTGTAAACCTATTTTTAATATACATCTTTCTCTGATAATAATTTGTGGCTATTGATAAGTTAATAATAATCTTCAATAATATAATATAAGGTAACCATTTCAAAAATACTCATCGGGCAGTAGCACTCCATATGAGACTCCTGGCTTTTAACTCATCAAACTAATTTGCATACAAAATTTTAGTCTATAAAAAATCAGTTATAGATAAACAAATTTTTATTAGAATTATTAACGCATGTTAGTTGATTTATATCGTCAAAATTATGATGTACATATCTGTTTGTCTTTTCAGCCACATCCTCTATATCATTGTTTTTTTTTACAGTGTGTAGAAATTGTACTGTTAAATATGCTAGTATATACTTCGCCGATAGACCTTCAAATATCCTTCACAAATCAAAACTCTACTTGGAATATCACAGCATCAAATTTGAGCCAGTTTGATAATCCGAAGGTAGACTTGAGTATCCGAAATTATAATGCCACAAATGCTACAACTTTATTCAATAACAATGTATCTATCAAGGAAACACCACTATATAGAAATCCTACTAATCATGTTGAAAACAACCCCAATGATTTCGAGCTTTCCAATCCAAGTTTAAACGTACGTACTTCATTCCATAACGATCTATCTACCAAGGAAATACCACTATATAGAAATCCTATTAATCATGTTGAAAACAACCCCAATGATTTCGAGCTTTCCAATCCAAGTTTAAACGTGCATTCTTCATTCCATAACGATGTATCTACCAAGGAAATACCACTAAATATAAATTCTATTAATGAAGTTGAAAACAACCCCAATGATTTCGAGCTTTCCAATCCAAGTTTAAACATCCCTACAGAATATAGTAGTGCAGTTCCTTTAGATGACAGTTACCTGAATGTACCTAACCAATTAGATTCGGGTTTGGGGTATTCTGGACATAATTATGATAATGTAAATTATCCAGTTAATGCAGATTTACTTAATGTTGAAACACAAAACGTAAGCGTGGCTATTCAGTTCAATAATAACACAGTCAATGCCGGAAATCAAAACATAAATCTACCGAATATCAGTAATATTGTAACAAATTCATTAAATAATCAAAATGCCACTACTGTAGGTAACACAATTCAGGAAGCAACTACAACAAGTGTACCAGTAGACCAGACAAGTCTAACATCACAAACTGTTCTAAGAAATGAAAATAATACATTACTATTAAACAACAGAACTATATTTAACGAGACTAGAAATGGGACTTTGAGAAACTTGAATCTAAGAAATGGTAATATAATTCACTATCACCATCATCAGCATCTTCACGATCATGATCATGTTGAAAAACACAAGCATATTTATGTGAAAAATTCCAAAGTGCCTTTTGCTAATCTGCGTAACCAAGCTCAAAGTACTTATCCTAATCAAATTTTGAAGAGTTATAATACTGACACAAGCAACCACTATCGCTACGAGCAGCACACTCATTACCAGAGACATCGTAAGAGGAAATTTAAAAGACCGAAAAATAGGATCACAGGGTATAAGATTTACTATACGAAATATAGATAGATCTATAATATTATTTCGATTTATAGAAACAACATCTTTATTTTATATTTTTATAGTTATTTAAAAACTTGCATTAATGAGTTTTAGAAACGTAGATTGTTTGTAACATAAATGCTCAAGGTGTTCCAATTTTGAGCCTCATCATCGGAATGTGAATTTGATGCTGATCAAAATGCCACCTTAAAATTTATGAATATTGTTATTTAATTATCTATTATTGTTAAGTAACAATGTTAATTTCTGGTATAATCAAATACAGCTTTTAAAATTCAAACATGATGTTTAATTTTTAGCAAAATAAAACACAAATTTACCCCAATACACCAAAACACTTTTGCACTGGACGCGCGTTTCGCTAACCATGTTAGCATCATCAGGAGATGATTAAAACCAGCATAAGCATCTGCTAATGATGCTATTATGGTTACTAAAACGCGGGTAGTGGTAAAAAGAAAGTGTTTTGGATTCCTGAGATGAATTAGTGATTTATTTTGCTATTATAACACCAAATGTTCCAACCCCAAACTATAATAATGTTTATTTTTGTTTAAAACCTCTTAACCGATTTCAAAAAAAAATATGGGAATTTTCATACAATAGACAAAAGGTTAATATTTGCCATAAAAGAAATGACTGCTGCCATTTTATAAGTAAGCTATATGATAAATACCATCGATCGTAATCTTCAAGCCAACTGTATATCAATATAAAAACATTTGTAGGTTTTATAGCAATCACAACTTTGTGCTATTAAAAATTAAAAAAAAATATCTAAAATAATTTTTAAAATTTTATATAGAATGTCAATATAGTGTAGCGAAATCGCTCTAATATGCCCCACCCCCTTATGTAATTTTATATAGTAAGTTAACTCAATCTATGTTAAACTCATTCTTTGGAGACTAAACTTATACTTTGGAGAGAAACGACAAAACGATACACAGTCATCTAATCTGATCTGATCGGTGGACTCATTCAACATCCTCTTCCAAAAGGCGTACATCGTAGAACTACCAGACAGCATAACTTAGAAGTAAAGGTAGTATGACTCAGAGTTGTCTAACGTTCTTCCAGGTGCACATGGTGTTATCATTTTACTTGCTGATTGTAAGCTGGACTTTACTGATCTTCAGCACTATTATGAAGATGAGAAGGTGGCAGCTGTATCAGTCTGTATAACCTTTTCCCAACTTCTGTTTCTATACCCTTCATGCCATTTGTAGATTGTATAGAAGAAGGAAGTTAATCACCGGGATTTTAAAGATCTATTTGTCCCCCTTTCTTGAGTTATAATTCATCATACAGTCTCAGGGCTTTGACAAAAACCATCTCTGATATTACTCCACACTCCATCTCCGATATCAGTCATACGAAAGTTTATGGCACGAATGGTTGTCGTCTCGGCGTACTCAGTGATGTGATGTTCTGGAGGTTCCTCACTTTCTCCACATAATCTACATTCGCTGCTGTTGCTAAGCTTCAATCTACTGAGGTGTTCATTGAGGAGACATTGAGTATCCTGTTAAAAACCCCGTGACAATCCGAAGATTGTTCTTACTTAAATCTATGAAAATCTTTGATTTTTTTCTGTCGAAGTTTCTGAGTAATGTCATCGAGTGTCTTACACCGTTGGAGGGTTTCCATACCAGGTTACTGATGGAGTCTTCTAGGTTCTTGAGTTCCGCTTCAAGTTGGTTTTCACTTGGGAAACAGAACGGTTCTGGTTCAGTTACTAGAGTGTTCGCTCCTATTCTAGCTATATCGTTTGTTTTTTTCATATTCTTCTATCCCTTGGTGAGCTGACACCCATAGTAGAAGGACTTTATTTGCTTTGCCTAATTTGTTCAGCTTCTCTAGGCATTCTTTGACCAACTTCCAATTGATGATTATTGAGTTGTTCACTTTGACCTGCTTGACTATCAGATAAGATGGCTATTTCTTGTTTTCGATAGTTCTTATTTAAGATAAGATGTACGCATCTTTCGATAGCGTAGATTCTTACCTGAAGACCCCCTTTTTACCCCCCATGTTATACTAGACAGGGTAGTCTTTGCCTTCAAGGCATACCACTGAAAGAGATAATTGGCTCATATCCCTATTGTACTCTGTTTTTAAAGTATTGATATCATCTATTTCACAAGAAGACGTCTCGGAGCGTTGCTTTAATGTATTTCTTTAGGCGTTTTTTAATGCATTAACTAAATTTAACTCTCAAGTTCAATGTTATTTCTAAACCGATGCTCAAATGTATTTTCATTTTGAAGTAAAATTCTTCAAGTTGAAAATTGTAAATAAAATTTCATCTAAATTTAATGCAATAAAAATCTGATTTGTCATTTACGAAAATTGTTCCTAATTTATGTCTCGTACTGTTTCAGACCGAGCACTTAAGTGATTAAGAAAATGTGCCTAATTGACTGCAATATACGTACAGTGGTCCTTTAACGTTTTCGCTTACCAGCTGAAAAGATTTATTATGCACTGAGCGCGCAAGTATCTCGCAGCGTCGCCATTCAGACGTTGCGGTGGGTGTAAAAAATGCGAATGCATAATAGTGCGTCGACCAGGCCTTTAACGCGAAACAGAGGGCCTGCATGTTAGTCACAGAGGAAACATTTTAAGGCGACACCACCGCTCGATGCGGTTTTTATATCGAGGAGAATTTCGCATTCCTGGTACCGTATCGGCTTAGTAACAGACCAGCGTCAATTTCTCGTTACTAAGAATGGAATTTGAACATTGCTTTTTTCACTTTACACAGAAAAAATATCAAATCTTTCTAGAAAGCTGTATGCTTTTTTATAGTAATTAAATTTGTGTTGATTTAAGCAGTATTTTAACATTTAATTTATCTGGTACTCTCAGCCACATTCAAGGATGTGGCTGAACCCTTCTTTTCTTTTTTTCCTTCTTTTTTTAGTATTGATCTACTCTTATTTTGGATCAAGACATACTGCTACCCAACCGATTTGAAAGAAATATCGTTTGGAAAATATTTGTAGCCCTCTAGGATCAATAAGCATTGCAGTACACTGTACAGGATAAGCGCGAACAATAACGTATATGAACTATACCGGGTGGTACATTGGCGTTAGAATTTTGAATTGTCCAAATATTGGATCTCTTATTAATTTTACAGCTAAGTCGCATAGGTTTTTTAAAGGTCTACCTATGCTGAATATACATGTCAAATTTGAACAATTTTGGACAAGCCGATTTTATGTAATTTAAGAAAAACTGCATTTATTTTCAAATTAAAACTGAATTAAGGTAACACTACAAAACCAGTCAAATGGCAACATACTTTAAGTTGTCGACCTACGATTTTATCATTGTCAAATGTAGAAGAATTAGAAGAATTGTTGTCAAATGTAATTTGTTGTGCTATCTACACTATTTCATTATACTACCTACCTTAGTTTAGTATCTCCGAAATGTATTCTTCTAATTTAAAACTGGTTCGAATGAGGCAAAAGCCTAGCGTTAAGAAAATACAATTTGACATTGGCAAAATTATAGGATGACAACATAGGGTACGTTTATATTTGCCTAGCCTTGTTACCTGTTCAATTTTTAGTTTAAAAATAGATGCAATTTTTCTGAAATTACTTAAAATCGGCTTGGCCAAAATTGTTCGAATTAGGTAAGTGTATTTCACAAACGCAGGCCTTTTAAAAACCTATTTACGACTTGGCAGTAAAATAGGGGAGCCAATATTTGTACAGTTCAAAGTTTGCAGGCGATTTCCTGTTTCCAACGATGATGTACCACCACATGGTGTAATAGTCCAAGTAGTATACAAGAAATTAAGAAGCTGGGACATGTTCAGGGAAGCAATGACTCAAGACTAATAAAAATGACTTGGGGAGAACATGGGCGACTAAAACTTAGATGGCGTGACAGCATCCCTAAATACCTTCAAACTATGGGGATCATCAAATGGGAAGAGATCACTCAGGACTGGAATGAGTGGATGAAAATTGTTGAGGCGGCTAACTCTTATTTAATTCCGATCTTCTATGTTTCTCACTCTAGAGATTCACACAAGAAAACCATAAAATCTCAGACCTAATAGGGATCTACTACAGAAGGAGAGTGTAGGCAATACACTCGTTCAACTTTTTTAGCTTTGCGAAAAAGTTCTTCTGTTTGTTGCCATCATGGCCTATTTTATTGTCATGTCGCTACGTGAAACCTATGAAGTGTCTACAGTGTTCACAAAAAGGTTGTAATGCATTCGATACAAAAAAAAGAAGTTTTAACTTTACTTTAACACCTTTACTATAGGTTTCTTTTCTAGCTATTGCCCACTAAAATCATCATTTATCATCATTCATCAGCTTAATCAACCATTTCCAATTATAGTGTAGCCTCCCTCACATATTTAGATACTCTGTAGTTCTGTAGTTGGGTTTTCTCATTGTTGTCTATTGTTGGCTATGCGGGCCCAAGTTATCCCTGCCAATTTCCTAATATCATAGTCCCATCTCAGATTTGGTCTTCCTCTATTTCTCGTGGATACAGTGCTGTAATTTTTATGGTCCACCTTTTGTCTGCCTCCTTCTTGCCACGTTTTCTGCTCCACTTAAATATTAATTTAAAAATTGAATCCATGTAGAGACTACAGTTGTGTGGTTAATGAAAACATTCAGATGAATCATTAAAATACTTTATGCATGTGTGTGTGTGACCAAATAGAAGGTTTATGAATAAATGGTAAATTTGTATTCTAGTGAAAAGAAGGGCAGAACTTTAAAATGATGGTCGAGGTCTGAACTTACAGAGTATATCATAAAAGAGAGTCAGGTTGAAATTGGAGTAAAATCCAATCAATCAAATCAAAAAATGAACAAAATGAAACCCTAATAATTCACCACAGTACACCAAAATACTTCACTTTAGCACACATGTTAGCATCATCAGCAGATGTTTAAAACCGGTTTTAATTATCTGCTGGGGAATGCTTAATCATCTCTTATCGCAACGCCCGTCCAGTGAAAAAGTAAAGCTTTTTATAGTGTTTTGGTGTATTATGGTGAACTGGTGTTTTAATTTGGTGTTGTAACACCAAATGTTCATACCCCCAACTGAAACAATCTAAATGATAAAATGTGTAAAACATATCAAGGATATATCTTAATTGATGATCTCCGATTTCAACCAATATTGACTGTCTGACAGAGCCGTACATATGCCTCAAAAAGTTTATTCACACTATTGCCATCGAATAAGAGTTTGTTGGTCCATGATATCATTTCGTGTAGCTTTGCTTGATCAGTGATCAAGAGAAACTTGATGTAATGAAGTAGCCGGACCGTTTTTCTATTATCTTATTGGTTTTAAATTGATATACGTTCTATAAATTGATAATACTTTTTCAAAATTAAGAATTTTGGATATTCCTTTTGACTTTTTGATCTTAAATAATTAAAATACCAGGACATTTGATACCTTCTACTTTTATGGACTGATTTAAAAATAGATGGAAGTAACGGAGTATACTATCTTAAAGGAAATTATGTAGGAACTTAATATTTTCTAATGCAATAAACACGATTTATTAATAAATGATGATCGTTTATATTTTTCACACATAATATTTATAAATTGTCAGGAGGCCTTGAAGTTAATAATATTTTTTAAACGATTTAACACAATTGCACATCTTATTTTGCTTAATTTATAATTCTCACGATAATTCTATTGTCATAGTATTTTCTTACATAACGAGATAATTATTATAGAACACATTATTAATATTATTTAAACCTGGTCTTTAAATAAACCTACTTCAATACGATAAATTTAATTATTTTTATACCAAATTTCGGTAGGTAGTGGATTTAAAGAAAAAAACTTTCATTATACAAAAACAAATGAAAAATTTACTATCAAATCATTGACATCAAATCATATAGAACACAATAAAGAACATTTTACAATTTCAAAATATTAAAAATCTGAATATTTTCTTTTCTACTGTATTTTTAAATCAGTGGTAATTAGCAACGGGCATGCATAATTAATATACTAATTCTTTACATACAAATTAACTGAATTAAGTGTTGAAAATAAAGGAATGCAAAGAAAAATAAAAAAGCAACACAAAAATAGAAAGAAAGTATTTCAATGTAAACATCTTAAAATAGCTTAAATGATATTTTGGATATATTTATGCTTTTGGAGTAACATCTAAAGATATTTTCAAGATTCTTAGTATAAATCATACTCACAATCACAAATTTAATGAAAATCTGTTTGGTAGATAAAATTATTTAAGAATGTTTTCAATAAATATTTGAAACATATTGAGACAGATTTCAAGATATTTATTGACAAAATGGATTTGATAAGAAAGTTGAATAGATCCCTTTACTTTTGGTAGAAAATTGGTCCTATTTGGTGAAAAATAATTGATTTTTCTGCATTTTTTTGTTATTCAAAACTTCCGGCCTAAAAATTGCAAAGGAAATTATAAATGCAATACATTAAAATATAATCGGAATATCCGAAAATAATCGTTATTATTTACTCAACCTTATTTCTTTTATGGTCACGTGACAACATGTTTCTAGGGGGCTACAAAAGCTACAGTGTTTACAGTGGCTACATAAACTTGGTAAAACCTTCGATACAAAAAAAACACAGAAGTTTTAACTTTAATACCTTTAGGTGTTCTTACTGGATATTTTCCACAAAAAATGATTCTTAGTGGATGCTACAGATTTCTGCAAAACTTCAGTTGATTCACTAAACTACTTACTCATTACAATATTTAGGGCAATAGGAAATTGCGGTAGGGCAATAGGAAATCGGGTGGTGCATCGTCGTTGGAAACATAGGAAATTGCATGCAAACTTTAAACTGTCCAGATAGTGGCTCCCCTGTTAATTTTACAGCAAAGTTACAAATAGGTTTTTAAAAGGTCTGTGTATGCTGAATACACATGCCAAATTTGAACAATTTTGGACAAGCCGTAATTTAAGAAAAATTACATTTTTTTAAATTAAAACTGAACAGGTAACAATGCAAAACCAGGCAAATGCCAACGTAGCTTAAGTTGTCATCCTATAATTTTGTCAATGTCAAATTGTATTTTCTAAACGTTAGGCCCTTGCCTCATTCGAACCAGTTTTAATTACAAAAATACATTTCGGGGATACTAAGTGTAGGTACTGTAACGTAGTAGCGTCGATTGAACAACTAAGAAGATGCGCAAACTTTTGGGCGATTTCCTGGCACAAAACCTGTCCGAGATGTAGCTGGCGATACTGTCGCCGCTAGTCAACCTGTTCGAGATTTAGTTTAACTCTGCGCCGCTGCGCGCTTATAGTTGTTTACAGCGCAGCGGATAAAGAATACTGTACCGTTGTTCTGCTTTCAGTTGACAGGGTGAGTGTTTTTTTTTGGAGGTGTAAAATACCTTTACGTACGGAGTGTGGGACTCAATCTCTCCTTAAGCTGCCTGGAGGACACTACCCACTAAACATCACCCCCTCGCTCCTGCCACGTCTACCTGGACACGCTGGACGCATCTCCTCAAGTAGACGCCGGACTGTTCCTTTTTTTTTTCATTACCCCTGCTCTTCGCTGTATTTTGCCTCTAGTATATTTTGGGCCAGTTTTGAGATGGCTTCAAAGTTTTCTCTTCTTTCTGTTACCGATTTTAAGAAGGTATCTGCGGAGATGTTGCCACTAATCGTCATGCGTGTCTCACATCTTTCCTGTTCCCATCATTTTTTTCCACAATAAGGGGCCGTCCTCTGCCGGAAACACTGCGACCTGTGAGGCCTATTGTGTTTGTCCCCTTTCTATATCTGCACCCATTCTCCTATCCTTGTGCCCTGCACTAACTTATGCAGGTCCTTGATAGGATGGGAGCATAGTTCCTCCGGTTCTAGCCTAGCTTTCCCAAATAAAAAGTGTCGCTTGCGATCCAGAGCCTCGCAGTGACATATTATGTGCTCCGCTGTTTCAGGATCTTTATCGCAGAGTCTGCAGCAAAGACTTCCTTGATACAGATTGAGCTTGTTCAGGTAACACTTGACAGCCATATGTCCTGTCAAGAGGCCTGCTTTTAATCCGCAGTTTATTCCTGCTAAGCATTAGCAGTTCTTTTGCGGTTTTGGAGCTAGGTCCTGGATAAAAGCTTGCTGTGCCTGTGCCCCCTGTCTGTTTCTCCAGTGGACATTCTGCTTTTCCCCTGATCCAGAGTTTTAATGCACTACGGGCCATACATTTGGGTATTCCCAGTACTGGCTCTGGACCAAGATAAGATGCCGATGATCCTTGCCTAGCTAGCTCATCGGCTTTTTCGTGCCTTGGATGCCGCTGTGGCCCGGCACCCAGAATAATTTAATTCTGTTCCGTCGAGCCAGAGCTTCCAGTTCACCTAGGCATTCCCAGACGAGTCTCGACGATACCTTTGGCTCATAAGCGCCCCTGAAGTGCCGCCAGTACTGTCTGGAAGTGCCGCCTGACTGTCTGAGCATATATTGATGAGCTTATCTGAATAAGCTCTTCTATTGTTTTCTCTCGCACATTGTAGAATGGCGAAGATTTCTGTCTGGAATACGGTTGAGTGTTTACCCAAGGAAAAGGATAAACTTACCCTTGGTTTTTCCCCAAATACTCCAGCTCCTGTTCCTTCAGCGGTCTTTGACCCGTCTGTATACCAGGTTAGTCCATCCTGAAGGAATGTTATATCTGTCCACATTCCTGGATCCATTTTGTTCACCTCGAATGCTGTTCCCATCTTGGACAAGCAAACATTGTGTGTTCTGGAGTATCCTTGGGTTCAGCACAGTATCGGCATTCCGCGTCATCCCTCTTTCCAATTTTACACAGGTAACTCCCAAAATTTCCGTGGCCACTCAATATTTGAGTAAGATAGAAATTTACCTCTCCATGCTTTCTTTTAATCCACATATTTATATTTGGGATAAGCTTATATGTCCATCTTCCTTTTTGTGATACTTCCCATTCTGCCTGCCACTGCTGCACTGTGCGGTTTCTCTCCATCTCTCTGCTTGCTCTGGTTTGTACTTCACCCTTGAGAAAGAGTCGTTCTCTTTCTCTTGAGAGAAGATGCAAGGGCACCAGACCCGATATCACCAAGGCTGCCTCAGTTGAAGTTGTCCGATACGCCGAGCAGACCCTCAAAGCCATGGCTCTCTGTGCACCTTCAAGTCTTTTTTTATTTACGTGCATATTGATTGCTTCGTTCCACACAGGTGCTACATACATAATAATATTCTGGCACGAATATGCTAACACTCTTCTCTTTGCTGGTGTTGGACCCCGAACGTTTGGCAGTACTGCGGACAACGCTTTAGCAGTTCGTTGTGATTTCAGACACACCTCCTTGATGTGCTGGCCCATCGTGAGTGCACGGTCTATGTGGAATCCAAAATAGTTGACTTGCTTTACTGGATTTATTATTATATCCTTAAAATTAAACCTTATATGGTCAACTTTTCTCTTGCGGCTCAGAGAGTGAGTGGTTGCCGGAGACAGTGTTACCAGAACTACTCTTTGGATTAGTCCGTAGATTTACGGATTTTGTGTACAGGGTGGCTCGAATTCGACGGTCATCATTGGGATTTCGGAAACCGTAAGAGATACAGGATCGGTAAAATGGAGGCAAAGTTGTGCCATTTGATGCTCAATAAAATGCCGTATTGCATATTGAAAAATTCCGAATACTTCCGATTATATTCGAAAAAAAACGAAATTTTCAATTTTGTTTTCTATTGTTTCCTGGCTTTATTTGTTAACTTAAAATGAAAAACACATTTTCATGGCCACTTTTTCTGCTCTATAACTCTGTGTGAATAAATATTGACTCTGACGTTTCGGAATTCTGGCGACCATCATCAGCTTATTTTTTTTAAATACGGACCTGATTTTTTTTTCAATTTAACTCTTCTTTCTAATCCTTTCATCACTCTTAAAACACTATATACAGGGTGTCCCAGAAATACGTACAAATATTTTAACTGGTAGTATAGTTCAACTCCAGAAACATGCCTATGAGGGTTTTTTTGCGAAAAAAAAATTTTGAAAATTCGAAATTTTTTGAAAAAATGTTTGAAATTTTTTTTAGTCTTTTGTTAAAAAACATAATTTCTTGATAATATGGCAACATAGGTATTAGATTAAACTTACAAGAAAGAAAATCCAGTGGTTCTCAGAATTTTAGCAAAAAATATATTTTTTTAAATTTTCAAAACATAATAACTCCGTTATTTTGGACTTATTTGAAAAACGATAAAGAGAAAATATATTTCTTTTATCGAGATCTACCACCCCTTAAAATATTTGCACTTATTTCTGGGACACCCTGTATAGTCACTTTGATATTTGCCGACGTTTCGTACAGAAAATTCCATCACCAGAATATTTTATGCAAAAAAAAATAAAAAATAAAAATGCAATACGGCATTTTATTGAGCATCAAATTGCAGAACTTTGCCTCCATTTAACCGATCCTGTATCTCTTACGGTATCGGAAATCCCAATGATGAGCGTCGAATTCAAGCCACCCTGTACAGTACATTAATAATACGGATTTTTTATTATTAATCAATTTAACATATTATATGATTAAACAAAGAATTTGCACTAGCATGTGACAAAATAGGATGTTTCTGAAATAATACATGGTAAATTTGAGAGTCTATCACAAATGAGAGAATCAGTTTAATAATTGGAATAGATCAGTCTAAATGATTAGATGACAAATATGCATATCAAGGAGATACTTAAATTTACAACACGCTGAATAAATTTCTATATTTTTAATAGCTTTATAACCAATTTGCTCAAAAGAGCCTGGCTTTTCTGCATTTTCTCTTATTGAAAACTTCCAGTTCAAAAATTACCAATAAAATTACAAGTGTACTGAATTAAAATATAATCGGAATATCTGTAAATACTCTACTACTTGAATAATACGGGGTAGTCTTAAATAAGTGCAAATATTTTTACGGGTAGTATATTTCCACTCCACAAACACGTCTATGAGTTTTTTTTGCGAAAATAAAATGAAAATATGGAATTTTTTTGAAACAATTTTGGATTTTTTAATTAACATAATATAGTAAACCAAAAACAACAGTAAATCAAAAAAATAGTAAATCAAAAACATAATTTTTCGATAATATGAAGAAACATGAAGAAAACCTAGAAAAGAATCAGTGCTTCTCAAAATTTAAGCAACTAAAAAGAAAATCTCAAAATTTTTATACCAAAATTGAAATTACCTTCAAACTGCAGTTTTTAGTATGCCTCTATCAAATAAATATTAATGTTATGTAAAAAATATAATTGAAGAAATACTTCTTTGATGCATTTATTGACATAGTAAGCGCGAATCTGGTCCCTTTTTGAACGTTTCCTTGGCCTAAATACTTCTAGCTTTCGGCAATTTAAACTTAACCCTGTCGTGCGGCCGCGGACGCTTATAATTCTTTATTTTTAGTTTGGTTTTAAACCGAAACGTTTAGATTTCTCGTACACGCACGCTTTTCACATGACTCAGGCTTCTGGCTGCACGTGGTTGTTATTGGGGCGAGTGCTACTAGTTCAGGCTAATGGTTTTCACCTATATTTGCTCAAAATTAGTAGGCCAATAAACTTTCGAGTTTAGGAAAAAGTAGTGATAGATTAAAATCACCCGAGATTCTATTTTTATCTTTTTCTAAATGTGTCTTTTAAAATATATTTTTAGTATATTCAAATCATCTGTCAAGTAATAATTAAGGATTTCTATACTAGTATAGTCTAGAAGTACGTCTTAAGAACAGAGCAGCCAGTATTGATATACAGGGTGAGTTTTAAATAAGTGCAAATATTTTTAGGGATAGTATATTTCGACACCAGGGCACGTCTATTTTTTTCCGAATATTTTTTTTTTATTTTTTAGTAAAAGATTTTCAAAATAAAATAACTCGGCTATTTTAGACTTGCTTGAAGAGATATTCTTTTATCGAGATCTACCAGCCCCGAAAATATTTGCACTTATTTAAGACTCGCCCTGTATAGATATAAAATTTTGACATTTAAAGAAGAATACATAAGAAGACTCTAGGCCGTACATACATTTCTATGGAGCGACGTATATACGGAAAAGAGATGAAGTTCAGAAAGAATGTGATCTACAAAATTTTATCCCTCAAATGACAATGAGCATGTCACCTAGCGAGAAACAAGAAATAGCCATCTTATCTGATAGTCAAGCAGCGTTAAAGGCGATCAACTCAGTATCAATCAATTCGAAATTGGTCAAAGAATGCATAGAGAAGCTGAATAAATTAGGCAAAGAAAACAAAGTCCTCCTACACTGGGTGCCTGCTCACCAAGGGATAGAAGGCAATGAAAAAGCAAATAATCTAGCTAGAAAAGGAGCGAACACTCCACTAACTGGACCAGAACCGTTCTGCTTTCCAAGTGGTAACCAACTCAAGGCGGAACTCAAGAACTTGGAAGATTCCATCCGCAACCTGGAATGGGAATCTTGCAATGGTCTAAGACACTCGAAGAAGTTTCTGAGGGCTTACGATCAAGAAAAATCACAGATCTTCCTGGGTCTGAGTAAGAACAATCTTCGGATTGTCACGGGGTTTTTAACAGGACACTGTCTCCTCAATGAACACCTCAGTAGATTGAAACTAAGAAGAAACGGCGAATGCAGATTCTGTGGGGAAGATGGTGAAACACCAGTACACCTCATCACTGAGTGCGCCGAGACGACAACCATTCGTGCCATGAATTTTGGTACGACTGATATTGGAGATGGAGAACTACCCTCTATAAAACCGTCCCAGATACTGGCTTTTGTCAAAGCCCTGGGACTGTATGATGAGTTATGATTCAAGAAAGGGGGACACAATGGATCTGTAAGGTCGAAGTGATTAACCCCCCTCCCACTCATTCTAAATTCAAAAAAAAAAATCAATTCTAGCGAGAAGAACTTTTTTTGCGATGAAGAGGGTAAAAGTCTTGCAGACACCCAAAGTTGGGTAGTGTCGGATTTCTAAAGGCTTTACACCAGAATGCACTCTCGCATTGCTTCAGTCCCTCCTAAAGAGGGTCTAGATTTACTTCATGATGCTCATTGTCTCTATTCTCTATCTTTACAGTTTATTATACTTCATACTATCCAATATAATAACTTCCATTACTTTTCCCCTTCAACTAAATATATTATAATGCAGGTAAGTCAAAGTCCCTGTCAGCGGATTACTATATCGATCGGTAAAACTAAAACCATGTGCAATCCTCCGGATACTTAACATCAATTTTAGAATCTTTTGCAGCCTATACATTATTACTTTTATTTTATTATTTAACAACATTATTAAGTCACCACAGGTCACAAGCCTTACCTACGAACCCAGCTCTCCTCTAACCCTGAGCAACGGATACCTTTTTCTTTCTGTTTGAGTGATGACAGAAAAAGTCGTCACACTGGAAAGTAAAAGACAGATTTTCTAAAATCATGACTTGAGCACAAACGGGAAACTTGCAGTGTACCGAGCAATAATAATCCCCACCATGTTATATGTAAGCGGAACCTGGGAACCGTGCCGTACCACCGGCACATTAACGCATTAAAAAAATTGCAACAGAGTTAGACAACTTAGACAACGCTTAAGAGTCCTCTTAAGTTGTCTCCTAAGATAACTCTTATGAACCAAATGGTTTCACAATGTCTCAAACCTATCGGTCCTTGAAAAAGTTAGCTGCGAGAGCGTTGAAGTGATGATTACTAAATCCCGCTTAAGATAGGCTGGTCACTTATGATGGATGCAAGAAAACCGCCTACCAAAATCTCTTTTTTACGGTGAGCTTATAGACGGTAAAATGAAACCGGATGTACAACTCCAAAGGTACTAGAATATTTTCTACGAAAACTTAAAGGCGATAAACATGCAGAATCAGTGGGAAGAAGCAGTACACAATAGAACGCAATGGAGAAGAATTGTAAACTCAATTAACAGCGGCAACCAAAAAATAGGCAACACAGTAATGAGATTTTTGAATGGCCGGAGTGTGAAAGAGAGTTAATATCACGTATCAGGCTTTTCAGTCACAGAAAAGCTCAGGAAAGGAAACGCATTGCGGAGTAATGGCAGTAGTAGAGGAATGAGAATGGTAGAAAAATTTACCAGGAGGTTGAGACAGGTGAAAAAGTTCAGAGTCGAACATTCTCCAAAGTTTACAGCCTTAGACAAAGAGCCTTTGCCTTAGAGGCAATGATGGGAACATTGTCAAAATTGTAGTGGCTCTACTAACAGGGTTTAATAGGCATCTATGCATGAAACTATGTGCAGATTTTGTCAATCTAAAGAAGGAAAAACAGAACACATTTTTTGTCAGTATGAGAGTCTGGCAAATGTGCCGTTCTTTTTATTACGCAATGATAACTCATTGAGAAAGAGCTATTTGGAGGGTTTAATTTCTAAGTCATTAGACTTTTTGAAAAAGGACAACGGCAGATTGAAAAGGTCGCAAGATCGAAAAACAGACCTAACTACCTCAAAAAGTAAGTATAACCTCCTAAGTATAAATATTAATTAATAATGGGAATGCCAAATAAAACAAAGTCCTCCTACTCTGGGTGCCTGCTCACCAAGGGATAGAAGGCAACGAAAAACTAAATGATCTAGCTAGAAAAAGAGCGAATACTCCACTAACTGGACCAGAACTGTTCTGCTTCCCAAGTGGCAACCAACTAAAAGCGGAACTCAAGAACTTGGAAGACTCCATCCGCAACCTGGAATGAGAATCTTGCAACGGTCTAAGACACTCAAAGAAATTTCTGAGGGCTCACGACCAAGAAAAATCAAAGATCTTCCTGAATTTAAGTAAGAACAATCTTCGGATTGTCATGGGGTTTTTAACAGGACACTGTCTCCTCAATGAAACCCTCAGTAGATTTAAACTAAGAAACAACGGCGAATGCAGATTCTTTGGGGAAAATGGGGAAACACCAGAACACCTCATCACTGAGTGCGAGGTACCCTCTGTAAAACCGTCCCAGACACTGGCTTTTGTCAAAGCCCTGGGACTGTATGATGAGTTATAACTCAAGAAAGGGGGACACAATAGATCTGTAATGTCGCAGTGATTAACCCCCCTCTCACTTATTCTAATTCTAATTCTAAAATGGGAATGCCGGTACGGCACTCGCTGCAAAGACTTATATTGTTTCGACATCAATAAATTGTAAGCAATAAATTCTAGTCTAATAAACCCGAAATGAACATCTATGATCGGATATCGCTAAATGCGGACCTTATCGGGCGGAGAGATGCAAATATAACGACAGTAATTAAAATATTATCGCAGTTTCACGCTTCATCGACCGTAACGTGCAGCCGCTAAAGCCACGACCAGACGACAGGTCATACAAATACGTTCAATATGTATTAATTTTTCCCAGAATGCATTGGCGAATCTATTTTAATAATAAAGGTCTTCTTCCTGGAAGGATTCGAATTAAATGAGGATGCTATTTGAGCAAACAATAAAACTCTGTATTTGACGGAAGTGTTTTAAATTTAAAAGATTTGATATTTCTTGTATTAATAAAAAATATTAAAAAAATGAATGTTTGAAAGAGAGTGTTGAAACTTTTGATGAAATCTTTTGACTGTACCATCATAAACTGTATGAATTTGCTTCAAATTTAGTACAAAGTAAATTTGTTATTGCTAATAGTTGGCGATAATACTTTCTCTTGGTTGGTGATAATACTTTTCTAGTTGGCAAAAAGTTGTAATGTTATGTCAGTGTAACAAATGATTTTTGATAATAAGCTTAATAACTTTTAAATTAATTAACGTTTTGGCTCTAGCAAAATTTGATGCTCTTTAAAGGACAAATAAAGCACTTTTGTATGGAGTAGTTTGGTTTGGTTTGAATTTGGTTTAGAAAATTTTGGTTGGACATTTGAATTAATAACTAAATGTGAGCAAGTCTCGTAATCGTTTGCGAGCTGGAAGATCAAAATGTTTTTTGAAGAGTTCTGTAACTGTAGGCAGCGCCAATAAACATGCTGATCATTTCAATAACGTTGAATGGCTAACAATGGTGGCATATTTGGCTGATATCATTAGTGCCCTTAACGAGCTGAACTTAAGTCTACAAGGAAGAGATCACAACATCTTCCAAGTTGAAGATAAAATAGAAATTATGATAAAAAAACTTGACCTTTGGACTTTTGGATTAATCGTATATATAAAAAAAACTATAATCATTTTCCTACACTGGTAGCGTTTTTGGAATTCTCTGGCAGGGAAATGTTAACGCATGTAGGCAATACCTCCGCGGTTTGAGGACATCTTTTCGGGAATATTTTTCAGAACTCGACAGAAATAAAAACTGGATAGCAGACCCTTTCAACGCAGAAGTTTCAGATATCAACGTCTTGTCAATGGTACAGGAAAATCAATTAATAGAAATATCATGTGATTCAGCTTTAAAATATAATTTCAATGAAATTTCTTTATCAAATTTTTGGGTGAATTTAAAAAAGTTTATAAAGGAATATCAGAAGAAGCACTGATATGTGCTTTTCTCATCCACGTCCAGGCAACGGCCTAGCTACGTTGAAACACCGGTT
This sequence comes from Sitophilus oryzae, assembly GCF_002938485.1. Classification (NCBI taxonomy): domain Eukaryota; kingdom Metazoa; phylum Arthropoda; class Insecta; order Coleoptera; family Curculionidae; genus Sitophilus; species Sitophilus oryzae. Next base: position 2,047,568 of record NW_022147237.1, on the reverse strand, counting down.
CCCATTAGAACACCGAAGTTAAGCGACGTAAGGCGATACTGGTGGATGGACGGGTGACCGGTTCGAAACTCTGTATCGTGCTGTTGTCCAAGGGAAAAGTGTAAAATCTATTGATACACACTGCTCATTTACGCCGGTTCGAGGCTGGATGAGATCGAATATCTCGTGAGTTAATTTAGACACTTTCTAAGTCGGTAGGCTACTGACCATGATATGGCCGAGGACCGCGGTTCAGATTCCGCGTAAACAAAGTGGGCCCAGTCCAGATTAGTCCTGGCAGCGAAAAGGAGACTTTGAACTCTTTACTACGTTCATCCACGTCCCTCTGTGAAAAGGCGTTCTCTCCTCTTGTATACATCAAAAACAAATACAGAAACAGATGATAATTGGAATCCGATTTGAGATTACAACTAAGTAAAAACATCAACCCGAATATTACTAATTTAGTTGGAAGAAAGCAGCATTAACCCTCACATTAACACAGTATTTTTAATTTTTATAAAAATGTATTTTTTTTTGTACTAAAATAATTTATCCTAAAATTTCTGTGAGAAAACAATAAACGTAATTTTAATGGGGAGGGGGGGGGGTCCAATTGTTTTAGGTGTCCGCGAACTGAAAAAGGTTAAGAAACGCGGGTATAGACGTAAATTAACTTATTTTGATTCAAAAAGTACATAGTAATTCCTTGTCCATATACACTTTGTATATAAAAATAACATATATTTTGTTAGTTTAATATTTTAGTCAGTTCCAGAACTTTTGTGTTTGTCAGTTACAGAAGTTATTTGGAGAATTAAAAAGAATCTTGTATAAAAATTGACATTGGTTAAATCATTGTTTTGAAGATATGTTAACCATGTTGATTTTCACCTTTCTTGACTTCAAACATTTTTGAACATTTATAGCTGGACAGGTCTTTAAAAATATAATTTTAAGATGATATTAGCGATTCTAGAAGCTTATAAAATCATGTGTCCTAAAATCTTGGCAAATCATCACCATCGTTACCATTTTTATGGCCTTGTCAGCACACTTCTAAAGAAAATTTGCAGGACATTCATCCTCACTGCACGTTGGCCATTTGTTCGCGATTTTTATTGGACATAAATCCGCATTTTTTCACCTCTTTAGTCAATTTTTAGCTCAATTATTTTTAAATGTTTAATTCTGAACTTTCCAAAATTTATGTTCCGTTGTGAGTGGAACATAAATTAAAATAGATGACACGATGACTCTCTTTATGTCCCAAACAAACACAAATAAACGTACTTGTTTTTCGGTTGTATGATATCATGTTCTTGTCAGTATTTTCTTAGCAAATATTCTATATGTATTTTTAATGATATTTCTTTAAGTATCATGTATGAAAGCCATAAAATACACTGTGGAAACAAAAACGAGAAGAGGATTTTATTAATTTGACTTATAAGATAAGGTCATTACTATATAGCGAACGGTGGTGTTATACGGAAACCTATTCAACCTTTATTGAGTGCCTAATTATAATTCATAGCAAAAAGAAAAAATACCTGATAAGTAAAGACAGGAAGATTGTCAATACTGTAGTGGGTCTACTAATAGGTAATAGAAAGCCTAATAAGCATCTAAAGCTGATGTGGTTGATGGAAGTTGCCACGTGTAGAATTTGGACAATTAGAAGAAGAAACGCAAAACTGTATTATTTTATGCAAAAAGTACAAACACGAAATTCCCTAATAAGGAAGCTGACCAATAGCAGATGGGGAGCCGAACCTATCGTGGTCAGAACTTCTGCTCAAGCTCTATGTTTTTCAACTGAATATGCCTACCCATGCAAAAAAGGTGAACATTAACCTGAATGAAATATGCGGAATAGTGACAGGTTCTATGAAACCCACCTCCTTAGAAAACCTTTACATGGCCGCAGGTTTTACAAGCCGAGATTTATGCAGAAAATCTCATGAACATACTGAGAAGCTAAAACAAACTTTTGATGTTCGTCACTCAATTTTTGGCCAAGAGTGTGGCCCACGTAGACCTAAATCCCGACGCCGTTTCGTAAGCCACGTCCTGGATGAACTTTCCTCCCACTACTCACTTAGGGGGGACCCACTAAATGGTGTTTCTAGCGACTGGAAAACCTGGAGAATGCTCAACAGTATCAGAACCGGGGTGGCCACAGTAAATTTCAATCTGATCCAATGGGGTCTGCGGGATATAAATGATGACAAATGCGACTGCGACGCCTTTCAGGACATGGAATATCTTCTTCAATGTCCTGCTTGCCCCCACAAATGTACCCTCGACGAGATATGGCTGGCTAAACGGGAAGCAGTGTACGTAGCCCATTACTGGGCTAACAAACTATCATCAGGATACGAAAAAGTAAAGTAAAGTACGTTTAGTTTTAGAGAACGTTTAGTTTAGTTAGAGTAAAGTAAGTATGTCAGTGCTATCGCGAGGCAAGTGTGCTGTTCTTTGTATTAGGGCATTGGATAAAGAGCTATCAGGAGGGTTGAGTCCACAAATTATTAGACTGTTTGAAAATGATAGGACTGGAGAAAGAAATCTAAAGATCAGAAGATCACAATAGATCTGTAAAGGTTGCAGTAAAACAATAGCCACCTAAAAAATGAACCTAATCATAAATTAATATAACCATAGCAAAGATCCATAGTTCATTCAATGTTTGGTATGTAGTGTGAGTATACCCAATAAAGGCCCTGGAAACAACAAGAAAGAACATGCTTTAATTTTTTTGATTTGTAAAATCTGAATATTTTTCTATATTTTTAACTCTAATTTTAATTACCTATCTAAAGTTATATTTAACATTTCTGGGACTGTGTAAGTATTGCTGACGTTAATGTCAATTTTTCTGTTTCACTATTATATTTAAAAAATAAATTATACTTGTCTTGAAATATAACGTGATGTGGGAAAATATTCCTGAACCTAGAAAAAAAAGTATCAGAGACATTCTATTAATACATATATACATAAATCCATGACGCAAAATATAAAGATGTATTTTTGGTTTCAAGAATAGTCTCCCAAAAAATATGCTGAGTTTAATTTAAGCTTTTTTAAGTTTCACTCACTGAAAACTATATGAATCGTATTAGATTAAGATTGGCTGTCACAAAAATCGGTGGTTCTATGGCAAAAGGTCCTGTATCGAAATTTTGGCGTATTTATTGTTACATTATATAATATGGCAATAAGTTTGATGATCCATAAAAATCATATGGTTCCATTTGGCTTAAGATGCCAAATGGAACCTTTTTAACCCAAATGGAACCATATGATTTTTATGGAATTCGAAATTTTGGGCAAAACACGTTTTTCACATCACAATAAGATTTCGAGAGAGGACCTTTTGCCATAAAAAAAGTAATGGAAGTATTTTTTTTTTCTAAATTTTATTTTCTTTGTGGCATAAGAGAGAAGCTATAAAGCAATAATTTACATAGACAACAATATTAGACATACATTAATAATCCAGGTAACAGATGTTATCCACAGAGTCAAATCCCTCAAATGGCAATGGGTAGGGTACCTGGATAGAAGAACAGATAACAGATGGAGGAATTAAGAGACCTAGAAGAAGACTGAACCTCAGATGGGACCATGATATTAGCAAATAGCAAGGATAACTTGGGCCCGCATAGCCAACAATGGGTCCAACTACAAAGAGAGTTTCTAAATATGTGAGGGAGGCTACATCATAATTGGAAATGGTTGAATAAGCTGAAAATGATGATGATAATGATGAAATACTCTCAAAATAATTAAATGATATTATATATCTAGAGACAAGTAAACAAAATGAGAAGAGTGAACAAACATGATATCCTTGTGACTGAAGAAGGATAGCATGAAATCCGTCGTGGTTGCTATAGTGCCTATTGTAATACATACTGAGTACAATAACGCTTAAGATGTTCAATACTAATACAGAATTCTAATACATTTTTCTCAGCGAGATTCAAGTGAAAGTGTGTTCTTAGTGTGAAGTATCTCTATCTCTTAGTGTGAAGTATCTACGATATAAGTTAATAGTTACAATATCTTATATCCAAGAATTATTAAAAGTTGTTTAATGTAATAGTTTGTAATGCAGTAGTCTATAGACTAGACAGATGCAAAAATGTAAATAAAATTACATTAACTTGGCTTGGAGCTGTTGAAAAAATCATGAAATTTGCTATTTCTCAATCAGTATATTTTCACAAATGAAGTTACATATTGTTCAGCAATTATATCTTACACAAACACTTAAATTTTTTTCATATGTTTTAGAAATATTGAAGCATAGTGACTCACCTTATATATTTCCATCTATAGATCTCGCTAAATAAGAAATTCGCACATACACACCGTTAATAAGTCATTTGAACGAAATAAAATGAGATACCAATGGATACGTTTTGAATAAAAAAATATATTGCAGAGTTTTTACAGTCTGTACACCGGTACATCTCGTCAGAAGAAACTACTAATAACGAGATTTCGATCATTGGATGCCGACTGTTCGTGTGTGTATCTTTGGTGGAGCCTTGCTAAGTGGTACTAGAACCTTATATGGATGTAACAATGTCGTGACTGGAGTACCAATAAAATATCTGAACGAAAACAATGTTACCATTTGTTAATAATCAGTTAAAAATGTTTCAAATAATTAGACAGTATTTTAATAACTTATTTAAAGCTTGAATAATTAGTTTAAATTAAGATATCTTAAAAATTACCACCATAAATAAAAATTAGTTCTGTTTTTGGTATCTATTCTAATTATTGATCCACTTTTAATAAATTTAAAACAACAAAGGTGATAGTTTTAACTTGGTATCTAGCTGATTTTTCCTAGTTATTACCGTATGATCGAAAAAAAAACGGCTTCAAAGACGGCTGTTGAATGACAATCCATGATAATCAATCCCTAAAAAGGTCATTTACTAAAAATTATATATATATATATATATAAAACTTATATATAAAAAATTAACACTAATTATAGGAAAATTAAAAAAGAATAAAACCACAGATAACTTGATAGAACGATTCGAGACACAAATGTATTTCCAAAAAATATGTTTTTCTGGAATTTTAAAGCAGGTACACCATTTAAAAATCATTTTTACTCAATATAAAAATAAATGACAAACTTCTTAAGGTCAGCTAGCAGTAGGCAAGTGCCATTAATAAATAAAAAAAAGTACAAGCTAAGTAAATTACGTCTAGGGCTTGACCGTGCCAAAATTGTCGTCGATAGTCATTGACCCTGTTTTTTTTTGATCGTATGGTATTTGTCAGTTTACACCCTAATTCTCTAATCTCTGTGTTGACCAATGACTGTCAATTTATTGTTTAAACAATTAAATTCCTAAACCTTAATAACGCAAATTCTTTGTCCGTGTTGCGACAACAATACGCAACCTATTTGCAATCTAAACAAATTATTGCTTGTATAAATTTTATCGTAATAGAAATATATGTATCAAAAATATGGAGTAATGTGGTAAACTATTTTCTAAGAAAGCTGATAGAACAATAACGAATAGACACACTTGATTTTTTTTTAATAAATATAATGTAGAAGTTTACATATTAATTTGAATAAAGTTTAAGAAAACGTATTGTGAAATTTTAAATGAACATAATGTAGCACTCATAATTTGTTATTTTTATATTAATTTGTTATGATCAGAAAATTGCTATACACCTGATTTTAAATTATTTTTAATTTTAGAACTAGAATTAAATTTCTCATTCCTTATATTACCGGATTTAACACCCTATACTTCTTTTTTGGGGACATCCATTGTTTATAAAACACAACCTATTGATATTGATGATCTTAAAAGGCGAATTACAGCAGAACGCCGGTCAATTCCCGGTGAAGTTTTCCGTAATGTTAGGGAGGAGTTTGAAAACAGACTTTATTATTGTTTACAGGAAAATTAACAACATTTTGAACAACTTTTAAGATAGGGCATAAGTGGTGTAATCTTCTAATCATTTGTACTACAAGGAGACCCATTGCAATAATTTTTGTGTAGACACTAGCCTGAAAACCAAAATCTCAATGCAGGCATGTTTAATTGTTTTTGCAACTTTGAAGCACGATTATTTGAAAACCCCTGGACAAAAAGCAATAAAGTAGGATGAAAAGAGAATTAAACGCCCTTTAAGACGATGTGCCACTTGACCCCCATTCCCATTTAAGATTGTAAGGTTGACATCTACCCCTCTTAGGGGGTTGAAAGGAAAAGGCTAAAAATATTCATTTAAAGTGTTTCCCTTACAAATAAAATTGACGTGTCTTTCCGATTTTTCATATTTTTAACTGCAAGATTGTTATTAAGGGTGGGAAGTGTTAAAATTGACACAGTGTATATAGTAAACACTATTAGTTTCATTTTCCCACAATAAATGAATAATACATTTTATATACCTATGTGTTATTAGTTAGTTTAATGACAAGAATGAAATGATTTTGAGAGACAATGTCAAAATGATTATTAAGATCATTTAATAGATATATGCTACAGGGTGACATAGAGTGATAAAACTTTGCATTGATCAGTTTATTACTTTTTCTTAGCATGTTTAATTCTTAAACACTATCATCACAAATAACAAACACGAATGGGGTTGAAAAAGCCAAATGTAGACTTTGTGGGGAAGTAAATACATTAAGTGACATTTTATATTTACTAAATTAACTTTTACTACTTTAGTTAAAAACATATCTTGATAATATGGCAACATATGTAGGTAGTATATTAAATTTACAAGAAAAAAAATCCAGTGGATCTTAACATTTAAGCATAATAAGCATCATACTGTTATGTACAAAAATAGTAATTTTTTTGTTTAGAGTGTGCTCACCCTCCCTAAGATCTCACTAGCAGCCACTTTTTGAGAAATTAAAATAACATTTATTCAAAAAAGAATTTGAGAAATTAAAATAACATTTATTCAAAAAAGAATTCATGATAGAGAATCAATTAAATTCAAAAATATTTTAAGTAACATTGAAATTGGAAAAACCGTTCCATTGCGCAAAAACCAAATATACCGAGAAAGTAAAAATAATAACTGGCAAATAATTCAACTGGAATCAAACTTTATTTTTATCATTACGTATATATCTATTTAGTGTTCAGATCTTCAGACGATAATCCCTTGAGTCGATATGCGAATAATAATTTTCTTTTGATTTTTAAGTCTTAAGTCTTCTTAAGACCTAGTCTCTATTGATCTGATTTGATAAATATAAACAATCATATAAAGCTGATCCAGCGAGAGAAGTAACAAGCGGGTGTGTGGCCGAAGGAAACATATATTACATTTCAGAAATCTGCCTAAGATAATAGCCCGATCTTGTCGTGTTAGCCACATCCAAAATTCCAAACATACGTGCTTTGATTAAGGCTTGATTAAGGTTTGCAGAGCTTCAGCATTTGCCATAAAGTAGCAAGCAATTTGTTACAAAACCATATAAATTATATATCATTGTAATCACAAAACTTCAATCTATTTCCATATTGTAACGGAATTTTAAATTATGTCTTTATTTTCGAGAAAATTTAGTGCAAACATAAGGAATATTTTTTGATGTTTGACCATCAAAATCTAAAAAATAAAGAAGTTGTATAAAAATGTACTACAATACGGATATAATACAATTCTTTATTTTTAATTTCCTTCTTCATTTGTGTAAAAATACCTAGAGAGTTTTACAGGAAACGTTAAATGCCGAACGCTTATTTTGCTACTTTTTCGGACTAGTGAAATGAACTCTTAAGAAAGTTTAAAATAAATTTAACATAACCTTACATTATCCGGTTATGGGCTTTAGAAGTTTCCTGGCATCCAATTGAGCCAATAATCTGTCACTGGGCACTATTTTTCCCGGCACTATTTTTCCAAAACAAAAATTTACTACGATGCGCTTGGAAAACCTACACAACGACACTCGAAACTTTGTTTAGAAAGTATAGATTAAAATTTTATTGCGTGAAAGGAGGCGGTTTCAAAAATTGCGAAAATTTATGCAGAGACTGCCGAGATAGCTAGCGTACGTTGGTTTTGCCAAGCGATCCGAAATTTTATTTATGTTCCAATAACGCGAAGATATATTTAAACCTGGAAAACTGTGTTTCGGAAAGATAAAAATAACAATTTGATAATTCTATGTGACGTGTTGGACGACTATAAAGCTTTTGTTTTTAAGTCGGACATAAAAAAGTTTCACCGTAATATATATTTCCTTTTTTATATTCACTTTATTGTGTGATTCTTTTTCGTGTCACTCAATATAAAAGCTTCACATTCATAACTGACAAAGTGCTTCTTAAAAATTTTGGCGTATATATTATTTTACTTCCGTCAACTGGACTGGACCAACAAAGGATTAAAAATAGATGGAGAATATCTTCGTTGACAACATAGTTCTAATTGCTAATAGTCCTGAAAAATTACAAACACAAATTAATGAACTAAATACAGCCACAATAAAGTCCCACATAGCACGTCCAAATGAAATTACGTTTCTACAAGGGAGACACATGAGAAACAACATATGTTAAAGTGAACCTAAGTGTTCATCTAGTTCTAACAGATATATATGAGATACACGCAGGTTTATATTGATAGAATTGTGTGATACAGTGTTTACTAGTTGTATACCGTATGCACTCAAGATTCTAAAGAGTTTTTTGTAACGTAACAAATAATTATTAAAATGATGAAATCTGGCGTCGGTATATGAGACATACAATGTATAATATATATAGTATATGTATGTGTGATACTTCGTATCATAGTTGTGCCTATAGTATACACCTTGTAAAAATGTGACGTATACACATAATATAAAGATCTATATAGACACATTGTAATAGTGTACTGTTGTGTCTACATTCTAGCATGAAATGAAGGTGTGCGCATGCGCGGATAACCTCAGCGTAGATACACCGACCAAGTGTATCTTATGTGTCCTCTCTCCTTTCTCCTTTCTAGGAGTGGTATGTATTAGCAGCCATTATTGTTTTATCATTCGGAAGCTCTATATAAATGTTCTGTTTGTGTGCAGTTTAAAAGAGATTTTATGGTAAGTACAAGTTTTTAATTACCTTGTTACACCTTCCGAAGAGTATTATTAATATTATAGCAGCGACTCTTCCCTTACTCGATACCCAATTTACCAAATTTTGACTCCAATGAATGAAAACTCCAAATATTCTCGTATAATGATAAAGAGGTTAGCTGAGTTAGCTCTGCAATATATTTTTTTTTAATTTGGAAATAATACAAATCTAAATGGACCATAGAAAGAAAGATTTAAACACTTCAAAGAACTTCTTACACTGATATTTGGTTATTGATGGATCAATATGGAGGTATGTTTAATATTCAATAATCAGTTTCATATAAAATTTAAGGGTGAGATTGTTAATCTGGAAATAAAATACAACAAAGTCCAACAGAGTGCTCGATGAATGAGTATGCTAATAAACCAACTGCTTGGAGGAAAAAGAGGAGAAAAAAATGACTAAACGAGGTCCACCGAATTGTGGCGATATACCAGTGTTTACCATTTTAGTATGTTGTTATACTAGGTACTTATATTTTTAATACATTTTGATACAAATTCTGTTCTTTTACAGTGTTTTCTTCTTCTGATTTCTGCAGTGTAAATAATTATTATTATTGTGTTATTTGCGCTATTGCGTTCCATTCTATAAAGAAATATAAGAATTTTATTTTTTAACCACTTAATCCATTTTATGGATGAAAAATGGTACATTTAATACAAAACAAAAATGGAACAATTTTAAGGCTACTTCTCTTGAACTTACGATCGAGATACTTTTGGTAAATACAAAGTTTTGCCTTCCTAATTTTCGTTCTAAAAAGATATAATTGGTATCATTGAATAAATATTTCTTAAAAAGAACGAAAAGTTAGGCATCAAAACTTGTATTATTTCCTAAATTCGTTCATAAGAAGTAGTTTTATCTAGCACAAGATACTACTAGCATACGAAGCAAAATACATACGTATACACGCGGTAGTCACAACTGCAATGTGTAAACATAGTTTAAACGTAATACACAAGCACTGTGTATCCTACGGCACATTGTGTAACCCTTCTTTTGTGTATACGTAAATGCTATACTGTGGCTACATTGTGTGAGGCGGACGTTTAATCTTGGTGCATACGTGTTGAACTACAATGTGTAAACGTAGCATATTTACATCGGAGGAATTGTGTCACCCTGTGTCTACATCTAATAATGTAAACACATCTTAAATGTGATTTGATGTGCTGTATGGGGTAGGTCTGAAAATGAATTTAGCAAAAACTAAAGTAAGGTACAACGAACTAGTGGAAAGAAAATACATTCTAAATAAATAACACAACACTGGAAACAGCAGAAGCTGTACATATATTTGGGACAACTAATACACAGCTCGGAATCTCTACTAACAGAAATCAATAGAAGAGTTAAGTTAGCATGTAGTACTGTAGTACTAATGGAAGAAACTCAATCATATTTAAATCTAGAATGCCACTCTATCTAAAGAAAAAAATATTCGCCCAATGTTTACCTACTACCAGTCATGACTTTTGCATGCGAAACCTGGACACTTAAAACGGACATCATAAGGGTGCAGGTCGCACAACGCTCAATTGAACGAAATGTGCTGGGAATAACCAAGAAAGAACGTAAAAGAGAGTGGATACGACAAAAGACCCAGGTAATAGATGTCATCCACAGAGTCAAATCCCTCAAATGGCAATGGGCAGGACACCTGGCAAAAAGAACGGCCAACAAATGGAACACAAAAATTACAGCATGGTACCCACGAGGAATTAAGAGACCTAGAAGAAGACCGAACCTGAGATGGGACCATGATATTAGGAAGTTGATAGAGATAACTTGGGCCAACATAACCAACAATAGACAACAATGAGCCTCACTACAAAGAGAGTATCTAAATATGTGAGGGAGCCTACCACCATAATTGGAAATGGTTGAATAAGCTCAAAATAATGATGATGATGATGATTATTTTATTTTTAAGATAGAAAAAATACAGTGGTTCTCAAAATTTTAGCATAAAATATATTTTTTTAAATTTTCAAAGTAAAATAACTCGCTTATTTTGGACTTATTTGAAAAACGGTAAAAAGAAAATATGTTTCTTTTATCGATATCTATCAGCCCTGATAATATTTGCACTTATTTAAGACTCGCTCTATATATTAGTTATGATTAAAACATATTAATTCATTTGTCACATTTATTAGGACGTATATAACAGGCGTAATTTAGGTTAATTGGGTTAGAATATACGCCTATTCTTTAAATTATTTTATATTTTGTGTGTCTAAGTAAAATGCGTAGGATTATCTGTCTACAAATAAATAAGAACATATTAAATTATAGAAGACAGGTGGTGCCAAATAAAATGCATTATAAGAAACATAAATTATTTAAGTAGTATGTTGTATGTTGAAGGAAACATCTTTCAAGTGTATAATTTTAAATGGCTTTAAAAAATATGTTATATGAAATAAAATTAGGTATATTATTAGCTATATAGTGTATTCAAGAGTAAAATAAAATTAACAAAAAAGCTTATATTTTGATATGATATTTAAGCTAATAATATGTTTATGGCGTTCATATATTGTGACAAATATAGATATCCCTAACCTCAAAATAAACAAGTTCGCATTAATAAAAGTGTACTGTCAAAACAATGGCGACTGGAGGTACGCGTTTGAAGTAATATATTACTTCAGAACGCACAAAATATATAATAATCCCCTTCTGACAAGAGCTCTAATAAATACGGTGAGATTTGTCCAATTGTCTAAGAGCGAAGATTTATTTCAGCAATACTGGTTATACCATAGACTTAAAATAAAATATAGACTGAGCATCTCATTCATAAATAGCTGGAACATGCGGTCAGACAATGTCTTGTTATTGTTTTAGGTTATAACGAGTGCGACACGAGCGATAGATAAGTTGTCTCTGTCGTAACGGTCGTTCCCTGACGACTCTGCCGAGAAACACAACACTGTCTGTCGTTTCTCAAGTACACCTGAACTCTCCGTATCATAGCCGGGTAAAATTTTTTTATTTTAATGAAGCTATATTTAAATTAAAAATATATCTATCGTATTTAAACTTTTTTATATTTTATTAAGATTTAGGACAGGTTTTTTAAATAAAAGTTTAGAAAAAACGCCTTAGAGTCCAAAAAGGATAAAAATAATAAAATACACGTTATAGAAGAAATTTTATAATCGAAATTACGTAATTTTTGAAATTAATAAAAAATTATTAATTTTAGTCAAACATTTACAACCCCTAATATTAATCAAAACAGGATCTATTCCACAGATATAATAGAATCGGCGACAGGGAGAGAAAAAAAAATATGATTGTTGTAATTTTTTTTCTGGTTAAGTGATGTCTTATGTAAATTAGAGAAAACATAAATCTGTTCCATTAAAGTATGCTAATGAGTCACCCTTGTTCCATTTGAAAAATTGACATAATATGTATGATTAAAAATCGATTTGTACATCTTTTAACTGGACTAGACAAGACACGAAACCTATTAGACGATCAAAACTATTTTTCCAAGGCTCCTTGATTAAAACTTAGTGTTTTTAACAACACCATGGCACCCTGGATTGAAATTTAAAATAGGATATATTTTTAAGCGACAATGTCAAAAGTTGACATATGATATGTCATTCTATTCAGAGTGTCATTTTTTATCGAATAAAGTAGCAATATACCGAGGGTGCCTTTAAAAATCAAAAGATGTAATCATTTCGGTGAAACAGGAAGAGACCAAAAACAATTGAATACGTCAATAAATCCTAATTTATGTCATATACCTACTAACATACAAATCTGTTATCTGAAATTATATAGTATCTGATTTATATAGTAAAAAGATATTTTATCTGAAAAAATAAAAAAGTTATAGGGGGTGAGCCACTTTTGAGACGACCCGGTATATTAAAAAATATTGTTTCATAATGTAATATCATTTTAAAATTCTTGTATGTTATTTTAGATTCTGAAGATAATTTTAGAATAAACCGGAATATATTTTTAATAAAAATATTATTAATTATTAACAGGGTTATAATTATGATTTTGTTACAATGTAAGTAAGTAAATAATGTAATGTAAGAGAAAAAATTCAGATTTTACATTTTACTAAAATGTTATCTAAATAAGCGCTTTTCTACAACAACGCCACTGACTCCCAGTGGGTAAATTGAGAGTTTCCTGCCGGTCAAAAGTCGTTTCAAGACTTAAATGGATTATTTAAGTCAAATTTCTTGCAAATTTGGCACTGCCGAACCATATTTTATAGTTCTTGAACAGAAAAAGTCAATAAAATAAACACTTAAGGACTACAAGCTAAAAAAATGCGTTAATACAACCGGGGAGATAGCGGCAACTAAGCTTTACCGCACAGGTGCAACATGTACTACAAGGTAATAAATGAATGAATAGGCTCCCTCGCCCCTAATCGGTGTTGTCATATTGTAAAGAACTTATCCTTTTTAAACAGTATCCGACTTATAACTTAGTAGTATAAGGACTATTTAATACATCTATGGAATATTAAAACCTACTTTATTAAACTGTAGTATTAATATCTCAATATATGTGTATAACAAGAAAAAAAATATTGATAATATTAAAGACGTGACAACATAGGCTGGATGAGGAAGGCGCGGTCGACTGTACCCAGAAGTAAACATATGTACAAAAAAGATTGTTTGTCCGCGTTGAGATGTAAATAGTGTAGTCTATATTTTATTTTAAGTCTATGGGTTATACGCAATGTTTCCAACATAATGCTAACAACACCAAGTGTCATCATCAAATTTGGTATTGATATTCTAGCACAATTCTCCAAAAGGTGTATAATAAAGAATATTACCATAAAATGTGGTAGATTTGCGTCCTTATGTTATACAGGGTGAGTCTTAAGTAAGCGCAAATATTTTTAGGGATAGTATATTTTGACCCCAGAAAAACGCGAAGTTTTTTTTCGCGAAAAAAAATTGAAAATTTGGAATTTTTTCTAGTTTTTAGTTAAACAAACATAATTTCTTGATAATATGGCAACATAGATAGTAGATTAAATTTACAAGAAAGAAAACCCAGAAAATATCCAGTGGTTCTCAAAATTTAAGCAAAAATTCATTTTTTAGAAATTTTAAAAGTAAAATAACTCGGTTATTTTTCTGGTTTTAAACTTGCTAACTCCATTGCATATCAAAATAAAACTCTAATTTACCATCATCAGCAGATGGTTAAAACTTTTTTTGGGATTTTATAGAACTTTTCTGCCAAAATGAGATCGTAAAAAAAATTAAAATAAAAAAGGAAATTTCTGTTTTCCCCATATTTCCGGAAAGTACAAAGAGAAGTTCAATTACTGAACTGGATTATCATTAGGTACAGAGTACTTTGCTCCAATCTGAGCCATCTTGTATCTCTTACCGCTTCTGAGATTCCGATAGTCAGAGGCAAATTTGAACAACCCTATATGTTGTTCTTTAGAACAAATTCTGTTATAATTTCTTACGATAATATACGCAGTAATATTACATAATAATACGTAAATTAATATTTTAATTATTTTTAATATTATATAATTATAGATCTCGACTTGATCATTGTAATTAATAGCTTGGGATAGTTACGAAGTACTTTAATATTTTTATGTTCTATCTATTATTTATATTACCTATACCAAAAAATCCAACGACGTTATTATTAATATTATTTAATTATTAAATTCATGAAATGAATTAAAATGTTATTATCAGTGAAATTTCGTTAAATTATAGCCAAATCTCACTTAAAATTTTAACTATTTCATTGTAAATAAATATTACTATTAGTTATACACTCTATATATACACATTTATTCAGTACCATTTATTTTTTAAGGTAACGTTCTTCCAAACAGGTTTTCTGAACGAATCATCTTGATCGTTAACGGACTTTTATTTACTTAAAAGTTAATTTGCATTTTTGAATTAACCGCCGAATTTTTTTTATTGTCAGATTTAACGAATTTGTTATTGAACGAAATCGCAGTCCTGATGTAATCAACATTTCTATCACAAATATAATGAAATGTTTGAAGATTGGTTCTAATTCTTACTTTTATAACATGTTGATGAAGAAAAAAAACAAATTGAGCATATACCTACTGTGTGTGCTTATTTCGTTTTTAATTAGAAGGTATGGTAAACCACAATAAACATCTGTGGCAGTGAAAGCTTCATAGTGATAATGACATTTGGTTAAAATACAAATATACTTAATATTATATTTTTTATTAACTTTGACACTAAAAACAGAAACAACTCAAATTATAATCTTTAAGCATTTTATAATTAGATGCTATTATAAAATTGAGATTAAACAAAATCGTTGATATTTTAGTTTATTACATTGTCCGACAATTTTATTTTAATTTAACGTGAATTCATCATTCATCAAAAATACTTATTAAATATCTCAATTTTCTTTCGTTTTATGAATAAACGTAGATAATTTCAATCTTTAGTTTAGCAACAAATTGTATGTAGGTGGACATTATGATATTATGATATTACTTCTTTGAAATCTTTATTCTCTAAAATCATCCTGCATCTACTGGATCTTGAAGATATTTTTTCTTTATATTGCAGAGCTGGAAAAACAAGGGAAAGGAAAAAAGCAAGATTTATATGAGAACATGATTAAGACATGGCAAGAAGAGTGGTCTAATGAAGAAGCCACAGCAAGCTGGACAAGACCCCTTATACAGGGTGAGTTTCCTACGATGTTCTCTATGACTTCATAAAAAGCGCCATTTTTTAAGTTTTTCGGCGATATAAGCTGTAATATGTTTTCTTTGAAAAATTACCGAGTTATTGCTAATTCTTATAATATTTAAACAATTTCACATAGTTAGCCATGGAAACAAGTTGAATCGTCGTTGCTCTAAGAAATATTAAACTGTCACATCCAAACTTTGTAACTTAAAATAAACAAAAATTGTAAATATCAATTTTTCAACTGAAGAAAAGTGTGTAGGATTATTATTGGTTTAACTTTTCTGGGCATTTCTGGACAATTTCGAGGAGGCGTTTTTTAGAGAAAGGTTTTCAAGACATATTAGAAAAGTTAAATTAGTTATAGCCAATTCTTATCTTTCTTGACTAATTTCACTTAGATTGCATGGTATTCTTATTCTGTTATGATTTATAACTTTATAAATGTCAGAATATCTTATTAAACGGTTCTTTACAATTTACATTACACGAACTAAAACTTACAAAAATAACATCACTACATACACTTCAAGTTATTTTACAAAATGTTCAAAAAATCCGCCATTGTTTTTAGTTGCATCTTTTTAAAACTGAATTACTACCTATTCTCACAGAAGGACCGGTCGACTTAATTAAACTTCTCTCGTACCGCCACTTCGAGTGCCTCTCTTAATTCATAAGGTTTTTTGTAAACCTTGTCGTTAACCATACCGCATAAAAAAATCTAAAATGGATAGGTCAGGTGATCGAGGCCCATGCAATTGGTTCAGCTCTTTCTATCCCTGAGTCTAAATAATTATGATATAAATAATGTTTAACATTTCTTTCATTTTAGGGGGGGGGTCATAATGAAAGTCATGTTGGAACCACTCTATTGATGCGCGAGTATCTACACGCTTTTCTTCAGTTGAAAAATTCATATTTACAATTCTTGTTTATTTACAAAATTTGGATCTGACAGCTTCACATTTCTGAGAGCAATGGCGATTGAACTTGTTTCCATGGCTAATTAAGTGAAATTGTTTAAAAATTATAAGAATTGGCATTGGAATTCAGTAATTTTTCGAAGAAAACATATTATAGCTTATATCGCTGAAAAGCTTAAAAAATGGCGGTTTTTATGAAGTCATAGCTAACTATGGTTTCCATTTAAAAAAACATGTTTGTGTCATAATATGTCAAAAATGACAGGCTTTAGAAAAAAACGAAGGACACAATCTCATTAAGGATGCGATTATCTACAACTTTTATCTGAAAACGTTTTGTCTAAAATATATTATAATGGAATTAGGGACAATTTTTAAAATAGTCGAAATTTGTTTTTTTCGAAATATCTAGTAAGCCATGCACTTTTTCAAAAATCTGAAAGGCGCATATTTATGACCCCACAAAACTGCAATTCTTTCCCTATTTAACCGACTCTCTATCTCCAGTAGTTTCCGAGATACCCATAGAGAACATCGTAGGTACAACTCACCCTGTATCCAATATAGAGCCCTGGGTCTCCAGAAGTCATGGCAAAGTTGATTTCTACCTAACACAAGTATTATCCGGACATGGATACTTTGAAGCTTATTTTAAACGCTTCCCTCTTAGGGATACGGATACTGGTTGATAATGCCGAACACACATTTTTCCTTTGTGCAAGATGGAGCTTCATTAGACATGTTGTAGAAGAGAATGTAGGTAAACTAACACCAGATAACCTAATCGACACCATGCTGAAGAACGAAATATTCTCGTAGGAAATAAGCAAAATGGCTAAGGAAATCCTTATGGAAAAAAGAAGAGAGAGAGGAAGTATAGTCCGGTAGGTCTAAACCCACTACATAGAACAGAACATCTACATAGAACCCTCCTTCTGAAGTAATGCTAACGCGGTTCCAGAAGGAGACACATAAAATTTCTTAGGGTTGTTTTAGTTAGTAAAAGTCTGACACTACTTCGGTTATCTTAAAAATTATTGAATCAAGTAATATTTGAATATCCATCTTTGGAATCTTTATTCCCTAAAATCATGCTGCATCTACTGGATCATGAAGATATATCAATTTTGCATATAACCGTCTACACCGAAAGATAGGTAAGGGTTAAATTTATCATTAAATTTGACCAGATTGACTACAACAGGATTTTGCGGCCTGGTTGGTATATTTCTATTGTAAAGCTTGCTCATATTAGTTGTATACCATTTATTTTTTATTATTTTTTAAAAGAAAATTTACTATGTTGTAGTATCGTCACAAAGTAACGTTAAAAGTGAAAGTTTTTTTGAAAAGTTTTTAATTAAAATAACAGCCTGTTATATATTTACTTATTTATATTTTACGTTGCCATGGTATACTCAAAATTACATATTATTTCTTTTCTTCATTTTTATGTTTATTATTGAAGACAATATGTTACCATATGTAACATATTTTCTATAATACAGCTGCTGTATGTTAATATTTCGCGATTCAATATTTTTACGTTAGAGGAAAAGTAAATTTCAACATCCAACTATAATTTTCTAGAATTATTAATTATTGAAAGAAATTAGTAAACCTGTTAGTATTATACATTCAGTTATATTGTAATAGCTAAAGAGTAATAATTTATGTATGTATAAACAATATGTTATAACATAAACATATTGTTTTTTACCCGAATTAAGTAAACAGGGTCCGGTAATAGTGCGTCGGGCATCTGTAGTTCCTAGAATAAAAACTTGAGAATTTTGTTTAAGTGCAAACACAAAGTATGTACCAGGATGTATTTCAGGAAAATATTTTAACTTCTATTCTTCTTCTCGTCCGTTAACTCTCGAAAGAGTATGGTGACATCATGTCCCAATTGCTCGGATCGTTGTTCTCCATCCCTCTCTATCTTGAGCGGCTATAGAAGGCTCTCGCAAGCCGTGATCAATAATTTCTTTGGTTTGGTCCACCCAGCGCGTCGGAGATCTTCCTCTTGGTCGTTTGCCATTAATCTTCCATTCGATTATAATTTTTTCCAGTCCATCTGTACTTCTCGAAATGTGCCCGAAGTACCTAAGGTATGACTGGTTTATTTTGGTTGAAAGTCTTGCCTTAGAAATGATACGTTGGTCCGATGTTCTGTGTATGAAATTCGCAACATTCTTCTGTTGGCCCACATTTCGAAAGCATCTATTTTTCGTCTATTTGTAGTTTTCAGAGTCCAGGTCTCTGATGCATAAGTAGCGATAGGAAAGATCAATGTGTTTACTAATTTTAATTTGTTGTGATGGGATATTGCAGATTTGTTTATCGCACAAATTGTCCTTGGATATAGCTTGGCTAAAAATCGGTATTTAATGTTCTGTATTGCCTTCTTTTATATCCTTTTCTTTTGTATAAAAAAGGCAATATGCTTTAAAATATGTCCTGAAGATGTTCAAATAAATAATACAGTTACTTAATCTAATTGCAGGGCAGTTAAAATATAACAGGAGCCAAGCCAGAAAAAAAAAAGAATAATAAAAGTGCTGTTAATGCAGTGAGTTTTGTTGATGTAAATAGTATATAACACGAATATCTTTCCATATTCGTGTTAGTTTTATAGTCGAGTTACGAGCTATTGCTAGTCTGCGTTTGATTTCCTCGTCACAGCTTGGTCCCTTGTTTGTTATGAGGGATCCAAGGTAATTGAACATTTCAGCCACCTCAAAACCATCAATCTCCCTGATGTTAGTAGAATTTCGGTCTATTATCATGACTTGCGTTTTCCTTTTGTTTAGCATAAGGCCATGTTCCGCACTGATCTTACTCAACCTTCTCATTATTTGAATAAGTTTTTCTTCAGAGCATGCAAGAATTAAGGTGTCATCGGCATACCTAATCTCTACAATGATCTTTTTTCCACCTATCGTTAGTCCGCCTCGCCAGCCCTGTAAGACTTTTCTCATTATGTATTCTCCATAGATGTTGAAGAGTATGGGTGATACTATACAACCTTGTCTCAAACCACGTTTCGGACTAAAAGACTTAGAGAGAGCGTTGTTGACTTTGACTTTTCCGGAGCGGTCTTCGTAAAGATTTTTAAGTAGAAATATAACATGTTTTGGTACTCCCATGTTTTCTAACACCAGCCACAGCTTCTTCTACTTTACACAATCAAAAGCCCTACTATAGTCGACGAAGCATAAATACGTTTTAACATTAAATTCATATGCTTTTTCAATTATTTGCCTTACATTTAGGATCTGTTCTCTTGTTCCTTTCCTGGCTTATGGGTTTATACCCTGTTTGTTCGTCAGGGATCTGTGGGAGCAAAAAATGCTTTAAGCGGTCATTTATGATATGGAGTAGAATTTTACTTGCATTGTTAACTTCTATAAGAGGCTCAAAAAAGTGTGAGTGGATCTGGATGATTTTTGTTAAATGGAACGCCCTGATTATGTAGCACCTTAATCATTTTCCTGAATTATTAAGGTGCTACGTATACTCCATGCTCCTATATGGAGTGGAAGCTTGGACCCTGATATCCATCAGGGTCCAAGCATCTGCTACATCTAAACGCTTGGAAGCCTTTGTGGCGCAATCGCTTGGAAGAAAATGTGGTGCTATCGCCGCAAGCTCAGGATTTCATACACTTACCATGTCATAAACAACACCGTGATCCAACGAATGCAAAAGGAACTAAAAATTATACATAGTGTGAAAGTGAGAAAAATTACATACCTTGGGCATGTGATGCGTAATGATAAATACCAACTTATCCAACTAATACTAAATACCAACTTATCCAACTAATACTGGAGAGTAAAGAGATAGTAGAAGAGGTCAGGGACACCGACGAACATCATGGCTGAAAAATATTGGACAGTGGACGGGAATGACGACCGTACATTTATTCAGGGCAGCTATAATAGGATTATATGGACCAACATGATTGCCAACATCCACAGAGGATAGGCACTGAAAGAAGAAGAATTGATTTTACTTAAAATGTGAATTATTTACTATTATGTGTTCTAATAAATGTCATATAATTAACAGACGAAGTAACATAACATTATCATTTATGATAGTCATTTCATCTGAAATCAATCTTAGGAGAGATTTAAAAATAACCAGCAGTGTGTCGGTATTGAGCAAGGAATTGTTACAGATAGTACATATACCGAGACGACATGGTAATTAGAATTATATATTATATGCGATATTTTATAAGTTTATACTAATTTTTTATTAAATTATTCGTTGTAAAATACATAGGAGGCGGAGACAGCCATATAGCGATGACATGATAATTAAAATTATTAATGATATTCGATACTTCATCATCAGTTTCCAGTAATTTTTGAGAAATTATAACATGAAAATACTGTGATTTGTAGAATTATAAATGGCTGAAGGACTACGGTCATTGGCCAATTGGTGTTAAGCCAAGAAAAATTTTGTATTATTATTATTTGTTTAAAAATACCAATTCAAAACTCTATTTACGCTAGATCATTAGATTTAGTTTTAATATGAACTGTGTTGGTTTTAGAATAGGTGAAATCACCTCGATGTTAATCAAGGTAAAATGAATGTTTATAACATTGTTAATTATAAGATTTATAACAAAATCAAAATTGGTACTTTCAAAATATGGAGAGGATTAATGAAGACATATAATTTTCGTTTTTTTTTTCTTTCATTTTATTGTTTGGAGAAAGGTTATGATTTGAGAAGAGTCGGTAATGGAAGTTTCATTTGCTGTTTTATGCGAATCATTTCCTGAATTAATTTCAAGAAATATTATAATTAAGCATTTAGAAAACAATTGTATATACTCAAGGTATGCTTGAACTTCTATCTAGGTCATATTTTGAGTATGGAGTCTGAACTGTATTTTTTATAATAAATAAATATAACTTCTTTTACTTTTAAACTCTTAAAATTGTATAGTGATACTTGTTTTATACATAAAAGTAGCCTTTTATAAAAGGCTACTTTATACCTATAAAGACGAATACCTCATATATGAAGTTATGTTTATTTCTCAGTTTTACTGAAAATAATCAAATTGTAGTATCCCATAGATAGTGTTGGTATGACCGTAACTTTGAATAAAAAGACTAAGGAAGGAGCATAATGTATGGAAGGACCATGTATTCATGCGTGGTGGGCGGAAAAAGCACTCTAGGGTGGGGATCCTTGACAGTTCTGTTTCACGATTCATTTGACACATTTGAATTTGATTTGAAATTTTGTGGATTTGTCAGTCTTTAAGGAGCTTATTTTATGTTATTTACTATTTATTCTACTACTGATAGTTGTATAAAGGTAGTAAATCTAGATGGAAATTGTGGCAGAACTTAAATTAACAGTGACACTATCGCGATTTATCAAAAATGACTCTAAAATAGTTGGTTGTGTAGCGTGCGGTAGATCTCGGCAAAAATCGAGTGAAATAATGGAACGACTTTTCGCTAGAAGTGACTATATAATATACATACGTGTAGTAAACCGATCATTTATGAAATTCACTTAAATTAACTAATTATATATTTTTTCTTGCATTTTTGCTTTTATTTACTACTTGTGAAAGATTAGATGTCAAAGAATTTAGATACGTCAATTTGACTTACCTGCTTCAGTAGCGTATCGGATGTTTATGGTTATAAATAATTATTATAACTTATCTATTTTTATTAGAATTTTAAATTTTACAACGTAATTACAACGTAAAATAAAAACAAAATTATTGAATCTACCTATAACGTCTACCCTACATCATAGTTTTACATTTTTTAAATAAAATTAAAAAAAAAAAGAAGGGCACTGATAAACCGGAAATTAAGTCGGCCATATTTGAGGTCCATCGCGGTGGACCTAAGATTTTTGATATGCTCCTTCCTTAGTCTTCTTATTCAATGGACCGTAATAGTACATTAACCTTACATTATCCTTTTATAATATAATGAAATTAATCTAATAACTTAGAAACATGTTTTGTAGACTAAAATATTCGCTATATTGTAGTACACAAATACATTTATCTGTCTGGTAAAAATAGGTTATTCTAAGAGAACATTTATGAGTCAGAGTCGGTAAATTTGACACATTTCCATTGCCGATGCCGAACAAGTAACTAGGGCAGGCGTAATAACCCTGAAAGATTTATTCAACAGTCCTAATAACTTAGTTAAATAAGTTATATTTTTAAAAAAGCCAACATTTTTTGAGTTATATGTTTGCTTTTTATTATCCAAGATATTTGGCGTTATTTTATGTTATTGAAATATTTTATCATATTCTGTAGGCCAGTAATAAAGTGTTACATATAGATCATTATAATTAAACATATAGATCATTATATTCAATTAACTGGTACATAGTTCTATTTTTCTCTCTACGACTTGTAAACCTTTGGATATTATAGCCAATGGCATATGACATCACATTAGTAGTTGTATAGAATATACATTTATTTGGATCAGTTATTACACAGTGATGGTTCACAGTATCCAGAAATTTACTGTATACAATTTGTATGGAAAAAATGTGGATATAATATACACAGTAATCGCAAAACAATATCCGATGCACGTGATCAACTTTGACTGACAAGCGATGGTGACAGCGCTGCCAAATTATGATGGGTTTATGAGATGAATCTTAATTTGAAATCAACAAACAATATATTTATTATATCATTTAAAAATATAATAACTAATATTTTAGTAATTAATTGATTTATTTGTTTTTTAGTTTATTTTACTTATTACATATTGGCAAAAACTAGTCCATAATGAAGATTATTTTAAGCATTATTATGGGTTATTTATTTATTTATTGATGTACATCTTTAACAAGAGGGTGCTATTAATGTACAAACTAATAATCACAAAATTTAATAAAAACTAACATAGAAATAATTTTGAAAGTGGTGTAATGTGCTTATCAATCAAACTTACTCCTCTGACTGCAGTCAAGGGTACTAAAGGACCTTTATTGTCACGTTCTCGTTCATAATAGTTTATCAGGGAAGCTACAAGCTCTTTGCGTCGACTGTTTGAATACTTCGGGATATTTTCAACACACAATTTCAAGAAATGCAATACAAACTTGTAAAAATTATAGAACTGTTTGTGAAAATTAAAGAACTGTTAAAAGAACTGTTCTTGCTCAAAAATACCATTAACAAAAACTGTGAAAATAGGCAAAAAAAAACGAGAATTACTCACAAAGATTCCACAATAACACGATATTATACAAAATAATGATTGAAATTAGGATAATTATTGTCAACTAATAAACGACAACGTTGGTGAACACGGCGCAATGTGACCAACATAGCCATAATAAAATTCGGTTTAGCTAGTTTTATAGACTTTAGTGTCAATGACGATATGATTGATGACGTGCAACGGAAATTGTTTTGCGTTTACCGTAGTGTTATATTATGAAGTATTACTATGCTTGATATCTTTTTTTCCAGAGATTTATTTATAAAAAAAACGTTGTAAAAAATATAACAAAATTAACTAAATACTTTAGTATTATAAATGAAGAACTAAAACCGTTGAGTGAAATAAAATGTTCACTACACTAATTAAAATTAAAGAAAAACAGATTAATAATTGAAGTGACTAATTCAGAAATTCAGAAATTTTTAAGATCATTCACCGCCCGATCTGAAATTAACGTTTGGATTTCTTGAATTCCTAGAAGAATTGTTAAGATGACTGTGGTATTGTGTTCTTAGAATATATCATTTCCTATTCACTTTTTTATTCTTTAAGAGAAATCTTCTATGGAAAGCATTTTCCTCCTATGCAGGAAACATATAATTAAATAAAAGTGCTATAAAGTACTAAAGACAAGAAAGAATGTTGACATCTTGGACATTAACATTCTAAAAATACAAAGAAATTGCCTCTAAAGATTTGCAAAGATTTTATGAGTTACTTAAATAGAACACAGGTTTTATTTTTATAACAAATGTAAAATTATCTTTTAGGAGTGTTGTATGTACTTATTTTAAGCAGTGTCATAAATTTAATTTCTTATAATATCATTTTAATATCATGAAGTAAATAAATATAAGACTTACAGTTGATTTATTGGAGGTTTCATATTATGATTAACTTAATACATCGATCTATTGTGATATATCAAATTAATATTAATCTATTATTCAGCTGATGACAAAACTTTTATAGCCACTTATACCGATGGTAGTGCAATAATGTCAGTAAATGCTATCCAGCAATCGCATCGGCAAACCTAGAAAAAACACATTGCCGAGATGGCTTAAAAAATTAAGAACAAAGGTGAACCAAAAGGCAAGTCACTCCACGTTACTTTCACTCTATGAAAAGGCGATTGCCTACCAATCACACTAAATCCTAGGACTGCATCTGGATAGGAGGCTGACCTAGCAGAAACATATCTGGAGAAAAAGAGAAAAACTGCGATACCTGTATTAATTAATAATAAACGTATTAATTATTAATAAACGATTCAAAAGCCAGCCTGGATATATGGAATGGAACTCTGGGGAACAGCAAGTATCAGAAACATAGAAATCCTGGAAAGGCTTCAGAGTAAAACTATTAAATCTATACTAAGCATTCCAAAACGTATCCAAAACAAATATATTTTGCATGACCTGATGCTCAACACTGTGAAACAAGAAATAGCTATCCAAACTAACAATACATGTTAATGCTCTGGCTACAAAACTAACAGGTTCTGGAAGTAAAATTTACTCAAGACATAAAGAACAGTGATAGCCTCTAAAAGAAAAATAAAAGAGGCTTTTTTAATTCAATCTAATAAAAATGAATGTATTGCTCATGCATCTGTAGATGTTAGTAATGTATGGCAATCGCTTCTTTAATTTTAAAGAACATAACATAGATAAACATAACATACGTAAAATTTAAAAATAATCATACAGAAAGTTTGGGCTTTTTGGTTTTACCTTATTAAGTAATTGTTATCAGGTAGTAATTGTTAATTTTGAAGTTTAACTTAATATAATGTCATTTGAGATGTCATTTTAACAGAACGTCAACGATTTCTTGTAGACGTATCTGTTTTAAAAAGTAAAGTGTTCTCGAATAGTTCAATTTAAATATTTTAAATAGTTTTTTTTCTTGATTCTTTATATTTTTTTGCTTCCGACGACGGAAAGAGAAAACTTTCCGAAACGTTAAGCATTTTTTCTTTGTTAGGCAAATTTTTATAACTGTAAACACAACTTCTGACAAGCAGCGTCCGTTTAGGTTTAACGCAGAAGCATTTACAAAAAATAACTATTTCATTTTGAAGATTTTTCTTGCAGTGCAGTGGCGAAATACCCATAGGATTTTTTTGGATAGCCTCATACGTAAACACAAAGAGTGTAATATAATTATTATTAAAAGTTAATTTGTAATGTAAGAAATATTTTAGTGTTAAAGTCACATAAAAAATCACATAAATGAGAAGAACTATTGGAATACGTAGCGGAATTCAATTACCTCGGCAGTTTCATTTCAGTTAGGTTAGGAAATTTTCGGAAAATTTCGGAAAATGCCAATATCGACTCTGAAATTTAGTACAGGATTAGCGATTCAAGAGCATTCTGGATTACAGGGTTTTCTACAATCATGACTTGAGCACAAAAACGAAACTTGCAGTGTACCGAGCAATAATGATTCCTACCATGTTATATGGAAGCGAAACCTGGGTGCCGTACCGCCGACACATGAAACAAGTTGCAACAGAGACATCTTAGACAACTCTCAAGAATTAAATGGTTCCATCATATCTCAAACATATCGGTCCTTGAAAAAGCTAACTGCGAGAGTATTGAAGTCATGATTACAAAGTCCTGTTTAAGATGGGCTGGTCACGTATGCAGAATGCAAGAAAACCGCATACCAAAATCTCTGCTTTATGGTGAGCTTGTAGATGGTAAGAGGAGACCGGGTGGAGAACTCAAAAGGTACAAGAATATTTTCCACGAAAACTTAAGGGGGATTAACATACAGAATGAGTGGGAAGAACCAGTTCACAATAGAACGGAATGAAGAAGAATTGTAAACTCAGTTAACAGCGACAACCAAAAAGTAAAGATGTAACAAAGCAATGAGATTTTTGAATGTCCGAGTGCAGTAGACAGATAACATCACGTATCGGGCTTTTCAGTCATAGAAAAGCTCATGAAAGAAAACGTCTTGCGGGACCATCTTCTGATACGTGTCAGGGAGCAATACTCGTCGGGGAGCAATTGCAGTATGTATGTATGCAATTTTATATTATTAAAATTTTATTGATTTCTAATTCTCCAAATATTTTCCATCATTGCTTCTAATTTAATATCAGTAGGTATTAATAAACGCACAAGGCAGTAAAATATCTTTACTACAAGATGGAGAAACCAAAAACTCAATAATTTATTTAGTATCTGTCTGCATACTCCCATTACAACAAGTATATGTATTTTATAAATGCAGCATATTAATATCTATTAAAAATGTATAAGTCGAGTATAAATAAATGACTTTATCGCGTACTCAAATTGAAAAGTAAAGTTTATATGCTTCCGTCGATGGCTCAATAAATAGGAATAGTACCTGTCGTAAACGCTTTTATAACTTTATAATGTTGTTAGACGTAGTAAGTGGAATATTTTGGCATGTCGACTATAAACTGAAAATGATGTCTAATTGATCTGGAAATTACTTGTTTTTAAGCAAATTTAAGCGGCATTTTAAAACGATTCTTCATTAAGAGTCCATTTCACTAGTCCGAAAAAGTAGCAAAATAAGCATTCGGCGTTTTATGTAAAACTGGCTAGGAATTTTTACACAAATGAAGAAGGAAATTAAAGATAAAGGACTATACTATATCCGCATTGTAGCACATTTTTAGACAACTTCTTTATTTTTAATAAGATTTTGATGGTCAAACATCATCAAAATATTCCTTATGTTTGGACTAAATTTTCTCGAAAATAAAGACATAATTTAAAATTCCGTTACAATACGGAAATAGACTGAAGTTTTGTGATTACAGTGATATATAATTTATATGGTTTTGTAACAAATTGCTCGCTATTTTATGGTAAATGCTGAAGCTCTGCAAACCTTAGTCAAGCCTTAGTTGAATAACGTGTGTTTTGAATTTTAGGTGTTTCTTAACACGACAGGATTGGGCTGAGCCTAGGCAGATTTCTGAAATATAATATATATTTCCTTCGGCTACAAACCCGCTTTATCCGATCCCTGAGAGCGACCGAACAGTACAGCGTAATAAACCCTTAAGGAAAGAAAAAAATCCTATTTCTAACCAAATCTTATCAGATAACGTTTCAAATAAAAATCTATATTGAATTGATTACTAGTAATTTTGAAGTAGAAAGTAAAATATACATATATGTTTTCAATTACCGGGTGTTTTTCAATAGTGATTCATCCCTATTTTTCTAATTATTTCAGATAAACAAACGAGATTTGGAGCGTTAGTATAGGATACAAATCGGGTTTAATTGACGTATTCAATTATTTTCGGTCATTTCCTGTTTTAACGGAAATAACTATAATTTTTGATTTTTAAATGGTAGGTTTGATATTTATTTTATTTTAGTTGATAGAAAACGGCATTCTAAATAGAATGACATATCACATGTCAACTTTTGACATTTTTAATCAAGAAAAAAAACAGTATTTTAATCTTTAATCTAGAGTGCCATGGTTGTGTTAAAACCATTAATTTTTTAATCATAGAGCCTTGGAAAAACAGATTTGATCGACTAAAGTTTTTTTTTGTGTCTTTTCCCGGCCGGTTAAAAGATGACTAAATCGTATTTAAAAGAATAACTCATTTTTTTCAAATGGAACGAGAGTGGTGCATTAGCATATTTGGAAGCATTTTTTTACGAATAATTTGGTACCACAAACTTGGTATTTCGAGTAAAATTGTTGTTATATTTGTTATGATACCCCATTGAAATTTGAAATACAATT
Source organism: Sitophilus oryzae (assembly GCF_002938485.1). NCBI lineage: Eukaryota > Metazoa > Arthropoda > Insecta > Coleoptera > Curculionidae > Sitophilus > Sitophilus oryzae. Next base: position 2,018,739 of record NW_022147237.1, on the reverse strand, counting down.
TTTTAAGAGAAAATATCAAAAGTTGACATATGATATGTCGTCCTATTCCGAATATGATTTTCTATCAAATAAAGTAAAAAAATTCCGGGGGTATCATTTAAAAATCAAAAGTTGTAGTCATTTCCGGTAAAACAGGAAGTGGTCGGAAGTAATTGAAAAGATTAATAAATCCTGATTTTTCTCCTATATTAATATTATCATATCTCGTTTTTTATCTCAAAAAGTAAAAAAGTTGTTTGGGTGAGCCACTTTAGAAAAACATCCGGTATACTTAGTCAGTTGTTATACATATTATTAACAAAGATTCACATTCAAATAATCAGTAATACCACACTAGGCACAATAATTTAAATCCTAGCACAATGTATTTCCCAATTTGTACACTTTGTATAAAACCAATTAAAGAATAAACAAGAAATAACAAAATAAACTGAGCCCAACAAATCTGCAAAAATTTAAATCAAATTCAAATGTTATAAACCCTTGAATTTGATTTGAAATTGATTAAAATCTTCTTCGTATCTTGTTTACACAAGGACACGCAAGTTACCAGCTTTAATTTGCTGATTCTTCGTTAAACATATTATTTTCTAAATCCATATCGTTTGCCTTATACATGCTAACATTAATTTCATTTAATTTGTATTATTACTGAACGCAGTGCACTTAAAGTCTACCTTCACACTACGCTATTGAAAATAAATAAATAAATTAGAAAGACAAATGATTCTGTATTTAGTTTATTTTCTTTATCATTGAAGTGCAATTACTGTAAGTGACTCAACTGATAATTTCCGATAAAAGTAAAGCATGTTCAATAGTCAGAGTAAGCTATTAATGCAGGCAGGATCTAGATAAAATAGAAATACTAATATTAATTTCAGCCTACATTGTTTTTATGCGCTGAAAATAAATACATTTTTGACGCATAATACAAACAAAATAATTTTCCGATTATACTGTACCAAGCTAGGTGCTGGTTATCAGATGAACAAAAAAGAAAGTTAAATAGATCTGATATCTCAGGCAATAAGATTTTAATTTAGTGTAAAGGTGTTAAAATGAATTTAAGTCAAACAAACCAACCAACTGTTAAACTAAGAGAAAAAATAATAATTGAAAGTTTTAATATGAAATCCTGCTATTATCTTAGTATCTCTCTGCAAATAACTGAATTTATCTGTATAAAATTTAAAATGAATAAATAAAAGAAATCCTAAATAGAATTTCTAAAAAAAATCTTTCAATAAAAGAATTGCTAAATAGAAATGGAACAGATGCAGATAGTAATAGTGTTTGTAATAGTGTCTACTTATATTGAGTAGTAAGATGAGATGGCTAAGTAAGGCTCATCAATGCCGTTCATAGGTCCGTAACCCTTCTGCGGCGTTGCAAAGGCAGTCACGAGAATATAGAACAAATCTCTAGAGTGGTGGAGAAACTCACAAAAATAAAAAAAAAACATAAAAGTTCATAGTGGAACATTCGCCAAATTTCACGGCAGATCTGATAAGCAAAGGCAGGAAGACAGTCAAAGCTGTAGTGGGTCTACTAATAGGGTATTGTAAGCTGAATAGGTATCTAAAGCTAATGGGATTGACAGACATTGCCATGTACATGTTCTGCCAATCTGAAGAAGAAACGACAGAACAATACGTTTTATGCGACAGCCTGGCAAATGTGCGGTTCTCGGCAATAGGCAGTGATAGAGAGCTACATGAAGGGTTTGGTTTCTTTTTTCTCCAAGTTGATAGATTTTGAAAATGATATGACTGGAGAATGTAAGGATCAGAAGAGGACCACAATAATAGATCTGAGAAGGCCGCAGTGGATCAGGCCAATAGCCACCTCGAATAATCTAATCTAATACAATCTACAGGGTGAGTTTTCTACGATGTATATTAAGAAGGTCGCTTATAAAACTTGCAAATTTTTCGTTTATATTATTAAAAAAATCATAACTACAGTTTTTCAGATTTATTAGCTCAGATCAATATTTATCTTAAAACTGAAATAAGCGTCCAGTTTGGTAACACCACTCTGCGTAATAACAAATATCCAAAATATCTGGGGATTACTCTAGACCGTACACTCTCATTTCGAAAACACCTAGAAAATGTTGCTGGGAAAATCAGAACACGAAACAATATTATACAAAAACATTGTGATACTTCTTGGGGTGCAAAAGCAACAACACTTCGGATCTCCGCCCTTGGTCTGGTATTCAGTGTGGCAGAGTATTGTGCACCCGTGTGGTTGAACAGCCACCACACAAATCTCGTAGACAGACAGCTGAACAACACCATGCGGCTGATTACAGGGACAATCAGATGCACCCCTAGTTACTGGCTTCCAGTTCTGAGTAACATCCTACCTCCAAATCTACGCAGAAACGAGGCTCTTCTTAGAGAATTTGATAAAATAATAGCTACCCCAACGCTACCTGTTCATAAAACACTTCCTGCTTTACAGGTGAATATACTTAAGTCGAGGAATCCACCTTTGCGAACAGCTGAACAACTAAAAAGCAGTAACTACAATTCTCGAGAACAGTGGCTTCAGTTATGGAGAGAAATGGCCGATGCGCACCTATATTCCTGGTTCAAACATAACTATTGCCAGACACCGGGTACGGGTACCGATCTAAACCGGAAAACATGGTCAACTTTGAATAGGATACGCTCTGGCCATGGAAGATGTGCGGATTCCCTTTATAAGTGGGGAAAAATACCTTCCCCAGAATGTGATTGCGGATCCCCTCACCAAACCATCCATCACATAACTAGAGAGTGCAACCTACGCGCTTATGGTGAAGGCTGGAGGGACTTTCTGGAGGCTTCTCCAGCTTTGGAATGGATAGGGCATCTAGATGTTAATATATAGTGTTCGTAAATACGTTTTTCATGTTGTCTTTTTATATTATACTTGTTTTTTATATATTTACATTGTAATGTTTTCATTTACATTGTGGTTTATTTTATGTCTATGTTTAAGTGTCTGGTTTTCTTGCATGTATATGAGCCATACGATAAATAAATAAATATTTATCAATATTTTAAAATGTTTGTATTCTGCTTTGGTGTATTTAGGAACTAAAATTTAAATATCTAGAAATAGATATAACAAGTTTTGAAAGCGTGTAAAATGACCAATAGTTGGCAAAAGTACCAAAGTGACAAAGATATCATAATGACATGATATAGAAAATCAAACACATAAACAAGGAAACAGGATCTCGTATTTATAAATCCCCGCACTTCCAAAATACAATAAAATAAAATAAAACACTGTCAAGATGAGACAGCTTCTGGAAACTACTTACTAAAATTACAATATTTAAGAAGAACCCAGCGGTTTTTAGAGCCAAATTTTAGAAAAGACCTACAGACCTGGAGAAAGTCATGACATTATAAGACTAGGGAAAGTAGAAAATATGAATAGAGTCCTAAGATGGTCCTGAGCGAAAACGATAATGGATCAAACACATAGAGTTAATGTAGACAAATAAAAATAGACAAGAGGATCTCTACTATGAATGGACTTAGACCCAGGGTAGAAAAGATTATGAATTTAGTAGGCAGAAAGAAAAAAATCGTGGGTGTTTGGGAAGGCTCAAAAGGAAACAATGTTTTTGCGACGTTTCGCGATTTTATTGTCGCTTTTTCAGGCACCAAAATATATATTAATCCATACAATGCCTACAAACATTCATGGCGATTCCAACCGCTAACACTAAGCCACATACGGAAGAAAGAACAGAAACTTAACGGGTATTTTTTTGCCCGATGTACACCGATGCTCGGTTTGTGTCGTACTCACAACCGTGTGAGTACATACACTTTTGGTGCCTGAAGAAGCGACAATAAAGTCGTAAAACCTCGCAAAAATATTGTTCCCTTTCGAGCCTTCCCAAACACCCACGATTTTTTTCTTTCTGCGTACTAATTATTACTTGGAACTAACAAGAATTTAGATCCAGGATGTAAACGATACTGTGGTAGAACTGGCGGATACCTATTACGGTGGAACAGTGGAAAACATATTAATTTATTTTCAGTGCTATGATCTTAAAACGGATGCCTCTTACAGGTTTAAACTACACAGATATTTTGGTATTAAATTTCTTAAATATAATACTGATATTTTCTTATTTTTTGTGAAAGGAAAGAGGGGGTTTTAGACCACCATTTGGCTTTGCAGTTATTATAATATTAGTTATAAATAGTTATAAGTTATAACGAGTTTCAGTTGTCACATTTCATTAAATGAGTAATTTAACTATTTTTTCCATAGTATAGAATTGCAGATACTTGAGGTTCAATGTTGGTTATAATCATCTGCCATTAAAGGTTAATGGAACGAAAGCATTACGTTTTTGTCGAGAATGTTTTGACAATAAAAAGTAGTAGTCTCAATGATCTACTATCTCAGATTGACAGTTTTCAATGTTGCAAAATATTTTAAGCCCCGATAAAGAAGAGTTTAGGATGTTTATTAAAACAAATTCATTCCAGAAAATCATTTCGCCTTCGTAACAACTATTTCTGTGCTAAGATAGATGCACCGTATCGCTGCTGTCACAGACTGTAAACAGAAAATTTATAGAGAGTTAATGCTACATTTAATCACCGTTATGTAGGCACGCCAACTATCGATTTTCATTAAATGATTTATTTAACGATTTCATCTGTAGAACTGCAAACAGTCCTGATTGAATCTTGTTTGCAATCATCTGTCATTAAACATTACCGGTACAAAAAATCGATCTAGTCGAGAAAGTAATGAAAATCGAACGCGATTTGTTCGGTACGTGATGGCCAAGCCAGCCGACGACGCCGTTCGTAGAGTCTGGCTATTTTTACCGCGCGTCACTAGCCAAAGCCATTACACTTTTTATTCGCCCCGTATCGTATTTTACATTATACTACCCGCTATTTATTATCCACCAAGATTCACCATCATCCGCCTCAAATTATACGGCCAGCGGGCAATAAAGCGAAGAATGACTTAGAATATTCGCTGGTAAATTACCAGTACACCTGTTGTGTGTGCGCGCTCTAAAAATAGCCCGACATCGTTAAAATACTACGGAGAGACTCCTCTTCTTCGCCGAGCCATCCGAGGGGGATATTTACGACATGCACACGTTAGAAACATATATGAGAGAAACGAGCTAGGCTGTTATGGTAACAGGAAAGCAAGCAGCCAAAACGCGCAACCATCCACATCGTACTTACATCAGACGGTGGTGCCAATGCCAAAAACGAGCAAAACTAAATCTAGAATAGCCGCATTTCGAGAGGAAACTGAAAAAGCGTGACTCAAACGCTGCATTTCGTTAGCGACGTTCCGATGGTAGACTTTTCGTCGGGGATTCACCTCCAGAAACGTCAAATTATTGTTGTTATCTTCGTCGGATGCATCGGGATCGGGAGGGACAGTGAGCTGAGTTGTGGATGCGCGGCGACCAGGTGCGGCAAGCGAACGCGGGGTCAAGCTGGATTTCAACGTGTCTAAAAATGGATCGCCTGGCGACGTTTATAGACGATACATGGAATTATATTAAGCGCGTCATGCTCCAATTAGTTTATTATGGGTTATCCGTACGGTGACGATTACGACCAGGTCAATTATCGGTCCAGTTTATTGCTTTTCCAAAAAACAACACTGCCATTTTAGGAAATTTCAGTATTCCATTTTAATTGAGATTGGTCCCATATTGGGGACTCTCCACCGAGGCTGTAGTGGACTCTTGTGAGTCAGATGCCAAATTTATTTCTTTGTTAATTATAAGATCTCCAAATCAAAGTAATGTACAGGGTGACGCATTTTTGTTGAAAAAACTTGCTCCCCTTGATCCGGGTAGTTAAGCTAAGACTTCCCCACGCCCTCTGCCTGTGATACATAACCACAGAAAGCAGAGGGTGCTGGGAATGACAGACAGGGTAGTACCATCTGGTATCGTTATACGTCTTGGTACCTGAATTCCCTCTCCACGACACTACAGCCAGGAACAAGACAATTAGATGCTCCTTAGACCCAGCTAAAGTACCAGACGGGATTTCCCCTAACACCTGACTAGGAGCTTCCCCACCAACGACAACTTCTCGTATCTCCTAGAGGAAAGCTCTGTCCCTAAAGGTTCTCGGAAATATATTTGCTCAGCAAAATAAGACAGCGCCTCACAACGCTGAAATTATTAGCAATTTTTTGCAGAAAATTTCGAGAATAACTGGATAGCTAATCAAGGAGCCACCCGTTGGTCGTCGAAGCCGCGAGACTTAACATTAATTGAATTTTTATTTTTGAGGTGCCCGGTGGCGTAGAGGTACAGGCTCTCGTCTACCAATCTCAAGGTATGGGTTCGATTCCCATACTCGGCATTTCATCAGCCGACTATTTTTATTAAAATAAAAATAGTTTGGGTACCTAGGTCGACTCAGCCTTAAATGAGTACTTGGGATTCACAATCCTGAGGTAATAATAGGCGATTGAAGCGTAGTGCTAGCCACATTACCTTCCTTGTATACAGAACGGCTCTAGTATAGCAAGCTGTACCTTGTTACTCCCAAGGCGTTAAACGCTATAGACGGGAGCTATTATTATTATTATTTTTGAGGACCAAACAATCTTATTTTTAAATTGCCTGTATACTGTAGATAAGAATTAGAAGTACTTAGCGGTTATGAGAGGGTATCTTTAACCCCTATTGAGTTAATATAAGCAGCGATCAATGTTCAGTATTATCTGTGCATAAGAGAAAATGGGAGGAAATTATTGGGAAATTTTTCTAATATCATATCATCTTAAACATCAAAAGTGTATTCATAATATTAACGAATAAATCGTTTAACATAATCCTTTGTATAAATTGAAAAATATTTCAATTTTTATCAATTATGATGAAAGAAGCCTTCAGAGAAAACACATTTCATAATTTAATATGAATCTCGAATGGACGCTTGTAGATATCGACAGCACATTTATTAAACACATCGAAATCAAAAATAACTCTGCAGTTTTTTTAGAATAAGTGTCGACATCTGTGTCTGAAAAATTAAGCGTCTCGTAGAAATAAAAAGGTTACTGTTAGACAGTAGGCGATTCCAAAAATACACCAAAAAATTTATTTTGAAATTGGGTGAATAAACATACAATACAGAGTTTTTAGAATTAAAACATGTGTAACAATAGCTATTATATACTTCTAAAAGAAAAATCATGTATTTATATTATAGTTGACGAGTTTGGATTCTTAAGAAATTCTGTGCTTCTTGTACTTACGATAGAAGGCCAAATATCAGGAACTTATTTAGAATATGTTTTATAAAATGGCATTCTGAGTTTGATTTGGATATAACTTGCTAGATAAAAAATACGAATATGAGTGGCGTATAGCTAATAAAATACAATACTTGATTAACCCGTATAATATATTCAAATTTAGTTTTAACTTTCTGCTGACGATGGTTCGCAAAAACGACGAGCGAACTACTCGTCTAGTGTTACAAGTAAGGTGTTTTGGTGCATTGGTGACGATATTCGGAACCTAAAATAGACGAAAAATATTCTAGTCTCCAAGCCCTTTAAAAATCATCATCATCATTATCATCTTCTTCATCATCATATTCAGTATTCTGCCGTTAGTTACAGTGATGTCTCCCATGCATCATATTCATTTACGTCTATATGTTTCATCCTTTTACTACTTGGCACCATTTTATTCCAGCTTTATTTTATTGGTGTTTTTACATCATCTATGTACAAATGCATATTTTTGATAGTCCATCTTTTATTAGCCCTTCCCTCTAGATAACAAGCTCAATACCTTTTATCTTATCCTTTCTACAAATATCCGTTTAGCACATAATAGGGAATAAATTTAGTTGGTGGTTGCCAAGCTCCGATGAGGAGGGGGTACTTAAAGAAAAAGAAAATATTATGCCAAGAATTCTTCTTTCACTAACAATGTTAAGCCTCATAATGATTCATATTTATATTAAATATTGAAATTTATTTTTCTCTGAATGTTCTTTCATCATAATTGATATGAATGGAATCTTCTATTCAACTTTATATTTGTTCCTTTGAACAAAGAATTATTATCTTATCAAAAGCTTTTTTCTTTAGGCAGACCTGCATTCTAGGCTTAAAGATGATGAAAATCCGCTCAAATGTCCTAAATTATACAATTTTATTTTTCTGTTATTAGAAGTCATTATTATTTTTAAGCGTTTCATTTCAAAGTATTCCAAGTATTCTAAGAGCTGTGCGTTGACTCAATGTTATGCCTATTATTTCAAATTAATGAGTATACAAGAAGGAACAAGAAGAATGGTATATTTTAGAATGGTAGAAGAATAATTTACATTTTTCTTTCTACTAAAAAATATGTTTTGAGTATAAAATTAATTGGGTGACATATTGGAGGGTGAGAGTATACTGTAGATTGTATGGGGGTGAAGTTAATCACTGCGACTCTATAGATCTATTGTGTCCTCCTTTCTTGAGTTATAACTCATCATATAGTTTCAGGGCTTCGACAAAAGCCAGTACCTGAAACGGTTTTACAGAGGTTAGTTCTTCATCTCCTATATCAGTAGAACCAAAGCTTATGGCACGAACCGTTGTCGTCTCGGTGCACTCAGGTATTATGGTGTTTCTCCATTTTCCCACAAAATTTGCATTCGTCGTTGTTTCTTAGCTTCAATCTACTGAGGTTTTCATTGAGGAGACAGTGTCCTGTTAAAAACCCCGCAAGAATCTGAAGATTGTTCTTACTTAAATCAATCTGACTTCTCGGTCTTAAGTCTTGAAAATTTTCTTCAAGTATCTTAGACCGTTGGAGGATTCCCACTCCAGGTTTCGGCTGGAGTATTCCATGTTTTTGACTTCCATTTACGTTGATTTCCACTTAGGAAACAGAACGGTTCTGGAGTGTTCGCTCCTTTTCTAGTTATATCGTTTGCTTTTTCATTACCTTCTATCCATTGCTGGCACCCAGACTAGGAAGACTTTATTCTCTTTACCCAATGCTGAGGAGGGTGAGAGTAACGATATATCAATATTTTAGTATTTCAGTAGTATCTATAATTTACTAACAAGAAAAACGTGTGATGGTGAGGACATTGTGAGAGTGATAAGTCCAATAATTTGCATTGATTATTTAGACCTAAAGAAATATTAATAGAAATATGAATATTTAGGATAACCTAGATGATCTTTTTGACATGCTTGCATTATCTGAAACCAAACTAAATCTTCTATGATCAAATTTGAATTAGTCACCAGTGTCATTAATCATCAAAATGCAATTTATCTTCTGGTATTAATTATTAATCAAGATGTATTAAACTACGTCAATGATTTCCTTTTTAAATCGATTTTTGGAGGTATATGTTTTATTTATTTATTGATTTTAAGTCGTGAATTAAATAAAATTGCATTTTATTTTACCAAAAATGGCATCGGAAGTGTATTTTTTAACAAATAAAAGATAATATGATACACAAAATATTTTTTCCTCCATCTGTCGATTAGTCACTGGATCGTCAACAAAAAATATTCATATGAAATTATCCAGTACAAATATCCGTCATGCGTCTAATAATATATATGTACATCGATATGATAAAAATAGTTCAATCAATGTTTATATAAAGAGGTAATGTGGTAAGATTAAATTCAGCTCGTGCGGATTCCAGACATTGATATAATGGAAAAATGTCTGCGTCGATTTTAATCGATCGAATTACAGCTTTGTTTCTTTGAATTTTGGGCGAGGTCGAGAATTCCATACTTTCATTTTCCCCGATTATAATAGATGTTAAATTTTTATTAAGTCACTAGCGTGTACCCGCGACTTCGTTCGCATCGAATTAATCACTTGTAATGGTGATGACAAAGCAAAGCAAGAATTTCCATTAACATACAGACTGGATAAAATTTTCTCACATTTATGTCAACCTGAGAAAAACAATATGGCGATATTATTATATTTTGGCAGTTTAAGCAGAATCGTGGTAATTCAATTACCCAACTTTTTGGAACACCCTCTATGATTTTTTAAAAAATTTCAAAATATGTAAAAAAAACAAAATAAATTATGCGTGTCCAAACGTTTTCCAGAAAGACTAACCGTTTTTTAAATAACAAATATTGTAATATTTGAGGGGCGTTTTCACCCTCTTTAAACGTCAAGCAGTTTAAGCAGAATCGTGATTACTCAATGGTCATATTTTATGAAACATCCTGTATAAATTTTTAAAAATTTTAAAATATGTAAAACAACAAAATAAAATATACGTGTCTTGAGAGTTTTTCCGAAAATCTCACCGGTTTTTAAATAAAAAATATTATAATATTTGAGAGGTGGTTTCACCGCCTTAGAATTCGAGTTTCAAACAATCTATTCTTATCGAACCTCTACACCCTAAAGTCAATCCGTTTTCCAAAAATCTGCTTTTTACGTCAAGCGCTTTAAGCAGGATCGTGATTAATCAATGACCAGACTTTTCGAAACACCCTGTATACATTTTTAAAAAATCTTAAAATAAGTATGTAAAACAAACAAAATAAAATATATGTGTTTAAGTGTTTTTTTCGGAAACTTGACCGTTTTTTAAATAAAAAATATTGTTAATATTTGAGGGGTGGTTTCACCCCCTTGTAACAAGAATTTCGAAAAATCCCTTCTTATAGAACCTCTAAGTAGAGGTAGAAGGGGGTTTCACCATCAGTGGAGCAGTGGAGCAAGAAGCCGGAAGTGACGTCATCAGCTAGGAACATGTAAAATAGGCTAATAAACAAGAATAAACGGGTTTGAACTGCTTTGAACCGCTTTTGAACAGCTTTGAACGGCTTTTTAGCGTAAAACAACAGACCTGTTCATTTTTTGTTCAAACCCGTTTATTTCTGTTTTAAAGCGATTCAAAGCGGTTCAAACCTGTTTATTCTTGTTTATTAGCCTATTTTACATGTTCCTAGCTGATGACGTCACTTCCGGCTTCTTGCTCCACTGCTCCACTGATGGTGAAACCCCCTTCTACCTCTACTCCTCTACACCCTAGAATCAACCTGTATGCAAAAATTGAGCTTCTTACGTTGAGTGGTTTGAGCAGGATCGTGATTACTAAGTGAGTCAGTCACTTAAGGATTTTATATACTAGGATATTAGTATAGATAAGTATTTAATATTCTTTTTTACATTCATATAATATCTCAGGACTTAAACCGAAAGATACTTTTTTGATATTGATCATCATGACTAGTTCTCGAATCTATTAATTGTTCCTATGTCTGTACGAAATAGAATCTAAGGAATTTGGGAAGATTTAACAAATAAATATTGTATAGCGAATTTTACACAAAGTTGTTTTTGACGCTTAATAAATTAAAAAGTACAAAAGTAGAAGAAGAAAAAGACTTTTATTTTGAAGCAGCATCAGCATCAATAGCTATTTAGCACGGTGTTTCGTATTTTAGTTAGTTTCTAGTTCTTCTTTATGACCGTTAAATCTTGTGGCAATATCTAGTGTCATTAAAAAAGCCAAATAATTTAGATCTTTCTTGTGTTGAAAATATGTTGATTAGGGAGCTATTGAGATCGAGACTAGTTTTAAATTGGGACAAATGTTCATATTCGACCAGGATATGGATGACTAGGTTAATTCAGAGCACATTTAAAAATGATAGTCTGTTCTACAGGGTGTCCCCAAAAAAGTTACACATCAAAGTTGTGTTTTTTGTAATGGAACGCCCTAGATATTAATTTATTTTTGGATTCTAGGAGAAAAATAAAGGTGAGTTTTGTTAATGAAGTATATGACTGAAATGTAAGGTTTTTAACTTATTTAACATTTTCTATAAATGAAGAACAATTTTGAAATTGCAATAAAACCTACCGAAATTGGAATTTACCCGATATAGCCTAATATGTAGTTAAAATGACTATTGTAGTTTAAATCAAATCAAAATTTGTCCCAAACAGTTATAAAGGGTGATAAAAAATTAATATTGAACATTGGTCACCTTTAAAAGCAAGTTACTCCTTTAATTTAAATAGAACACCCAGTATATTATTTCGATATTCAATGAAGAATTCATGTCTCTTCAAAATACTATTAAGCTTGCCTACCACCCAAACACAGATTTTACTAGATATTTTCATTTTTATGATTTAATATGAGTAGATCTTTATTATTTGATAAAATCTAGGCTGTGATATGTCTGACGTTCTTCAATATAGTTGCCTATGTGTGTAATTAGTTCAAATTTACCAATAGTTATCATTTTGTGTCAGTTAAAACAAAAAAAATCTCAGAAATTTTCCTAAAATGGAAACTTATCCTACATCAGAGAGAATTGATATGATTCTATTAGTTGGTGAATACAGTGTACTAGACTAACTTTCATTACCTTCTATCCATTGGTAGGCTGGCACCCAGATTAGGAAGACTTTATTTTCTTTGTCCAATTCTGAGGAGCGTGAGGGTAACCATATATCAATATTTTAGTATTTCAGTAGTATCTATAATTTACTAACAAGAAAAGCGTGTGATGGTGAGGACATTGTGAGAGTGATAAGTCCAATAACTTGCATTGATTATTTAGACTTAAAGAAATATTAAGAGAAATATGAATATTTAGGATAATCTAGATGGTTTTTTGACATGCTTACATTATCAAGTTCAACTTTACCAATAGTTATCATTTTGTGTCAGTTAAAACAAAAAAAAAATCTCAGAAATTTTCCTAAAATGGAAACTTATCCTACATCAGAGAGAATTGATATGATTTTATTAGTTGGTGAATACAGTGTACTAGACTACTGTAATACAGTGTACTAGTAGAGGAGAGGTTCATCTATTATGTTAGAGATGTCACTGACCTCTAAAGTACTATTTGGATACAGTCTTCCTATAGATGAAAGGGCTGCAAGAGTCTGAGCAATTGAGCCAAGTGCAGCGAGGTCTAGAAAGGAAGCATTTTAGAACCTCTCTTATTGCCAGCAGTTATTGCATGAAGAATGTGAATGATGTCAAATGATGATGTTTAAATCTTCGTTTTTAGTTATCATGAACAAATGCACAACTTGAGCTATTGTCTGTGACTAAACCATCTATATAAATTATTTAGTTTTGGGAATATTCCGAGGTGAGCCTGTTGAACATTGATCTGACAAATCTATGAGTAACCTGATATTTATCCAAAAAGAGCATTGTTCAAATCAAAAAATAACAACTAATACCTGATGAGAGTTACCTAAATAATGAATGATATAAACAATATAACAAAGCTGCTAAAAGAAACTACAGTGTTCTTTAAGTAGTACATTTAAACATTTTGAAAAAGACAATGACAAATTTTTGGATGGATCTTTGGGATTTTAGGCAGGGCGTTTTACAAAAAAAATATCTGTATATCTAGGATTTCTGTTTCAGTAGTAAAATATCCAAGTTTTTTTAAGAACAGTGGTACAGACATTATTTTAAAAATGCTTTATTCCCACAAATAAAACAATGCCTTATGCAATTTTAATTGTTGCATAAAAAGCAGGCTGGTTTTGTTGATAATTGGTAGTATAAAAACGGAATGGGAAAAGGTAATGACATTGCTACTCCCTGAATTACAATTGTAACGTTTTTTACACATAAATTAATTTAATGGAATATTTTAATGATGCGTATGTTTTTCAAGGCGAAACATGATGATTCACAGTGGGAACTGAGGAGGTTAAAGTGTATATTTTTGCTTGTCTACATGCACAACAACTTTCAATTGCGTATTTTCTTTCCTTTGCCCGGTAAAATTATAAATAATAGACTTAAATTAACCGATAGATTATTCAAAAAGTATCTGTTTTACGTCGGGTACCTAATTGAATGTGTTATTGTTCAGTATAGTTAGACTACTAATTTACATTTAGAAAATTGTTTTCTAAATTTGGTATACTCATGACTCATATCATTATAAAACTATCGAATGATCATTATTAATCAAAATTAAAACTTAGTACCAGAGATTAATACTAGAGCAAAATAAAAAAAATACTGAAAATGAAAGAAGTTAGGTATGCTGGCCAACCATAAAAGTGTCAAAAAATTGGTTGGTGTAAAAAACAATTGACCAAGTATTAAGTATTAATTGACTAAGTTTTTTTACTTGCCATACACATGTAGATGGACAGATGGACACATGAACAAACATTGCCTGTTAAAAGAGTTTCACTCTACAGGGTGAGATACGCTCTCATACGCCGCAGATGCTCCAAGGAGAACGGTAGTTTATATCGAAATGAAATTTTGGCAGGATATGTAGGTTAACTGAAAGCATTTTATAAAAATATATAAAATTATACAGGGTGTCCCCAAAAAAAGTTACACATCAAAGTTGTGTTTTTTATAATGGAACACCCTATATATTAATTGATTTTCGAATTCTAGGAAAAAAATTCTTCCAAACCAAACCTAAAATCTAAGGACTTTGACATATTTCACATTTTGTAAAAATGAAGAGTAAATTGTAAATTTCGATAACAGCTACCTAAATTTTAGTTGACCTTACATATCATCATCATCATCATTTAGCTTATACCGTCCACTGCTGAACAAAAGCCTCCCTTAACTCTAGCCATTTCCTTCTATTTTGTGCCACTTGAATCCAGTTTCCATGACCTTACATAGCCTGATATTTAATTACAATAACCATTGTATGTTAAACCAAATTGGAATTTGACCCGAAAAGTTATACAGGGTGAGACAAAATTAATATGGAACATTAGTCACTTTTAAAAGCTTAGTAAACACGCAGTATATTTTTCCAGTGTTCGATGAGGAATTTATATATCTTCAAAATATTATTATGGTTGCCTACCCTTCAGACAAAGATTTTCCCAGATATTTTAATTTTTATGATTTTGCGTCAGTAGATTTTTATTATGTGAAAAAATCTAGGGGGGCTAAAATCTCTGTGTGTTAACTTTTTGTTAATTTAACAAAAATTAAAGATTGTAAAGTAACATACTCAACGGTCATAAAAAAGATACACGTTTAAAACATATTTAAATTATTACAGAATTAAAACTAGATATAAACCTAGCATTATGAGACAAAAATTAGCTAGAGGAAATCAAATGCTCAAAATTCTTCCTCTCCTGTTAACTGCATAAATTATTGTCTTTTCAAAAGGATCTTTTCATTTTAAAAGGTATATGTGGAGTTCTACCTCGAAAAGCAGCTACAATAATTTCTCTCATGTTGTCGATACTAGTTGGCCGAATTTTGTACACACTGTCTTTAACATATCCCCATAAAAAAATCCAGAATAGATAAAATCAGGTGCATTTAAGTATTGGATAAGTATGTATTTTTAGCAAATTTCTGATAAATAGATATTTTATTTTAACTGACACAATATGATAACAAGTTGTTAAAGTTGGACTAATTAGACAGATATGTTGAAGTAACATCAGACATATCATAGCTACCTAGATTTTATCAAATAATAAAGATCTACTCAGATCAAATCATGTAAATGAAAATATCTAGGTAAATATTTGTTTGAGGGGTAGGCAACCTTAATAGTATTTTGAAGAGACATGAATTCTCCTTTGAATATCGGAATAATATATTAATGGTTGTTTTTTTAAAATAAAAGAGCGACATGCTTTTCAAGGTGACCAATGTTCAATATTAATTTTGTCTCACCCTGTATAGCTTTTTAGATCAAGTTTTAATTTGATTTAAAGTACAATAGTTAATTTAACTACATATTAGGCTATACCTGCTAAATTCCAATTTAGGTAGCTTTTATTCTAATTTAAAAATTGGTCTTTATTTCTAGAAAATGTCAAATGTGACAAAAAACATAACAATTTAGTTGTGATTTTAGTCATACACTTCTCTTATACAACTCACCTTTATTTTTCTCCCAGAATCCAAAAACCAATTAATATATAGGGTGTTCCATTACAAAAAACACAACTTTGATACGTAACTTTATTTGGGGACATCCTGTAAAACTCTCTATATTTTTAAAAAGTGCTCTGGATTAACTTGCATCTGCTCACAAAATTTCATTTCAATACAAACTGTAGTTCAACAGTGGCACATAACTCTGAAAAACTAGGTTATCAGTATTCTTGTAAAACCCTGTAACTACATCAAAGTTTGGCGCTCTTGAAACAACTTGAACAGACTCAAAATTATGTTATCCATTTTTATCATACTTTAGACAACCGATGATAATATTGATATTTTAATAAATTGTACTGAAGCTGTGGTTGGTTCCTTGTGAAACATCGTTGAAATATTAGTATTTTAATAAAGCACGCTTTTAGATGTTTCAAAAAACTTTTAATAAGAGTAACTTTAAACTTTAACTCAACATATATGTTTCGGCTTGTTAGGCCTTTTTCAAGAGTTTTTTAAGAACTAATCGTCTAACTACACTGTAACTATATATATTTACTATGGGGGTGGGTTCAGAGAGTTTACAATAGGGGTAATAAAAAATGTGTTTAGAAATCCTTGTTGGTCGTTAACATTATTTTCGTTTTTAACAGATTTTAGTATTTCTAACTGTTCAATGTAATTTAAGCGTCTACCTTTTGTTTCTCTGTGTAGTAACTGTGTAGATATTTTAATAACCATCAACATACTTACTTAGTCTCGTTTGTAACATATTTATGAAAATTGGTGTAACTTTTAATTATCAATAATCACTTTTAATATCTTTTAAAATCAAAATGTTCCCCAATTTTTCAACTAATAACTTTTTTTATTTGTTCTTTCAGTGGCAATAAACCAAGATTTTTGAGGACTAATATTACGAAAAAACTCGCTGTCATGTAATGCTGATTTCCTGTCGATTTCTTATACTTTCGGTTTTCGGATAATCGTATTATCGACGATACTCTTCGGAAACACCTTCAAAAACCGAAAGTTAACAGCCTTTTAAAAGTGATCCGGTTCCCAAATAAGCCTATCAAAAGGTGAAATAAACCCATCGAAAGCTCCATATGGCCAAGATATATGGTTGTAAGAGAAAATTGCTTTTATATTGCGAATTAGCTTCTCTTTCAATGCTAAAAACCCTATTAAAAGCCGACATATCAAGGCTGTATTTCGAGTTCTTTTCCTTTATACAAATGAAAAAGAAGCGAAAAGAATACATATGTTAAAGGAATGTGGTAAATTAGATACTTAGATCGAAATATCAAAAATAATTCTCTTAATAAAATAACATAACCGTTTTTTTCATATAGAAACTGAATTAAAAACATGATTGTGTCTTATGATTTTGCAATGAAGAATTGTTAAAAAAAATGCAATAAAAGTAACATACTGTAAAGTGTCAGCACTTGATTTTGTCCTTATTTGTATTTTTTGGCCTAGAGTATTCATTAAAAGCTAAATTACAGTGTTTTCAGTTAAGTCTCAGTATACGCCCCCAAATGTTACTGTTATTGATATAAAGTATATTTTTTAGACTCAGATAACATTTAGGCACATCAGAATTACACATGTCGTTTTTTAATACCATACGATAAAAAAAAATCGGTGTCAAAGATGGCTGGGGAATGACAATCGATGATAATGTTGGTGAGGTCAAGCCCTAGACGGCATTTACTTGGCCCGTACTCTCTTTTATTTATAATGGCGCTTACCAGTTGGCCTTAGGAAGATTTTAATTTATTTTTATATTGAGTAAAAATGATTTTAAATAGTATAGTTGTTTAAAATTCGAGAACATTTATTTTTTGGCAATAATATTGTGTGTCTGCAAGCATTATATCCTTTTTTAATGTTTCGATAATTAGTGTTAATTTTTGACAAATTTTATGTCAATTTTTAGTAAATGACGTCTAGATATTGACCTCGACAAAATTATCATCGATTGTTATTCTCCAGAAGTTTTTGACGCTGTTTTTTTTTCGACCATAGGGTAGTTTTATTTAAATATGATAAAAATATTTAAAACATTTCATATTATGTTGTCAAACATTTGTCAAACTAAATACTAATATATTAATTCCAACTGTATAGTTAACTTGAAACATACATAATATTGGTGTAAATTTCTGAGGTGTAAATAAAATATTATTACACAGACATATCTCTATTCATAATGCTTATTTATTGATAAACTTAAGAGTACTTAATAAAATAAAAATATAAACGACCTTGTTGAGATTGAATTTTATGTCGATAGTATTTATTAAGGTATTTATGTGTATGTTTATCTAAGATGATTTCAATACTTTGAAATTGTAGAGGGAAAAATCAAGTTGGCTTATTGAGTTTACAAATTAGATGCCACTATATTTATGTTAGCATCCAAAAAGCATCAGTACTGGATGGACAAATACGTTTTTAACTACATAAGAATTTATTTTTATATTGCTTAAGCACTAAGAAAGTACGAAATATTAATTCTCCTGTACAATGTACAATAGACTTTCTTTTTGTAATTATATTAATTTTTGATATAGAACATATAGGTAAGTTGTATATTCATTCATATCAGCTGTAGATATATAATTAAGCTTTGATAATATTTCTTTCTTATGTAGGTACTTCAAAAATTTAATAGTTATCTTTTTTGACAGTTACTAAACTAAAATAGTATAGATTAGCTTTGTATGAAGTAGGTATTATAAATAATAAATTTTTTGATTAAATAGTGATATTAATTTTATAATTTTAGTTGTAATTGAAATCACTTTAAATATAGTACTGAAAAAAATACTGGTACTTTACAAAGTTTAGTTGCTAATCTAGCGTTAACACATTTATTTATGCAATATGTACATGTAAAAATAAATGTACAATTATTTTTGTTAAACTAATAAAGCGTGAACAGTCCAATGTTCAGTGATTTTATGGGATTTTAAATATTTTTCCAACAAATCTCTTGTATTGAAAGTCGAATATAATTCGAAGATTTGAAGAAGTAATACAAATAAGAAATTTGTCAAAAATTTTTATTTGTTTTCAAAGCAAAAGACATTACCAAATACTCTTTATTTGATCATTGGAAAAGGTTGAAAAGAGACACAAATGTAACAAAATTAAACTAAAACTAAACTTGAATACTATACAAAACCATAAAATGCCACAAGATAGATAGAAACATAATCTTCTTCCTGGAATGCTTATTTTCCAAACATTTGCGATCAGTCTAGATATGATAATTTGGCTAATGACTGCTCTGAAAAGTAGTGTAGTAATTTTAATTAATAGGTTCTCATAAATTTTCAAGCTAATTAATAATATACTATAATATCGAACTGTAAATGAGTCCAAATTTTCTTTATTTTACTTCCTATTGCATTGAAATGTCTTCTTTTCATCAATTTTTATAGTCTTGCACCTTCCAGATTTATTATTACTAATTTCTACCAGCACTAATAACACTACCAATTATTAATATATAATATATCATTAGAAAACTATTGTTTATTCATTTATTTTAGTCTATATATTGGGACAACATGCACAACAAAGCATACAGTTAATTACAATTAAGGCTACAAAACGAGGTTCATTTTAATGAGGTAAAATTTGCCTCATTTCTCAGCTATATTAGTCTACTACTGGAGTAAGCTTTCTACAAGGGTTTCTACCTTTTTCTATCCTAGTGGCATTCAAATTCCTGGAATCAATTATTACATCGTCGGAATACAGATTTACATCAGAGGATTACCCCTCCACTGCTTTTATTATCGAGTCTCATTTGATACTCCAAAATCTATTTAGTGTATCTTCCATATATCTCGCTATCATTCTCGCCCATCTTCATTTTATTTTAACAATTTTTTCCACCACATGTCCATCTTTCAACCTTTTCTCTGTTATCAAAATTTATTATGTGATCTCATCAGATGATTTTGAACATAATTCTTTTCCCATATTCCTTTGTTAGACTCTCAATTTATTGTAGCTGATTTGTGTCAGGGTAGTATTTTAGGAAGCATGGGTAATCACACTACCACCGAATGTTAACTGTAAGACTAGCAATACTAATAATTTTTCTTCAGTGAAATTCAGAAGTCGCTATCCTTTAGGATATGGAGCAATCTTTCAAAAACTGCCCATCCCAAGTCAATTTTTCGATTATCTCTAGCAATAGACTCTGGCTTAGAAATGTTTAGTCATTTCTGAATAAATATGTCTAAACCTTTTAGTGCCTATATAGGTATAATAGAGCAATTGTAATGGTTTCCAATATATCTTAAACTATTCAACAAGAACAATAAAAATGGTATTTTATTAAGAATATTTGTCAATCCAATTTAATCTATAACAGATACAGAATGTATCACGCTATTGTATTATTTAACCTCAAATACCGTATTGTTTATATAAAAATATGTTGTTTATTTTATCTGAAATATGGTACAAGACCATAAACCATAACAAATAATGATCATTACAGTCAACTTAAGCTTGTATTTTACACGGTAGTGCAGTTAGAAAGAACATGTTTCACAATTTCAGAGTTAGAGATAAATAAAGCCCAATAAAGTGCATTTTGTAATATGACAAATCCATTTCTACTTAACTGGGTTTGTTATCTATTGTTCGTAAGACAACAATACGAATAATTTATGTTCAAGTAAACAGGTAAAATAAAAACATCTTCTGGATAAATAGCAATGCACTTTGTTAATTCTTTATTTGAAAGAGCAGTTCCAGCTAATCTTAACGATAAACAAAAGAGCTTTTATTACATAAACAGATTTCTGCTAAAATAATAGCTAGTTTAATTAGAATTGGTATTATTAGTTTCAGGAAATTGGAAATTAATTCATGTCAAAGGGTTATTGGTTAATCGTCATATCTACCTAAATTTCAACATACCGGGTGTTACCCATCTCTGGTTGATAGTTACGCAAATCTGTTTAAAGTTTTTTGCATTAATGGTCGGAAACCGTAACGGTATCTCGGAAACCGTAATAGATATGAAGATGGTTAAATTCGGACAAAGTTGCGCCTTGAGATGTTCACCAAGACGCCATCAAAAAAGTTTTAAAAACTTTAAGGGTTGCTGAGCTTTTTGAAAAAAAAACGGATTTTTTGGAAAATAAATTTTATTTTTTCTTGTCGTTACTTTTTAGAAAATCAAAAAACTAATTGGACATTCTCATAGCCACTATATTAGGGATATTTCACACTATTTTTAGATTTTCAAATTAACTGATAACTGATAATTTGTAAGATACATAGGCCAACTTATTTTTTTTTAAATACGGACCTGCAATTTTTTTTAGGTTTTGAAATAACTCGGTCTCCCAAGTACAACGATATGCCACACTTTATACTTTTTTTTTGTTTTGGGTGCCTTAACAATAACAAAACTTTTTAATTTTTATTTATACTAATTTCAAGTACGGCTCTGTTTTTTTTTAATTATTTAATCTGATTATATTTATCTCAACAATATTGATCAGCGCTAATTAACATTGAATTAGGAAAATCGAGCCAATTGAAAGATTCAAATAAATAATATCCAGGTCAGCAATTTAAAGATATTATTTTTAATTTTTAATTGTGAATTTGAAATCTCAGTGTACGATCTAATAATATGTTTTTTTTTATTTATAGCCCTTTGAACAGATCTTCTTCTTATACTTCTGAATGCATTTTGTACTCTTTATTGCAAATGTTGAGATGCATTGATTTCACTTTTACAAATGACGTCAAGTAATGCCCCCTCCGAACCTTGGCGACAGGTCCAGGAACCTCGCTGGCTATTATACTGCTCTACCCTCTACCATTTCCAATTAATCTTCAGGGGGAATGATTTGATTGTTTATATTATATTATATTTATTTATTATTATTATTTTATTGCATTTGATTTTCCGTATTCAATGTTGTACCCCACGTCATTGTTAGGTTTGAGAGCTAATCTCTCTCTCAAAATTGTAACGATGAACATATTAAATATTAAAAAAAAAGAGCCGGATTTGAAATTAATTTAAATAAATTGTGTTCAATTGTCCAAAACAAAAAAAAATTAAGTGTTGCATATCATTGTACTCAGGAGACCGAGTTCTTTAAAAACCTAAAATAAAAAATGCAGGTCCGTATTTAAAAAAATTAAGTTGGCCTCTGATATATCTCACAAATTTTCAGCTAATTTGAAAATCTGAAAATACTATCAGATAGTCCTAATAAAGTGGCTATGATAATGTTTTGATTTTCTAAAAAGTAACGATAGGAAAAAATAAAATTGATTTTCAAAATAATCCGTTTTTTCCAAATATCTCAGCAATCCTTGAAATTTTTAAAACTTTTTTGATGGCATCTTCGTGAACATCCCAAAGCGGCAACTTTGCCCCAATTTAACCATGTTCTCGTATCTATTACGGTTACTGAGATACCAATGCTCGTATCTCGAATTTGTAGCGCCCTGTATAATTTTTAAGATTTCTGTTTCATTAGCAACTAATATCGACTTACTATTTTTTATTGCAAAAAACAAATAAATTAGAAAAACATATTTCCATTTGTTTAAATCGAACTAACAAATAATATGACTAATACTCCTGATAATTCATCGCGTAAAGCGTAAATAAAAATGACATAATGCAAATGTTCGTAGAACATTAGCATTCATAAAGCTTACTTTCTCGGTTATTCATTGACCACAAAAATAAACTTATTAAATTAAAGATCTTGGGCGTATGTCGTGTGTTTCATGGTTCTCAGTGTCGCAAAGACAATAAAGTCATATTTTTGAGAAATGTCCGCAATGATTTACTACAAGTTTGTAATAATCCTTGCTTTTGCAACGTGATATGAATGATGATGATATGAACAGTTGAATTATTGTTTAAGTAATTCTAAAAATAAAATTATAATGATATTGTTGTAATAAGACATTGATGATGATCGACAGATAAAGATGTAAACAGATTTTTGGTCATTTATGAGCAAAAGTTACTGAGTGTTCCTATACTGATATTAAAAGAACTTCTCCAGCCAGTTGTGAAAGACTTTTTTAAATAGAACTTTATTATAGTCAGAATTGGCTGGTAACAATTTTACCAATTTCCGGTATTTAGGGAAGCGCTCTAGTATTTAAAATATTATTGGTTTTGGATTGTGAGGCTTTGATTAAATTGTACTGTATTACTTATATTATACTTTACGTATTGTACTTTGTTTATTATGGTACTGTAAATATAATAATACCGGGTGCGTCTCGACGGTGGCTCACCCCTATAAATTTTTTATTTTTTTTTTGAGATAAAAGAATGAAATTTGGTATGTTAGTATATGACAAAAATTAAGACTAATTGACGTAGTCAATTGATTTTGGTCACTTCCTGTTTCACTAGAAATTACTAAAAAATTTGATTTTTAAATGGCATCCTCGGTATATTTGTACTTTATTCGATAGAAAATGACACCCTGAACAGAATGAAATATTATATGTCAACTTTTGACATTTTCGCTTAAAAAATCGTATTTTAAATTTTAATCTAGAGTGCCTGGCTGTATTCAAAAACAGTAATTTTTAATCAAGGAGCCTTGGAAAAATATATTTGATCTTCTAATATATTTCGTGTCTTGTCCTAGCCGGTTAAAAGATGCCCAAATTGTATTTTTAATGGTATCTCAATTTTTTAAAATTTAACAAGGGTGGCTCATTAGCATATTTGGAAAAGCATTTTTTACAAATAATTTAGAACCACACACTTGGTATTTCGAGTCAAATTTTCGTTATGAACCGCATGTTACATTTTCAATTAAGCCATATATTATATGAAAATGTCATCAGTCGACATATGATATGTCATTCTATTCAGAGCGTCATTTTCTATCGAATAAAGTAGAAATATACCAAGCGTGCCATTTAAAAATCAAAAGTTGGAGTCATTTCCGGTGGAACAGGAAGTGACCAAAAACAATTGAATACTAATATACCAAATCTCGTTTTTTTATCTGAAAAAATAAAAAACTTATAGGGGGTGGGCCACTTTTGAGATACACCCGGTATATAATATAAATAATGGTTTTGGTGCAGGACACATAACAAGAAGAATGGACTACAAAAATTACAGAAAGATTACGAGAAATTTAGAGACAGAACATGAGATGGGGGCCATGGACGAAATAATATACTTTCACTGACAACTTTTAGTAAATATTACTGTTACTAGTGTTTGCTTAGAATTTATAGCAAATGTCGAAAAATTTCTTTAAAAGATCACATTCACTGTTAGTATTTCCTAGTGACTGTCTCATCACACTGTTAATCAGCTTCAGTTCGTATCAGAAATACAATCACCTGTTAGTTTATTTTTTTATTTTTTATGCAGTTTATGTTTTCCTTTCTTTATTTTTAATTGGCATTGTTTATTCAGATGCAATGCTACTATTTGTTGAGACTTATACAGTTACATGGTGGGGTATGTTTATTTTTGATAAGACATTTGAGTAAGTTTATTTATTTACTTCTGTAAATACAACTGTTGTAAAACACAGCAAAACAGATTTGAATATTTATTGCTTTAGTGATTTAACACTGAACTACAAGAACTATCATCCGTTTAATTTGTGTATAGCTATACTTAACAAAGGAACCTTTTCCTTATTCTTAGCTCTATAGAGTCCATTTCTTTGTCCAATACATAATGGCGAGTACACAGCATACCACCAAACCGGTATAAACTATGCCCCTGCTCCATAAATAAAATTGCAACATATCAACATTCTTTTGGTACCACACATAACGCACTGCAGGGCTTACACCGGCATATAGCGGTTTCGAAACCGCTGCGTTTTCATTATCAATGAGAAATTAGGGATGTATCAATATTTTGGGTATCTATACATATATAAATAATATCGATATTGTTACAATTTCACTCTGGTCGCAGCAAATTAATTTGTAAGGAGTGTCTCATTTTGGTAGCAATTGAAGATTGCCTCGTTTATGATTAATATACAGGGTGACAATTTTACCTCTGCCGATGATAGTATGAAAATTTGGCGAAATACGTCAATTTACATATCAAGGGGGACAATTTTTGAGGCATTTGTTGTCGTGTTACATTCATTACATTGACCCCCAGGGCACCTACCCGTAAAATTTTAAATGGCAACCCCTATTTCTTTTACCATTTCTGTGTTTCTTATAAAATTCTCAAAAAAATAATGCAGTTTATGTAGAATTCTATAAGAAACACAAAAATGGTAAAACAAATAGGGGTTGCTATTTAAAATTTTAGGGGTGTGTGCCCTGGGGGTTAATGGGTTGAAAGTAACACGACAACAAATGACGTGTTTCGCCAAATTTTCATACTATCATCGGTAGAGGCAGTATTAAAAATAATGTCCGTTTGCAAATTGTCACCCTGTATAGATAGGACCTCGCGGTTTTCAGGAACCTTAGGTACATTTTGTGAAACTAAATTAAACAATTGGTATTTAGCAATACTGAACAGCTTTATTACTTTTGAGACAACCAGAGAGATAGAGGCAACCAAATAATAAAAAATAACTAAACCACGGTCAATATTAAGCAAAAAAGTTATTAGATTCTAAACAAAGTTCTATAGACTGTTGCTTTTGATTTTTTGATAAGTTTAAAAACGATTGAGCTCAGAAGTCCCAAAAGCGTAACATTTTCAAAATCACCCTGTGTCATGGAAATTACGGGGATCCTAATATTTTTTGTTTCATGTCTAGTTTGAGGAACAAGTGTCTCCGGTTTGTACCAGCTGCAAGGATCTTCATAAATAAAAAAAATTGTACTCTGTACAAAGTACAATTTTTTAGTACTCAGTAACAGAGGTGAAATGAAAAATATTTCGGCAAAATAAACCACTAAATCACCAAAACACTTTTACTTTTACACTGGACGCGCGTTTCGCTAACCATGTTAGCTTCATCAGCAGATGATTAAGACTAAAATCGTTTTTTAGTCTTAATCATTTGCTGATGATGCTAACATGGTTAGCGAAACGCGAGTATAGTGTGTCTAGTGCAAATGATTAAGACTAAAAGAACCATCTTAGTCTTAATCATCTGCTGATGATGCTAACATGGTTAGTGAAACGCGCGTCCAGTGTAAATGTAAAAGTGTTTTGGTGTGTTATAGCAGCGATTTAGTGTTTTATTTTGCTGTGATGAACACCAAAGATCCCAACCCCCAACTGTTAAAATATTTCTATGAAAGTATACGAAAAAAAAAGGGTAATGCGTAAAAACAAATTACTGAGCTTGTAGAGAACTATCAAAAAATAAGGATTTTATTTATCCAAATAATGATTTTGTCTATAACGTCAAAAACAATATTATTAGGGAATTGGATTATTATTTTGAAAATAAATATAAAATAAAAATAATTACTTTGATAAATATATTGTCTACAAAATTGTTTATTTAATGTCCTTGTAATCAAAACTAAACCAAAGTTTACTGAATATTATGTAAATTTTTACTAAACTATAGTCAATTTTGTTATACGTATGTGTATCGATATACTTTAAACATCCTTAGTAAAAAAGAAAAATACAAATTTTGTAATATATATGTTTTATTTAAACACAAAAAAGTTAAATAACAGCAAAAATATACAGTCTTATAATAGGAAAGCCCAAAACTATAATAGGCTGATACTAAGATCTTAGACGCTACATAATATATGTAAGTTAAAGAAATAATAAAAAATAAAGAGCTATTAACAAAGCATTTGAAAAGCATTTTCGAAGAAATCATTCGTTCGGAAGATTTTAAATATTCTCGAAAGACCAGGACAATCAGATCCTTCAAGATAACCATTTCCAAAACGATACAATATCGAAATCGATCGATGTACGTATTTTATTCAAACACACTCTACTATGTTTCAAAAACCATCTACTCCGCTTCAGTGTTGGGATTACCCCTACCGGTTAATTTCTCCAATCCACCTTGAGATCTACAAAGAAAACATGCAAGAATTAGTCTTAGAAACATCTACAGTTTGCTTATTCTATTTATTTTACAGTAAAAAATACGTTAAAAAGTATCCTATGACCAAATAATTAGAATCAAAAAATATAAAGATTTTAACACCCTGTAGCTACGAAACAAAGCAGAACCGCACCTACATATATGTTGATATGAAAAATAAGTACTATTTTTACGTAAGGAATCTCTCCACGAGAGATGGCACATGTTTTTGAAACACCCATACAGGGGTGCATATACAATGCCAAATTTAAATAATTTTGGTTGGCAAAATGCTAACGTACCTTAATTTGTCTTTCTATAATTTTGTCAATGTCAAATTGTATTTTCTAAACTTAGGTTTTTGCCTCATTCGAATCAGTATTAAATTAAAAAATACATTTCCAAGACACTTAAAATTTGATAATAATAAAATTATAGGTAAGGTATGTTGAAATTTGCCTAGTTTTGTTACTTGTTCAGTTTTAATTTAAAAATAGATGCAGATTTTCTCAAATTACTCAAAATCAGCTTATCCAAAAATGTTCAAATTGTTCAAACCTTTGAAAAACATATTGACAAATTCGCTGTAAAATTAACAGGGTAGCCAATATCTGGATAGTTCAAAATTTTCAGCGATTTTCTATGTTTTTAATGACGATGCACCACCGATGATTTTTGGTCATACGATACTTTCAGAAATTGAAACTACTTTACCTTCAATTATATTTAAAAATTATATATTCTGAGCAAATAAGAATATCTACAGTTTCTACTAATCTACATTTTTAAATTACCCATACTTTTTTCTAAATAACTTGTTGCTTTTTAGTCATATTAAGATAAGAAAATCAGGTTTGGTTTTTAATGACTCACTTTATCGTTTAGAAATAGTTCAAAATAAAATAAAAATGGTTTCAAGTTAACATAACTAAAGATACAGGATGGTCAGATTTTAATCATTTAAATTTAGTGAAATGATTAAAGGCAGTTCTACGTTTAAATGGGCCTTAATTAAGAGTTAATATGCACCATAATGTACCATGACGTAAGTTTTAAGTATTTTCTAACACGACACGTAGTCTAATCAAATTGGAGAATTACTTTGCATTTAATTTGAAACTTTTTATTTGTAAAGCAATACTATTTATTAAATTTTTAATAATTTGTGTATTTGTGATAGAGTGTATAGTTTTTCACAAAATTTTCAAGTACAGAACTATAATATCGCTTGCCTTAGTACAATACTTAGTAGGTTTTATTTATAAAAGTTGTGGATAAAAAAGAAAAAAAATATATATAATTTTAAAGTTTCCATGGAACATCAATTTTTGAAATTACTATTGAAATTACTAGTATACAGTATGTCCCCGGATTGTCTTTACAAAAGGGAAAATTTTTTATTATTTACATTTTGAAAAGAATGCATTCTTCATAAAAAAATGCTTGCTGTTAATGGTTAATCCCGTTTATACTTTTCCAAATTTACATATCGTTAAACATAAAATAAAAAAAAACATCAATATATAATTTAATTTTTACCTAAGTCCTAGAAATCAAAACGCGTTTCTGTGGTAATATAATTTCATTTTCATTTTTCGATAGATTGTTATTTGATAGAATTTTAATTAACATAATATTTTTTGCTGTTTAAAAATGTTAAAAAAAAACTATTTAGTTCAATGTTACGGAATATAAAAATAATGTAATTAATTTAATAATAATATCAAAAGAATGAAATTGAAATTATATTTACCATTATTGCCTTTTGATTTATTTGACAGGAAAAAATTCAACCATATTTTCATGCTTTTATTAATTTTCTCTAAAACGGTATGGAAATTTGGAAAAGCATACACGGGATTAACCATTTTAGAATAGGCAATTTTTTTAATGAAAAATGTATTGTTCTCAAAATGTCAATAATAAAAAAGTTTTTTTTTTCCTCTTGGAAAGACAGTCCGGGAATCCGGGGACACACTATTTTACAACTTCTATTGGTCAAAGATATGCACTTCCGTATTTCATGATGTTTAGAGACTTTTCTGTCTCTAATTCTATTTTTGAAATGATATTGAGTGATATTGAACCTTGACAAGCAATTTATTTCTTTACACAGTTATTGATGTTTAAAAACTGTTATTACAGCAAAACTTAATTATTTGTATACTGTGTAATTCAATGATAGTGACAGCTGATTATCAGTTATTCTAGATCATATTTAAATGTTAAACGATCAACTATTAAACACCATATGATCGAAAAAACCGGCGTCAAAGACGGCTGGGGAATGACAATCCATAATAATTTTGGCGAGGTCAATCTCTAGACGTCATTTACTAAAAATTGACATAAACTTGTCAAAAATTGATACCCAGAAAGACTAAAAAGGATAGAACGATAGAGACATTAATATATTTCCAAAAATATAGTTTTTCTCAAATTTTAAACTACACCATTTCAAAATAATTTTTACTCAATATACAGGGTGGTTCTTGTTCCAGGGCTGGCAGATATCGATAAAGGAAACATATTTTCTCTTTGCCGTTTTTCAAATAACTCCAAAATAACCGAATTATTTTACTTTGAAAATAAAATAAAAATTCGCTTAAATTTTGAGAACCGCTGGATCTTTTCTCGGTTTTCTTCTTTGTAAATTTAATTCACAACTTATGTTGCCATATTATGAAGATATTATGTTTTTAACTAAAAATTTAAGAAATTTCCAAATTTTTTTAAAAACATTGACGTGTTTCTGGGGTCGAAATATACCACCCCTAAAAATATTTGCAGTTATTTTATCATACAGTAAATTACAGACTCTTACGTTAAAAAACAGCGTCACAGTAGGCGTAGAAATACCAATTCGGGTCATTTTAATAGATTTAACAATGGCATAATTTTTGATTTTTATTTGGTAAATTAATTCATATTTTACAATAGAATAATTTAAGTATATCATTTTATAGAATGAAAAATTATCCAATGAAATTAGATTTTTCTTGAAATACTATTTTGTTGAGGTTTTTGATGAGTTCAGTACCACAACAGCAAAACATGGTTCATAAATGAGGATGAAACAATTTCAGTTGAATTTTAAAACTGTTTAAATTTAGCATTTTGCGATTTAACTATTTGTATTTTTATCAAAGGAAAATTAATTTCAATTGCTTTGAATCTTCTCTTCAAAACCATATAGTTCAGTCACGGGGATTTTTGCTTGGAAAAAAGTCCGGAAGTTTTGCAACTTTGCTGGTTTATAGGTTTTGGGGTCCCTAACTTAAAATCCATAAAATGCACATTTCCAGACTTGCCGCCGGCGCCGCTTTGCCAAGATGGCGCCCAAAATCGGTATTTTGTAAATATCTCGAAAACTATGCGTTTTGACGAAAATTTGAAGAGAGCAAAATTAAAGAGAATAAAATTTCCTATAAAAAGGTTTAAAAATTTTTCGCTAAAGTCAACCGTTTAGGCACAAATCAGCACAATTATCTATAGTCGATTTTCCGAAATCAAATGTCGATTAGGGTTCACTAAAACTAGTTTTAGTTTAGTTTCTTCAATTTTGTCATAAAACAGTGGCGTATCATTAATTCGCTCATTAATTTATAAATAATTAATTTTAATTATTGAAAATGTGTACTTGTTTCCACACCACCCAAGAGGTAAAGTATATGGCGCGTTTATTTTAACGTGGTCTCCCCGGAGGCCTACTCCACTAGATAAATTAAAAACTTTAACTTATCTGCACAAGACCGACGGATCTGGATCATTGATGTCAAAGTCGGTCGTGTCTACTGTGCTGGGCTCATCAGGGTGGTCTCTCAATACGTCCAACTCTTCATCTTCAGCCGCTAGAGGGATATCTACAGGCAAGTCCAACTCCTCTTCGTCGGATTCGTCGAGTGACACTTCAGTGACGTTGTCACAGGATTTCCCATTGCAGTATGCACAAATCATTGAACATTTTAATCCTGCTTTTCTGCATCCGCAGGCTTTACCATAGTTGTTGGTTTTGCATTTATAGGATAAAAATGCCAACAGGGATATTGGAGCTGGATCTTTCAACGTTGTGACTGGAGTAATGCCTGTTTTCGTTTTCTTCGAACCCCATTCTTCGGCATCTTTTGTACAACCAGACCAATGCTGAATCTGGTGGTAAGTTCGCAATGAATGCTGTCCACCACGACAATTAATTATTCATAAATTAATGAGCGAATTAATGATACGCCACTGTTTCATGACAAAATTGAAGAAACTAAACTAAAACTAGTTTTAGTGAACCCTAATCGACATTTGATTTCGGAAAATCGACTATACATAATATATCATATTTTACGCAAAATTGTAAAATTTACAGGGATTTTGTGCCTAAATGGTTGACTTCATCGAAAATTTTCATAAAACATATTTTATAGAAAATTTTATTCTCTTTAATTTTGCTTTCCTCAAATTTTCGCGTAAAACGCATAGTTTTCGAGATATTTACAAAATACCGATTTTGGGCTCCATCTTGGCAAGATGGCGGCAAGTCTGGAAATGTGCAATTTAGGGATTTTAGTTAGGGACCCCAAAACCTGTAAACCTGCAAAGTTTCAAAACTTTCGGACTTTTTTCCAAGCAGGCCCCTTCTTTGATCCCCAATGACTGAACTATAAGTAAACTTATTTGTTTAAGCAAGTTATTATTGGAGGGTAATATCACGACCAATCAATGTTTTAACTCATATTTTTCACTATATATTGTAAGTCATTTACTTACAAAAGTTAATAATAAAACAATAAAAAGTATCCAAATACGTTAATAGTTTAATAGGTGCTTATTATCGGCTAATTTTACTATTTAGTTCCTATAAACTTAAATTTTAACAACATACGTTTAGTATCATTTGAAATATTTGCTTCTGAATAATTTATGTAAAAAATTGTTTTTCATGATGTTCACAAATTTTTAAGATCACTAAATATCAGCAATGGTTGTTTTATTAGTGTTTTATTCCTGGTATCACGATGTTGTATTGATGAAGTTATTTACTTCTGTTAATTGTTTATGAAAAATTTTCTACATATTTTACATCTCGATTTTACAAATGTCATCTGATAGTCGCGACCGGTACTATAAAAGTAATACTTATTTTTTAAAAATGACTGGTACATATAGTACATAAAGGAAAATAAAAAAAAATCAAATAATAAATATACCGGGTAGTTCTCAAAAGTCGCTCACCTCTACAACTTCCTTATTTTTCCAGATAAAAAATACGAGATTTGTTACATTAGTAAGTACCTTGTTTATATCCATAATCAAGGGTAGGTATATGATATAAATTAGGATTGATTGCCGTATTCAATAATTGTTTTCGGTGACTTCCTGTTTCGCCGGAAATGACTACAACTTTTGATTTTTAAATGACACCCTCAGCATTTTCTTTACTTTGTTTCATAGAGAATGACACTCTGAATAGAATGCTATATCATAATATGTCAATTTTTGACATTTTCGGATATAGTTTGGTTTGGTTTGGTTTGGAAATTTGAAAAAAATGAGATAAGATTAAAAATACGATTTGGGCAGCTTTTAACCGGCCAGGACAAAACAAGAAAAACATTAGAGGTTCAAATTTTTATTTCCAAGGCTCCTTGATTAAAAATTAGTGTTTTTAACACAGCCATGACTTTCTAGATTGAAATTTAAAATAAGATTTTTTAAGCAAAAATGTCAAAATTTTACATATGATATGTCATTCTATTCAGAGTGTCATTTTCTATCGAATAAAGTAAAAAAATACCGAGGGTGCCATTTAAAAATCAGAAGTTTTAGTTTGTAGTCATTTCCAGTCAAACAAGAAGTGATCGAAAACAATTGAATACGTCAATCAATCCGAATTAATGTCATATACTAATATATACAATTTCTCGTTTTTTTATCTGAGAAAATAAAACAGTTATAGGGGGTGAGCCACTTTTGAGAAACACCCGGTATACTAATTATTACCGCATTATTTTATGAATAATTTAATCGTGTTTGTAAGTTTAGTACTAAACGTTTCAATATATCTCCTACGCTCTTTGTAAGACCCCCAAAAAAAGAAAACCAAATAAATACAAAATAAAACTACTTACGCTATACTATTAATAATACTGTCCAGTCCATTGTTCCTTTTAACTCTGTTCTTCGGCAACGTTGCCAAGTAGTCGTTGGCCTGATCATGGTAAGCTCCGTACATGGTCCTTAAAGCTCCATATACTGCCTTCTTCACTCTTGGATCGTTTCTATCCAACGTTCCATTTGGAGTAACCAATCCGTTATGCCCATTCTCTTGACTTGGTAACGCCGTTTCAGTAAAATGGTTGGTTTGAATAGGAACAGGTTTAGAGACAGTTGTGGCAGATATGGGTTTGGAGGAAAAATTCACTGGAGGTAACGGAGGTGGAGGCGGTGGTGGTATGGATGGTGCAATTGGAGGTGGGCTTATTGACTGTGGAGGTGAAGGTGAGATGGATAGTGATGATAACGCCGAATCTGTACTGTCTGAATAACATTTTGGAGGTTCAGGTGATGGAATTGGAAATTGTGGAACAAACGTTGGTTTAGGAGATGTTATTAGAGGTCTTGGTGATAAAGCCGGTTTTTCTTTATGTTCCAAATTGTTTTTTGGTAGCGTAGTGTTCTGGAACGGTTTAGGAACGGTATTGAAATTTCTTGGTTTGTTTGCTGCAACTACACTTTCGTTTTCGAACATCTTCGATACCTGACCGATACTGTGTGCTCGTTTTGGGGGAAGTTTCGCAGTGACTTGACCACTTTGCGAATTATTCTCAAACTTCTGCGTTATTTTTTCGATCTTTGTTTTCTTTGAGAAGCTGTTTTTCGGCTTTAAGGAACTTGAGTTATTTTCGAACATTTTTGCAGTACTGCTTACAGAAATCGTCGCTTCAGAAGGGTTGTTTATATTGCTCACCTCGAAAACTTTCGTGCTGTTTGCAATAACCGGCGGAGACTTGATTTCGATAAACATCTCCGTTTTGACGGTCTGTTTCGGTTTGATCGGAGCCGGTTTCTGGACACTATCACTGAGAATCGACGAGTTACTGGACGAATGCGATAAGGGTAGGTTTATTCCACTGTCCGAAGACATGACACTGTTCTGATCGTCCCTCTTTCCATTCTTGTAGCTCTCCAAGAACGTAACGTAGTCTTTGTATTGGGGTTTTTGCGTTTGGCTGTGCGAGCGCGCCAAAAGCGACATCGTGCAGTTCGGGCAGGGACTGGCGCGGCGCGTCGTTGACTATACACGGTTAAAATGCGAATAAAGAGTTTCGTTATACGCGTTTCGGGCAGGAATTTCGAGTATAGTGGAGCGGGCGAGTCGGCCAGACCGAGCGGAGAGAGTGGGAAATAATTAAAGGTGCTTTGTTGTCGTTCACTGTTTTTTCTTTATCGATGATCATTCAATTGCGTCTGATAATCGCTTCAACAGCCGAACAACGAGAATGTTCAATCATCTTATCTAACGAGGGATTAGGTTAATTATATCTATTGGTAATTTTCAGGATAGTATGGTTTTGAAATAATAAAACACCAAAATATATCAAAGCAATTTATTTGTTTGGGTAACCATGTTAATATTATTAGTAGATGATTAAAAGCTTTAATCATCGGCTGATGATGCTCACGTGGTTAGCAAAACGATCGTCCAGTGTTATCAGTCCTCAAATTAATTAGAGTTAAAGTGAAGTCAAAAAATAATTTTCCAGTTTGATTTGGTTTTTATTGTATTCAAGTCAAGTATTGCACACCAATGTATGTTTTCTATGAAGAATTGTTCAGTGAAAACTCTCCAGTACGAACGCAAAAACCTATTATGTCCCAAAGAAAAGTTGGATGAAAACAAAAATTGACCAATGACATCGGCAGAAAAAAAGGATAAAAAAATAAGTTAAAGAAACGCCAACATTCATCTAGATCACCTAAGACTTGCCACGTCCTTACCAACAAATGTGAACTCATAAGGGCGTATATCGGTGAAACAAAAGATCCCCCAAATGTACGACTTAACGAACATAAAACCATATGAAAAGGGATGAAACATTCAAGTCAGGTATTGCACACCATATGTCAAGCACCACAACACAAAGTGGCTGGAAGTCCGGGTAGTTCACAAGGAAATTTATTGGAAAAGACATAAATCATATCTTCTAAAATTGTTTATTATTTGACACTATTTCGCAACAATAAAACAAATACCAAATTAGACTACACCCCAAGTATATTAGATAATAAAGATAAAGAAAGTATTTTTTTCGAGAATAATTTGTATGATAGAAAATAATTCTATTGATATGATATGATATCAAATAATTTTGGATAATATCTGTTTTCAATTACTGACAAATTCTGTTACTATGTGATTAATAGTTTTATAACGGTTTTATGTAGAGAAAATAGCGTATGATCAGAAATAAACACCGACAGATGGCTTAGAAATAACGATGACATTTCCCATATAATAGTTTTACATCTAAAATGACTGAAATATAACTAATCGAGTTTCATAGCTGTTCTTCTATATACTATCTGAATACAAGTACTACAGCTCTAATAAAATGGATTATTTGAAAAACTAATAACCATTTATGGCAACGTCATTAAGTTGAATAAATGAACTAGGAATATATATGAATTAAAAAGAACAAAAAAGGGCAAAACAAAAAAGTAGCATATTAAAAAGTGCCTTAAATTTTATCAATAAAAAATAAAATTAAAACAGTTTGATTAGATTAGGTATATTAATTTATTATTTAATAAAATACAGTTAGTGGGTAATTACTATCAATCAATGAATGAATCATTTCTTTAATTCGTTTAATGTCACCTTCAGGTTTTTTAACTAATTAGTTATCTGTATTTAGGTAACAGTATTATTAGTATACCGGGTCTTGCATCGTCGTTGGGAACATAGGAAATCCCATGCAAAATTTGAACTGTCCAGATATTGGGTCCCCTATGGATTTCATAGCGAAGTCGTAAATAGACTTTTTAAAGGTCTACATTTGGTAAAGACACATGCCAAATTTGAACAATTTTGGACAAGTCGATTTTAGGTAATTTGAGAAAAACTGAATCGATTTTTATATTAAAACCGAACAGGTGACAATCAAACACCAGTCAAAGACTGACATACCTTAGGTTTACAAACTATAATTTTGTCATTGTCAAAAGTAATTTTAATAAAATTTTAATATTTAGGGAAAATTAACCGAAACATGTCAGATACACTGTCTAATCTATTTCCCGCGTATTTTATCATGTTCACTTTTTCTTTATGTGTATAACAATAAATTATTACTAGTACTGAATATTAAAATTTTATTAAAATTAAGTTACGTTTGAAAATGACGCTGACAACTTAAAGAATGTCGGTTTTTGACTGGTGTTTGATTGTTACCTGTTTGGTTTTAATATAAAAATCGATTCAGTTTTTCTCAAATTACCTAAAATCGACTTGTCCAAAATTGTTCAAATTTGGCATGTGTCTTTACCAAATGTAGACCTTTAAAAAGTCTATTTACGACTTCGCTATGAAATCCATAGGGGACCCAATATCTGGACAGTTCAAATTTTGCATGGGATTTCCTATGTTCCCAACGACGATGCAACACCCGGTATACCGTATGATCGAAAAAAAAAAACGGCGTCCAGTTGGCTTGGAAATGAACATCAATGACATTCCCCATTTAATTTTACATATATAATGACAGCGATCTTCATTTCATAGCCATCGCTGACGCCGTTTTTATTCGATCATACGGTACAATACCAATGTCAGTTCATCGATCTACTGTGATGTATGACTGGTCTTCGAGAGGGTTTCCAAAACAGTATATTATATTTTGTTTTTTGATATCCTAATTTCGCCCAGCTGAGATAGATATTTCGTTTGTAATGCCTTATAGATTTGGCTTGCCAATTTCTGTGTTATTTTCTCATTTCTGTGCTTGTGTTTAATTGCCATTAAAATATATTATTAAATTCTTATTAGTTTACTTACATGCTTCTGCTCTCTATGCAAGATCGATAAATGAAGACTTACCTGGAACAAAAAAAAGTTTATTGTAAATAACAATAAATCATTATATTATATAAATATTCACGTTATAGAGGGTATAATGGACAAAAGATCGAATACTGTTTTTAAAACCAGAAATAGGCTCAAAATTCAAACTGCATAGCCTGCAGATACATGTGGTGTTCTAGTAAAACCCGCTCCACTATTAACAAATTCGACATTCATTTCTACACCTCGCCCACCCAGGTCATATCCCCTTCTCATTCTAACCCATGACGAATTAAAAGGACAGCCATATGAATCGATTGTTTTCCAGGAAAAATCGTTAACCCTCGCGGGAGCAAGGTCAATATCTTTGCGCTTTGTTGTTGAGGATTTCGTCTTTTTAGCCGATCGCGAGCCAGACTACGGCTGCAAAAAACTGCAACTTGTGGAGTTTTTACAGAAGTTCTGATTTAAATTCGATTAGCACAACGAGGAATGGAATTTTCTGGTATTATAAGAAGTTTTATGGTTATTTGTTTGAAATAGACCCTCACGATAGGTAGATGATTTAATATTTTTGTATTTTAGTATTAAGCGAGCAAACAATAAAATGGATAAAGGAAGTAATACAAATATGATTTAAGTTATTTTGCGGAATGAATGCACTTTATGATATTGCAAGTTATACAAGGAGAGTACTTACTCAGTTAACCTTTAGACCAACTATAATAAGGTATAATGTATGCAAAATATAAATAAACTTTAAACCATTTCCTTGATCGTTAAATATTAAATTTAATTTGTGCTTAAATTTTATTTCTATCTCTTCATTATCATGGCTTTGACAATTAATTTATCCAAACAGTAATACTAAATAATAATTAATTATTAGTATTTCCCTAACACTAATTTGTCATTATCCATCTAGCTATAAAACATATAATTTTTAATGACAGTACTTTGTTATGAATATTTTCTATTGTACAAGTAAAAGCTTCAAAGCTCACTTATTTGCTTTATCCATATCCTATATGGAGTTACCTAATGTTTCTAAATCTGAATATATTTTCTTCAAATCTGTTATTAGCTACATATGAATATACTTTTACTGAAGCAGTTGTTAGAAGAAATAAAAATAATATTGAAGAATCGATAGTGAAGAAACACATCATTAAGAAAGTGATCGGTTATACAGTGTGAGTCTTAAATAAGTGCAAATATTTTCAGGGCTGGTAGAACTCAATAAAAGAAATATATTTTCTCTTTACTATTTTTGAAATAAGTCCAAAATAACCGAGTTTTTTTACTTTGAAAATAATAAAAAAATAAAAATATTTTTCCTTAAATTTTGAGAACCACTGGATCTTTTCTGGGTTTTCTTGCAAATTTAATCTACTACCTAGGTTGCTATGTTGTCAAAATATTATGTTTTGTAACTTAAACTTAAAAAAATTATATTTTTTTTCGAAAAATTCAAAATTTCCAAAAAAAAATCCCAAAAAAACTCATAGATGTGTTCCTAGATTCGAAATAAATATACTACCCCAACAATATTTGGACTTATATCACCCTGTATAAAGAAAATAGACAAATTAAGAATTATGAAATAATTTTTGAAGCAAACGCAATAGGTAAATGAATAAAGTAACATTAAGAAAAAGGATCAAAGGAAAAAAGGAAGTAACAAAGGAAAAAGAACAAAAGATCTGTTTTGGGAGCCTCTTCTCTGACATTCTTTGTACGTGGCCATACCATATTAATTATTACTTATTGTGAGTTGAGAGTCTTAAATAAGTGCAAATATTTTCAGAGCTGGTAGATCCCGATAAAAGAAACATATTTTCTCTTTGCTGTTTTTCAAATAAGTCCAAAATAACCGAGTTATTTTACTTTAACCATTTCCAAAACAAAAATCACTGGATCTTTTCTGGATTTTCTTTCTTGTAAAATTAATCTACTACCTATGTTGCCATATTGTTAAGAAATTATGTTTTTTAACTAAAAGCTGAAAAAAATTCCAAATTTTTAAAAATTTTTGTTCCCGGAAACTTAGTTTACTTTTTCGTGTCCGGATTATACTAGTTTATTATCCCAGTAATGGGCTACGTCCAATGCTTCCCGTTTAGCCAGCCATAGGTCATCGAGGGTACACCTGTGGGGGCACGCAGGACATTGAAGAAGATGTTCCATGTCCTGAAAGGCACCGCAGTCGCATTTGTCGTCATTTCTGTCCAGCAAACCCCATTTGATCAAATTGGATTTTACTGGGGCCACACCAGCTTTAATTCGGTTGAGCGTTTTCCAGGTTTTCCCGTCGCTAGAAACGCCATTTGGTGGGTCCTCTCTAAGTGGATAGTGGGTGGGAGGTTCACCAAGGGGTGGCTTAGGAAACGGCGGCGGCGTATGGATTTAAGTCTACCTGTGCCGCACTCTTGGCCAAAAATTGAGTGACGAGTATCAAAGGTTTGTTTTAGCTTCTCAGTATGTTCATGAGCTTTTCTGCTTAAGTCGGGGCTTGTAAAGTCTGCGTCCTTGTAAAGGATTTCTAAGGGGGTGGGTTTCATACAACCTGTCACTATTCTGCATGTTTCATTCAGGCTGATGTTCACCTTTTTTTCATGGGCAGATCTACACCACGCTGGGCAGGCATATTCTGCAGTTGGGAAAAAATCTCATAATCGTGTTTCTGGGGTCGAAATATAATAGCCCTAAAAATATTTGCACTTATTACACTGACCCTGTATAAAAAGGGATTCAAATTTTACATTTATAGTAACGTTGTATCTACGTGTATCCAATACAGCAACCTCACTCCAAAAAGAAGAAAAGGAAGATTCACCGTCTGTTGTTGTCCGAGGTTAATATTCCCTATACGGTTACGAAATACAACCAGTTTTGTAACACGATTGATTATATTGATAGTTTTTTTTTATACCGCCGTTGGTATTGATGCAATCGATTGCCTATTGTCAGCTTTCTTGTCGGCGAAAAAAAAAACCATATAAACGATACAGAGTAAAAGTAAAAGTCTATTAAAAATGATCTCGGGGATGTGAAATGTGAAAGCGGTTGCGACGGGTCATCTTCGAGAGAAGAGTTTTTTTGGAGTGCCGAATTCCGCACTAAGCAAGTGCTTGTTCCCTTTAAAAGAAAGTTTGAGACGATTTAGTTTTTTTTTGGATGGTCACGTTCGCTACATTGTAACCGACAAATGTTAAAATGTCTTTAATCGAAATGATGTAATTAGAAATCGAAAAATAAACTTGCACTTTTCATATAAGATAAGTGAGTTTGATATTGGTTATTTAGGAAATTTATACATTACATAAATGGTACACATGGTGTGTTTGTTTACTGCTTGTTTACGAATATGTAAATACATATTAATTTTTAGTGACTGCAGTATTTTAATTTAAAGGTTTTTGATAACTTCTGATAAATATCACCATCAGAGGACAGCTAGTTATCAAAAAAAAATTACTAGTTTTTATTATTATTATACAGGGTTGTTCACCACTTTCGACACGGAGTATTGTAGCTAAACTATTAGATTTTTACAAATTGTAAGAGTTGGATTCGTTGAAGGACTATTAGATCTACAATTTAAAAATATTTTTACAAGATACAGAGTGTCCCAAATAAGTAAAAAATATTATAGTTGTATTATTTTAAATAGAATATCCTGTATATTATTCTATTTTTAGATTCTACGATTGAAATAAAGGTAAATTTGATTAAGGTTTATCACACTTAAACCTTACCGTTCTTGAAATAGTTTCCATTATGTGAAATTGCAGTTTTTTTTATAAGGTTTCCATTTCTCCAAAGGTATCAAAGTTTTTAATACGAAATATTTACTGAAGTTTATTTATTGATCAGCTATTGTGTTGCAATAATAAAAATAATACTACCTCATACAGAGTATCTAAAAATTTATTTTAAATAATTACATGATTTAAACGGCAATAACTTATTTAATTTAAATGGAATACCTTGTATGTTTTAAGAAAATTAGATACACAATTTAATTATCTATCAAATTGTATTATGCCATTTTTTCCCTATCTCTTCAAGTTTTCGTAGAAAATGCATTTCCTTATCATTTAGACCTCATTTAGCAATCTACCCATGGAATACTGACATTTTCGATTTTTTCACGACCCAAAAGTTATCTACGATTTGTAAACATCTAATCGTTTAGCTACAATACTCTGTGTCAAAAGTGGTGAACAACCCTGCATACAGAGAATTTGATTAGACACAGATTGTGTCTGTTATTAATAATACAGCTACTGCAGCTTCTCCGTTCGCCTTCGCCAAACCTATCCAGTGCATCCAGTTTTTTTAGCTCTCTAGATGCTATCGTTTGCCTGATTGAAGTGTTTCACGGCCTTCTTGGTCTAGTATAACACTCTAACAATATAATTCTTCCAAATAATGGATTAATAGTAGATAAGCTGAATATTGTTGTGCTGCTAAGCTTGGCTATGAAGCGTTTTCATTATCTGATTACATCATGGGTATATTTTTAAAAGTAAATATGACCATGTTTTTTATTCAAGTCTGCATTAATTCTTCCTACCATTGAATTAAAGACCATATCCTGTGCTAAACACAAGAACCCGCGATAAAAAACAGGAAAGGCTTTGTTCTATTCATTCCATGACGATTTTTCTGCCACGTTGAATTGCAAACTCAATTTCAATGCACGGAATGCCGGTAAACACGAACCCTGTATGCGTTTTCATATGTAAAACATAAGATATGTGTCCTCAACTTAGAGAAATAAGTAAACATAGAGAAGTTCTAAGTAATTTGTCGATAACAACCCTTAAGTTTTTTTTACATCATAAAAATTGGTGAAAAATGTCACACTAATGAATATGTAGAGCGTAGAATGTATGGAAGAAGGGCTAATCACTGCGACCTTCCATATCTATTGTGTGTCCCCCCTAACCCGGTATAACTTGCGCAAAGACCTAATTATCACTTAAAAAATGTATCATTTCTAACTTTCAAGAAATCTTGAATTCAAGAAATCTCGCAAGACTCTTGAAATTTCTTGCATATTAAAGTCTTGTCTTGTCTTGAAAATCAACACAAGAAATTTTGAGTCTTGTCTTGAATTTCTTGCAAGAGTCTTGGTCTTGCAAGACTTTTTCAAGACTCTTGTGCAACACTAGTCATATGCACTCTTCTTTGCAATCATTGCCAGTCTCTTGGCAGTAAAATTATATTTTGGTAGTACATGTACATTTTTATCCAAGTGTCCACGTCCCTCGGTCTCAGGGCTTTTACAGAAACCAGTATCTTGGACCGTTTTATAGAGGTTAGTTCTCCATCTCCGATATCAGTCATACCAAACTTTATGGCACGAATGGTTATCGTCTCGACGCATTCAGCGATGAGGTGTTCTGGTGTTTCCCCATTTTTCCCACAGATTCTGCATTTGCCGTTGTTTCTTAACTTCAATCTATTGAGGTGTTCGTTGAGGAGATTTGGTTTGGTTTGGTTTGTGACCGTTTGTGGTTGTGTCCTTTTAAAAAATCTGTGACATCGTTAAGATTTTTACATCATGGATATTGTTGACAAATACCCTAGTAATATAACAAGAGAACTTCTCTCTATTATACTAAGATCTAATTTCTAGTAATTTATTTACAATATTTTTATTATGTTATTTCGGTGTAATGTAAAATACTCAATTTTGCTAAAGTTGTATGACAATTATTTACAGCCTTTAATTTTAAATATATTTTGTAGTATTTATAGTTAGTACTTCGCGACGCATCGTTTTAGCAAGACGGATAATTGTAGTTGCTTTCCATTCAGGTTTTTATGTATTTAATGGAGTTTTGAAAGTCTTCTTCATTTCGAATATAGTAAACTGTATTACTAAACAACTGTTAGAAGAAACTTATATATAACAAGCGAGTTAAGTGGAAAACTCAATTTGATATACCTATATACTGTGCTTTTTAGGCTCACCTTTACATTGCTATTTTTTTCTAACATTAATTTTAGAAAAGTTGGATTTGACCACAAACCATCGAACCAATGATGTTTACCTATTATACCTCTGTGTAAAATTATTTCTCTGGTGTCTTTAGTAATAAAATGCCGTTTATTCTAATGATATTGTATCGATAAAATGGATGATTATAAAAAGGTCACCGCTTAGAATGGCATTCCTGGTCTAAACAGAAACAGCGTTTTTCCTAGAATAGGAGAGACGACTAGACAAATGCAGGATATGCAGGAGTTGACGGATTTGCATTCTGTTCTTTTTAACATAATTTAG
Source organism: Sitophilus oryzae (assembly GCF_002938485.1). Classification (NCBI taxonomy): domain Eukaryota; kingdom Metazoa; phylum Arthropoda; class Insecta; order Coleoptera; family Curculionidae; genus Sitophilus; species Sitophilus oryzae. The sequence continues at coordinate 1,975,434 of NW_022147237.1, read as the reverse complement.
TTTATGTAAGTAAAACCGCTTACAATTCTGAAAATCATGAAGTCGAGAAAAAGAAAAAAGATAGTGATTTTTTTTTAATTTACGTTTGATTTAATTACTTCTATAATGGTCTAAGAGTTTTTAAATTATAATTTTAGAACAGAAACCTCTGGGACGTCGTCAAATTTGTGAAGATAACTTAGGTAATGCAACGAATTTACTAAGGCTGAAAATCGTTATACATTATTGTATGTTATACATAAATAATGGCAATGTTAGTCAGTCACCTGAATAGCGGAACAGTGCTGGTCAGTCTTCCCCAATATGTATAAAAAAATTAATAAACAGAAGATGTTATCGTGGAGACTATAATAAAAAGAAGAAAGAATTTATTGGGCAAGTCCACAGTAAGATTGTTATATATAAGTCATGTTGTAGTCATGTCTCATGACTAATCTTACTGTAGACTTGCCCAATAAATTCTTTCTTCTTTTTAAAAAAAATAATATATTGATTCATATTTATTAATATTTGATTTGGGGTTATAATTCTATTGACGGACATCGATCAGTGTCAAAATTAAAATTATTATTATATAAAATTATATATAACTAATTTTTTTACGTATATTGAGGACGACTGACCAGCACTGTTCCGCTATTCAGGTGACTGACTAACATTGTTATTATTTATGAATAATGCATAATAATGTATAACGATTTTCAGCCTTAGTAAATTCGTTGCATTACCTAAATTATCTTCACAACTTTGACCACGTCCTAGAGGTTCCTGTTCTAATTTTCGCTTGACTGACCGCGGTATATGTATGTACAGGGTGGTCGAAATTGGTCTGTTTTAACAGAGAAAACCTATTTCCTGACTAGATAGAGCAAAACCGACATAGATGTCATGGGCTTGATTTCTGAGACACGATTAGTGGCGTAAACCGCCTGTTGATATTTTCACTGCCCACTGAGATACGGGGTCTTTTTGAATTTTTTACCATTTGGAAAATTGTCCATAACTTTTGTATTTCGCCGAATAATAAAATTCTGTAAAAACGTTCTTAAGGCAATTTTTTATGCACAATTCAGTGGCGTAATCAGTTTTTTTCTGTGCTTGCTCTTTTTGTCAGAAATAATGAAAAATATAATTTTTTAAATGGAAGTCATAGTTGGCTATAAACTTAAAAAAATGCTGGCATTTAACCCTTTCCAACGATATAAAGTTATAGGTATCTATTTCTAACAATGAGAGAAATATTAGGTTCTATATCTTTATATCGAAGCGGGCCTTGATTTTGTGTTGCCCTGTTTGCCTAAATATTTTTTATCACAATTTAATAATCTATATTATTATTTATTTGCATAATTAAAGACTTTTGAGAAGGTAAATTACCATTCTATATTAGTATTAGTAATTAAAATTGAAATATATACAATAAACAAAGAACAAAACTAAGAAGTATTTTTTGAGTGACGAATGTAGTTTTCTAAATAAAGTCATTGAAATCTTCAAGAATTACAACGATTTATTAGGCGAACTGATGCAATAAGTCCAAAAGCTTGCCTAGTAGCCTTCTCCAATTCTTCTCTCGTCCCAATATATCGTTCTTCTGTTATAAGTAAGGTCTTTTAATTTGCCCCATAAAAAAATCCTAAAGGAGTTAAATCACAGGATCTAGCAGACCAAGATATGGGCCCTCCTGTTTCAATCCAATTTTCTCTAAATTCTCCATTTAATAGTTCAGTTGTAACCCTAGCGTTTTAATTGTAATTGGTAATACTAATATAGATTGTTGATTTACTCTTTCAAAAGTCTTTAATTATGCAGATAAATAATAATATAGAATATTAAATTGTGATAAAAATAATTAGACAACTAGATCAACATAAAATCAAGGCCCGCTTCGATACAAAGATAAAAAACCTAATATTTCTCTCATTCTTAGAAATAAATACACATAACTATATATTGTTGGAAAGGGTTAAACCCCAGCATTTGTTTAAGTTCATAGCCAACTATGATTTCCATTTAAAAAATTATATTTTTTATTATTTCTCACAAAAAGAGCAAGTATAGAAAAAAACTGACTACGCCACTGGATTGTGCATAAAAAAGTGCCTTAAGAACGTTTTTACTGAATTTTATTATTCCGCGAAATAAAAAAGTTATAGGCAATTTTCAAAATGGTAAAAAATTCAAAAAGACCCCGTATCTCAGTTGGCAGTGAAAATATCAACAGGCGGTTTATGCCATTAACCGTGTCTCAGAAATTGAGCCCATGACATCTATGTCGGTTTTGCTCTATCTAGTCAGGAAATAGGTTTTCTCTGTTAAAACAGACCAATTTCGACCACCCTGTACATATCTACTATTATAGTCAACTGTAAAAAAATTGGCTTTGGTAAATTCGGAGACTTTTTGCTTTGCTAGCTCTCCGTCTATAATAATTATCTAGCATTGGTAGAAAATTGTTTTAGGTTAACGTCTTCTTCTTATTCCATTATGTATGTGTCTGATCCTAGCCGTTTAATGGACAAAGAAGTTAGCGAGTGTATAAACCCTACTCTTACTCACTAAATATCCCTTCTCATCCGGCCTCTAACCGAGGTGAGTGAGGAGTGCCCCTCTATAATTTTACACTTTGCTTTGGAACAACCGTTTCATGGAGTTTTCCAGATGTTCACCTGTGCAAATACCCACACCGACTAATGATGACTGATCGGGAATAGATGTTTCGACGTAGCTGGGGAATTGCCTTATTTAAAATTAAGTAGGAGTTTGGGAAAAAATAAAAGCCACGCTTTTTCCATTTTTTGCTATCATATGAATAGGTACAGATATACAAAGCTGTAGATAAGAGGAACAAACAGAGCAGTTGTCATTTTAATACATGATTAAATAATGTTATGCTTTTTTGAACGCAGACATTTTGCATAAAACTCGTTGATATTATTAGATTTTTAGTGTTTCAATTTAATAGCTTTATTCCTAGAATATTGTCCTTATTATTTTATAGTTTGGGCGTAATTGTTCACTAATAATTTACAAAACCAGAGCTGCCAGAAATCATTTTTTAATTTATAGTAACGCCTTGTGTTGCCATCAGTTACTATACGCAAATCTATTTATTATGCGTGGGCCTTACTACACGTCGAAAATAGAAATTTATTCTTATTTGTATGCTATCGCATTATTAGAGATCTGTTTTAAATTATTTTTATCTTTATATGCATATTTTAAACAATCAGTATGAAAATTTCAAATCTAAGTCTCATCTACCTAGCAATCTCTGTTCCCTACAAAAGCAAAAAATTACCATTATTAATGGGATACAGGGCACAGAATAAATTTTAATAACGCCAAAATTATAACGACAGAAGCGATAGCCTCTAAAAGAAAAATCAAAGAGGCTTTTTTAATACAATCTAATAAAAATAAATGTATTGCTCATATGCTCATGGATCTGTAGATGTTAGTAATGTATGACAATCGCTTCTTTGATTTTAAAGAACATAACATACGTAAAAATTAAAAATAATCACACAGAAAGTTTGGGGCTTTTTGGTTTTACCTTATTAAGTAATTGTTATCAGGTAGTAATTGTTAATAAGACCATCAACGGTTTTTGTAGACGTATCTGTTTAAAAAAAAAGTGTTCTCGAATAGTTGAATTTAAATATTTTAAATAGTTTTTTTTTCTTTATTCTTTGTATTTTTTTGCTTCCGACGACGGAAAGAGATAAACTTTCCGAAACGTTAAGCATTTTTTTGTTCGTTAGGCAAATTTGTATATCTGTAAACCTAACTTCGGACAAGTAGTTTCCGTTTGGGTTAACGCCCCCAGAAATGTTTTCAAAAAATAACTATTTTATTTTGTAGAGTTCTTGCAGTGGCGAAATACCCATATAGGATTTTTTGGAGAGATTATTAATTTTAAATTGTGCTTGTTTAATATTTCGAAAATTTTGCTATATTGGAGATACGAATAATTGGATTTTTAAAGGAAAGTCAGGATATTAGATACCTTAAATATGTAATGAAAAAACCGTTACAATTTCTTTCTAAAAGGTTTTAGCGCAGTTTAATTGCGAAGCTAACAAGTAAGCATAGCAAGACAAAATGACTTCAAAAAGACAAGATCAAAATATATAAAATGTTATGAAGACAGTTATAACTCTAATAAATCTAAAAAATTGTTGTACATAGTAAACTGGTATTCAATAACTGTTTTGCAACTTAAGAATAATACAGTAATGCTGGAATTCATAACAATTAAATGATTATATTATTAATGATTCCTGAAATAATATATTTACTTATTTATTGTAAGTAGTAGTCATTTATTTTGTTTGTCTTAGAAAAGAAATCTTAATAAAACGGATCTATTGAAAGTATTAGTATCCTTTATATTTCAATAATTAAAAAATATTTATTTCCAATTATTACTTTAATTATTGTTTTAAAAACAATCTTCACAATCAATTATGCGGTTTTTTAAAAATAGTATAATCGAAGAAAGCAGATAAGATAACAGAATAACAAAAATATACTTAATAATGATATTATTAACTATTTTTTTATTTATTACTCAACTAACAACCTATAAATCAGCTTTGTCTAATATCAAGATTAGTAAAAATATATAGTCATAAAATAATAGAAAATATTGCGTCAAAGTTTTTTTTTTCTGGAAATACTAATAAATATTTTCGTTTCTAACTTTCTGCTACTAATACATATCTCCAAAAAGTATCGTAAATTTACTATTTTCATTTCTTAAGATTTCGGTGTAAAACTACCGCTTGTCAAATGATACTAAGAATTTAAGAATAAAAGTATAATTGACTAAATGCTAATATGTATAATAGTATTTAAGTTTTTATTAAGTATTATATCATATGCAAGGGGGGGGGTAAGAAAAACGGCGTCAAGTGGGCTTGGAAATATTGCCCGATGACATACGCTTAAGCTAACACTGATGTCGATTTTTCGATCGTATGATCTTTATCCTTTATGAAGGATTTTTTTATTTTATTTTATATTTTTAGAGTAAGAACAAAGTAAGAATATAAAATATGAAAAGGAGAAAATTGAAATTTATTTCTTGTTAAAATGACTCAGATTAAAAGAAGATTTATGATCATAAACCACGAAGATGTAGCTATCATATAGAAGATTTAAACGGTTAAACTAAAAGTGGTTTAAATAGTCATGCCCTCGTGCCTATGCCGTATGCGAATATGTATTTCAAGTTTCACAAGATCACCCTGTATATTTTGCATGTCCATCGTTATATCGTTTTTTCATTTTTATTCATAGTATTTAGTATTTACTTTATTCATAATATAATAATAATAGCTCCCGTATATAGCGTTTAACGCCTTGGGAGTAGTAAGGTAAAGCTTGTCATACTAGAGCCGTTCGGTATACAAGGAAGGTAATGTGGCTAGCACTACGCTTCAACCGCCTATTATTACCTCAGGATTGTGAATCCCAAGTACTCATTTAAGGCTGAGTCGACCTAGGTACCCAAACTATTTTTATTTTTAATAAAAATAGTCGGTTGATGAAATACCGGGTGTGGGAATCGAACCCACTACCTTCAGATTGGTAGACGAGAGCCTGTACCTCTACGGCACCTCTATTCATAATATACCCGGTTTAATTAAACCTCAAAATAATACAATAATTCACCTCAATACACCAAAACACTACGTTTACAACCGTATCCGCGTTTTGCTAACCATAATAATAGCATCATCAGCCAGATGATTATGCTGGTTTTAATCATCTACTGGTGATGTAAAAAGTAAAGTGTTTTGGTGTAGTTATTGTGTTGAATTAGTAATTTATTTTGCTATTGTAGCACCAAAAGGTGTTTGGAACCTTTAAAAGCAAACTGTAAAATTGAACTTTTCGTAATACCCTATAAATATTTCTCAGCATTTATTTGCCATTAAATATCAACATTAAATACTATTATACGAACTAAATCGTTATGTCACTGTTTGCATACACCATAACTGTCTTGCCCATCATCAACAGATAGATATTTCAAGTCCTACTACACCTAAATTTACCAATGAATCAATAAATCATTGACATACTTCCTGTCCTTCTCATTTGCGGGTTTCTTAAAATATCAAATATGACTCATCCTGAAACCGCGAGACCGCTACTCATATGTTAATCAATTTTTTTCGTAGAAATTCCATCCTCGTCATATGGGATCATTCCATCAACGTTATTCTTTCGACCGGTTGGTTCATTATGAAACAAATAATATCGGAACAGTAAATAACAAGAAAACATTAATGGAATGAAGAGAAAAACATGCATTTTTGATTAATAATTATGCCGTTTATAGGAAATGAAATCACACTTCCTTATCTACCATTATGTTCAGTTACATCACGAGGCGAATATATAGTAGCATTACACAGTTATACAATAATATTTATAAAAATAGAAGATTTATAAAAAATACGCAATATTTAAGAATGATTTTATGATTTTAAAGAGACGCTGTTGCTAGTTTTAGTTATAACAAGAATTTGAAAAGAGATATTGGAGGACTATAGAACGAGGTCAATTTAAAGAATTATATTATCATTTTTTTTGAGTTTATAGAAATTAATTTGCACCTACAAATAGTTTTTTGCTAGTTTAAACATTATTGATCTACTCCTCTCCAACTTGTAGCCTATCGCAGAAATAACAAATAACACAAAAAAAACATACCTAAAGAGGTCAAACAAGTCTGGCATTGCAGACTCTGTGGCCCAAGCAACATAACATAGCCTTGATCACTTTACTGACTTTTTCTCACCAAAAACTGCGTTGTCTCTGGGAAATAGGACAGAAACAGGACATTTAATGATAAGAGATTCTATCGGGGAACCTCTACTCCAAATCAGATCGGACCAAATGAACCCTCTTTATTACCACCACAAACCATTCGAGCTGATTGAAATGGATCGAGGAATGGGGACAGCTGGACAGATACAACATTCCTTCAGGATAGACTAACCTGGTATACAGACGGGTCAAAGACCAGAGCAGGAGCTGGAGTATTTGAGGAAGGACCAAGAGTAAGCTTATCCTTTTCCTAGGGTAAATACTCAACCGTATTCCAGACAAAAATCTTCGCCATTCTACAATGCGTGAGAGAAAACAACAAAAGAGATTACTCAAGTAAGCTCTTCAATACATGCTGATGCAATAGATGAGACTCGTCTGGGAATGACAACAGAATTAAATTATTCTGTGTGCCGGGCCACAGGGGCATCCAAGTTAACGAAAAAGCCAATTAACTAGCTAGACAAGGATCATCAGAATCATATCTTACTGGGAATACCCAAATGTATGGCCCGTAATGCAGTTAAACTTTGGATCAAGAAGAAGCAGAATCTCCAGTGGAAAAACAGATAGAGGCACATACATAGCAAGGCCTTTATCCAAAGACCTAATTCTAAAACCACAAAGGAACTTCTAATGCTTAGTTTGAGAATAAAGTGCGAATTGCAACAGGCTTCTTGACAGGAAATATGGCTGTCAAGTGCTACCTGAAACAGCGGACCAAATAATAAATCACTGCCAGGCTCTGGATCGCAAGCGACACTTTTTATTTGGGAAAGAAACGCTAGAACCGCAGGAATTATGCTCCCATCCTATCTAGGACCTGGTGGGAATGTGTGCAGATATAGCGGGGATTTTTTTTCCTTGTTGACCACTGGGAACCTCATGGGAAAGGTCGTTTTTATAGCAAACAATAAAAACATTTATAATGATCCAAGTATGGAAATCTCCACGATATGACAATCACTTATAGAACGCACCAATGCGGAAATTCTCAGTGAACATTGTGGACAAGCTCACGCTTGAGTGCATCAGCTATTTCACTGGTTTGCTTCAACATATAACCTAAATAGTTTTAGGATTAAGATTAGTTGACACTTGATCTGACCGAAACATTGTATAAACTGAAATAAAAATAATTGTCCTAAATTATTTTAGTGTCCATATTGAATCACAATGAAATATAATGACAAATAAAATAATATTCCCTATAAAACTTCAAGTACTGGGGTGAATCAAGCATCAAAGAAATTTTGCTGTATCCGAATAGGGAAGCAAGCAATAATATTTTTGCCTCCATCTTCAAAAGTGGTCTTTGAAATGTATCTGGAAATACTATAACCTTGTGTTAATATAACCTCTCTTGGACATTGCCAACTCACTAAAAACCTTCAGTAAACGAAGCCAAGCAACAAGTCAGAAGAAGGTAAATGAGTTTTGTAATATTTCATATTATTTTTTCGAATATTTTAAGAAGTATTTAGATAAATTTGAAAATAGGCATTTTATTGGTCATTAAAATTGCAAAACTTAGGCCTAATTGGACCTCCCTCCTATCACTTACGATTCTCGAAATACAAATGGTCATCCTAGAATTGTGGATACCTTGTAAAAGAGGTCCAGTAGAGAAAAAAAAACTTAAATAGGATTAAAAAAAATCAGTATTCAAATAAACAATCGAGAATGTTTGAAAACTACAATAAATAAAATTTAAAATATCATTTAAAAAAACTATAAAATTTTAACTTATATAATATTTTTACAATTCTTGATGTTACCTACTGTCAACGGAGTTGACATACGTTTAAAGTCTATAATTGAATTATGAATAAATTTAAACTTGATTAATTGGTTTCATTAACATAACAGTGAGATTAAAATGTAGTAAGTAACTAGTACAAAAGCGATAACCGAAGAAAGGTGTGACAAATTGACACTAATTGTTGCTATGATTTATTCTTAAATGTTTCTTTAATATATCTATTAGAATTTTTCTAATGAATTACTTTGTAGAAATTTACTTTGCTTGTTCTCGTTATAAATGAGAAAAGTTACTAAGTAATATGGCTCTTCAAATTCACTTTCTTCTTCTTTTTCATGTACCGTCTCCATATCGGAGGTTGGCTATCATCATTGCTATTTTGACCTTGGAAGCTGCGGCCCTAAATAGGTCAGATGACTTGACATTAAACCATTTTCGCAGGTTTCTGAGCCAGGATATTCTTCGCCTTCCAACAGATCTTCTTCCCATAATTTTTCCCTGGATTATGATTATGGAGTTGCAAAATCTCATATCTTGGACCTCTCATGACATGGCCGAGATATTGCAATTTTCTTTTTTTTACTTCCTTGAGGATCTCTACGCCCTTCTTCATTCTTCTCAGAACCTCCACGTTGGTTACATGTTCTGTCCATGGTATTCTCAACATTCTACGGTATACCCACATCTCGAAGACCTCCAGTTTCCGCTCGCAAAGCTCGTTCAGGGTCCAAGCTTCCGTACCATAAAAAAGGACTGGAAATACATAACATTTGAGCATACAAATTCTCAGATCTAGGCTCAAATCGCGGCTACAGAGCAGCTTCTTAATCTTCACAAAGGATGCACGGGCCTTCTCAATGCGAATCTTTATTTCTGAACAATAATCCGTGGTGCAGTCGACAGTTGTACCCAGGTAGTCATACCTCTCTACTCTTTCTAGCTCCTCGCCTTCCGCGTACAGATGTTCATTGGGCACTCCAGTTTTAGTGACAATCATGTATTTGGTCTTCTTAACATTAAGTGTCAGACCATATTCTCGACTAGTTGTGATGACGTTATTTAACATTTATTATGAAGGTCTTGCATGTTTTCAGCGAGAAGGATTGTATCGTCCGCGTAAATTCACTTTCAAGACTTTTAATCTTGGATTTACAAAAAGAACAGGATGTATGTACATTTAAAAGATTAAATTTTTGAATACTGATACTGCAAAAAATGAGTACCAATAATACCAAAATTAAGAAAACAGATACATCTAACAGTAAAAAACTATCAATGATTTTAATATTGGATATTTTAAAAATAAAACTTGGCTCAATACCTTTGGGTATCGCATTCTAACCACTGTCTCTATGAGAGCTAGTGTGCTATTTTTTTCTGTGATTTAAATCAAACTAAGTGTTCTTTTTTATCTATTATCATGCAGGTATCATCATTTAATCAAATGATTTAACTATCTTTTTTAAAACCTTATTAAAAATACCTTCTAATATGGACATTCACTCATAAACATCTTATATACGAGTACTACCTGGCGTGTAAGTTGGCACGTAAAAAATATGATTATGAAAGAAAGTTAAGAGGACAGCACGTAATGCATATACATACTAATAACAGATATTGTTTTTCTACGAAGTTTATGGTGTCCTGAGTGACTAATTAGAATCTTGATGAATGTACCATCAACATACACTCTTGTTAGTGCTCGTAAAATTTTAATTAGCGCTTCTTCGTTAACTCTCTTGGTTGACGTTAACTTAAATTACCTACTAGTAGTGTATAGAAGTCAATGATATAATTTTAACAGTTTATGGGGGACAACATTTTGAAATATTAAAGATAATAACAAAATGAATATGCAAATCTAACAGTAATTTTTGATTAATAAAAAATGAAAAAGAAAGACGAATATCTACAGTTACTGTTGGAACCTTTGACGCTACAACAGCAAAATAAAACATTAGAGCTCCATTCAGAACTTCCAAATTAGTGGGATAAATTAGTGGTTTTAATTATACTTTATAGATCATTCACAGAAGACGAATATCTACAGTTACTGTTGGAACCTTTGACGCTACAACAGCAAAATAAAACATTAGAGCTCCATTCAGAACTTCCAAATTAGTGGGATAAATTAGTGGTTTTAATTATACTTTATAGATCATTCACACTAATTTCGAGGTTCTGAATAAAGATTTTATCATCATCATCATCATCATTTTCAGCTTATTCAACCATTTCTAATTATGGTGTAGCCTCCCCCACATATTTAGACACTCTCTTTGTAGTTGGGTCCATTGCTGTCTATTGTTGGCTATGCGGACCCAAACTATCCTTGCTCATTTTCTAATATCATGGTCCTATCTCAGATTGGGACCATGCTGTAATTTTTGTGGTCCATCTGTTGTCTATCCTTTTCGCCAGGGGTCCTGCCCATTGCAACTTGAGGGATTTGATTCTGTGGATGATATCTATTACCTGGATCTTTTGTCGTATCCACTATAATCTTTTACGGTCTTTCTTGGTTATTCCCAGCATATTTTGTTCCATTGGGCGTTGTCCGAGGGGTGTCTCACTATTGGAATTACCTGTACATTTTCTTGGCAGTCGCTGGCAGTCATTGGCAGTCTTACGGCAGTCGCCTATAATATAATTACATGGCAGTCATAGGCAGTCTTCTTCGCAGTCATTGGCAGTCGCTTGGCAGTAAAACGATATTTTGGCAGTACATGTATATTTTTTAGCCAAGTGAGACAACCCTCGGCGTTGTCTGACTTGCAGTTTCCTTATAATGTCCGTTTTGATTGTCCATGTTTCGCATGCATATATCATGGCCAGTAAGTAACACTAAATATATCAAACACTTTAAAATCTGGACGCCTCTTTCTCCTAACATGAAAAAATGATGCTAACGTGGTTAGATGATTCTAACATGGTTACCGATATATGCGCGTCCAGAGTTAGTAAAGTAGTTCGAGTAGTTTGGTGTTTTGTCTTAAATTAGTGTTTTATATGGCTATCAGTGATGATTCAAAATTAAGGTGTATTTTTTTCTACTGTATAAAATGAAATATATTGTTAAAGTCTCTCCAACGAGTTACTGACCTTTTTGACAGATGAAATTCAAAAAATGACAGAAAATACAATTTACCTTAATTAACTAAAAAAAAATACCCGAATTAAAACGACAGCTATAACTGTCATGTTCATGAATACCCTCGTTGGATATACTCTATCTCATAAATCACCAGAGTGTTTATCCAACTATATGTTTTATTAAATAGATTATATACTAATGCAAGACGATACATAGCAGGCATGTATCGTCCTGCATTCAAAAATCATATGCTGGTTTGAGACAACTGTATCCTCACCGTTATTATCTGAGCCATAAGCTCAAGGCTAACTTGTGTAATGCCCTAGTTTTGTCGCATTTTTCTCATTGTGCTCCATTGTATTCGCAATGCTTTAAACACTCATGAAGTGTTCTCAAATTAAACACTCATGAAGTGTATCGAATACAAAAAGTGCAGAATATATGTTTGAGATATATTTTTAATCTAAGAAAATTTGACCATGTTTCGCATAAACTTCAAGAATTGGAGTGCCTCAGTATGAAGAATAGGCATCGTTTGGGCACACTGAGTCTGTATCATTTTATTATTACTACCCAAGAACCAACTTACCTGTTGTGAGAAGATTCAACTTAGAGAGAATGCGCATAGTGTTAATATTAGAGCAAAGGACACTCGTACAATTCCCTACCATAAGACCTCTCTTTTTGAAGGTTCGTTCAGTTATTGTATTGCGAAATTATATAATGAAAATATATATACCTTCAAACCTAAAAACTCTAAATATTCATACATTTAAGATGCATACCCGTCGATGGCTTTATGAAAATCGGTAGGTCATTTTTTTTTCTTTATCTAACTGAAACTTTTTTTTTCTTTGAAATTGAGTTTTTTTTCACTGTTTTTTTTTTATTGATTTGTTTTGCTTATTATTATTATTTTTTTTTATTGTTCTTTTTTCATATGACATATTTTAATCTTTTTCACCTTTTACTATTTTACTATTTTTTTTTGTATATATATATTCTGATGGTGTAATTATTTTATTTCTATGATTTCTTACTATTTTAATGTATTAATAATTAACTGTATATTATTTTACTTTTTTTTGGAAATAAAGGCATTATTATAATTATTATATACAGGTATTGTTCGATTAGATAATATCTTAATTACTTAGCATTTCCACTACTAATCAAAAATTATTGACAGTATTTTATTTAAAAAAAAATCAAGAAAATTACAAGGAATGCATCACAAGGAAGAAAATTAGTTTTAATCACCTTGTTTGATGAAAAAAAGTGCACTACAATAGCCCACCCATATTTTGAACCAAAATCAGAAGCTAAAATCTCAAACATACCGACAATATTCGTCGAAATCGATCACCTTGTATAAAGAAAATTCGGTGGTTTATTTAAATAAGTAGTAGTATTTTAAGATAGATACTGTGTAGTTTATTTACAGTATTCTATAGCTTATTTAGATTTTTCGTTAATGTTTGACATTTCAAATAATTAAAGAAACGAAAACCAGACATTGGTAACATCTCCAAATGTATGTGTAACTCGTTGATCTATATTTGGTTCAATTAAATACTTCTTTAATTTTTATTTTTACGGCTATCGATTCTTTCAAAATTATTCAATCTGTTTTCTGTGTTATATCCCTAGAGTGTTGCTAACTTGCAATGTACAAAAACCTCATTTTGGTGCAATGTTCAAAAATCTCATCACCCGAAAAACAGCAGAGTTGCACAAAGAGCCATGGAAAAAATCATGTTAGGAGTCACCATGAGGGAAAAAATACGGAACACCCATATACGTCAAAAACAAAACTACATAATAGATGTTGTTAAAAGAGTGGCAAATCTGAAGTGGCAATGGAGCGGACATGTGGCAAGACAGGATCCAGACTGATGGCCCCAAAAAGTCATTCTATGGAGACCTAGGGGAACAACAAGAAGTGTGGGCCGACCGAAAAAGAGATGCGTCCATGACGTCAGAACAGTGGCATGTAGACAATGGATAAGATTGGCTAGAGATAGAGATCGCGAAGCGTGGAAAAACCTAGAAGAGGCCTATATCCAACACTGGATGGAACCAGGCTGAGAAACAAGAAGATATTTTAACCCCAGAAACATGATTATTAGGCTTTTTTTCTCGAATTTTTTTTTGAAACTTCGAATTTTTGAAAAAAAATTGGAAATTTTATAGTTCTTAATTAAAAAACATGATTTCTTGATAATATGGCTACATAAATAGTATATTAAATTTAGAAAAAAAGAAAACCCAGAAAAGCGATCCAGTTTTTACTTAAAAATTAACTCAAAATTTAAGCAAAAATATTTTTTTTATGAAATTTTCAAAGTAAATAACTCGGTTATTTTGAACTTATTTCAACAACGAAATAAAAATCTACCAGCCCTGAAAATATTTGCACTTATTAAGACTCACATATATAATCCTATATAACATATATATATATATATATATATATATATATATATACATTTTTTTTATTTAATTTTTTCTTGGCTTTAGGTCAGGTAAAAATGAGAAAAACGGTTTTTTTTATATTAAATATTTCATAACGTTTCGACCTGGTAGGGTCTATATCAAAATTTATTACTAAAAAAAAATTTTATAGTCACATTATGAACGTACTAATTAAAAATAATAGTAATATATATATATATATAAATTCTATTTTGTTACCTTGAACGTAGATTGTTTACTTATTACAACTTATCATTTTCTTTCTGAAATCTATTTTTATAAGGTGGCATGAGAGAAAAAAAAATATATAAAAATATATATCTAAAAATATATATATTTTTTTCTCTCATGCCACCTTATAAAAATAGATTTCAGAAAGAAAATGATAAGTTGTAATAAGTAAACAATCTACGTTCAAGGTAACAAAATAGAATTTTTATATATATATATATATTACTATTATTTTTAATTAGTACGTTCATAATGTGACTATAAAATTTTTTTTTAGTAATAAATTTTGATAAAGACCCTACCAGGTCGAAACGTCATGAAATATTTAATATAAAAAAAACCGTTTTTCTCATTTTTACCTGACCTAAAGCCAAGAAAAAATTAAATAAAATATATATTGAGAGGTCAAAGAAAAGAATATAAAAAAAAACATATATATATATATATATATATATATACATATACATATATCTCCTATATAACATAGAAACTAAATGGCATTCCATATTTGGTTACTTTCCTCTAAACATTAGCAGACAGGGTTTTCATTTTTCCATTAAAATAAGATCCTTTAATTCGCAACCTTAGATTAAAAAAGTACTTTTGGGCATGGTCGCGTGATAATTTATTTTTCTAATGTTGTGCACCCCTAAAGTTTTAAATCACGCCACGCCACTGCTTAGAAGCATGATGATTACGCTCCATTACGTTTTCTGTTGTTTGCAATTTTTTTATATGGAAACTTGGTTTATGTTAATATCACTTGATTCAGATGCTTCTTTTATATTATCAAGATATAAATCATTTAACAATGCATCACAACCAACGATGAATCACCATCGCTTTTCCAATTTTCAGCCGCCCCGTCATTCTTCGTTTATTTATGCAACAGAAAATTCAAAATGGCCATATGACGATACCGCATCGGTATTCTCCGAACGAGTGACGTCATTTTTCACGAAGTGAAACCTTATAATCAGACGACAGACGCGACGGGCTAAACATACCCCAGACATTCATCTGAATATAATCTGGTTTCACCAAATATAGGGCCTTTCTACCTGAGCGCTTACTTGATTTACCTCCAGTATAAAATTTCTGAACGCTCTTTTAATAATATCTCAGGAATTTTTAGGGGTCAATGAAAACAGGAAGTTGTATATAGAGATAGTACCTGCAGTTTTGAATAAACACGGTGGTTAACAGGTGCATTTAAATTAACGAGACCTTTATCTTGAAGTCTGAAGTGATGGCTATAGAAAAAAATAAGTAATCAACTTGTTATCCGTAATAAGTATTGACGTTATCGCCAAAATAAACTTGTGTAGACCTGACATTTGGTATTATCGACATTTAAGTAACCCTTTTAAATGATTAGAAATGTTTTGTACCTTTGGATAAATTTAGGATCGAATATACGCAAGAAGGAAATTACGTCATCGTCCTGGAACTTGGCATGAGAGATGAGGAATCGGTCTTAATCATTTCTCGTAATGTCAATGCCATTTACGTATAAATAAACGAGTTTGTTGATATTTTGATATACTGTATGCATTTAATTATATTTCAAGACAATAATATATGATATATTATTCGGAAATGCAAATATATATTTTGCATTGTTGGTGATCTCTCGGTGATTTATTGAGATCGTTTATATTTTAATATCTTTTGAAGCCATGAAAATAATAAAAATTGTCTGTGCTTTGCAGTACGAATAATTTTATTAGTACAGGTTCACAAAAGGTGCCATTTATCATTTATCATAAATGTATATACTATTAATTTGTTATTTGTGTTTATAGAGTCTGCTGACTGGATCAGATATTTTCATTCATGTACTTATTATTAGTTTTATTAATAAAGCACTAGGTTTATTATTACTTAGCATTACCTACTAAAGTTTACCTAACTCTGTAAATTTTGGCATTTCTTTATTAAAGCTAAGAAGGAATGAATGATTTTTAAATCATGCGCAGGGGTCGCGACATCAACTAGGTCATTTAGCTGCTAAGAGAAGATTTTTATTGATAAAGTAGCTAAATATTGAACCCTTTTATACAAATTTCTAACAATTTTTTAGAAAATATCATACTAAGGGCTGGCAAAGGTTAGTCTTGGGTCGAGATTTCCGTATGTAAGAAGAGTACAATGGCGTTTATAATGTACTCAACAAAGAGAGAACAGTAAACACGTTGCCAAACGTACGAAATAAACCGAGAAACTGAGTACCAATCAGTACCTCTGTCAGTACTTAAAGTTCTAGGGAAAGGTGTACATCATGCGTTCAGCTTAACGATGTAATTACGTTTCGCGATACTTTATTTGTTTATTTATTAACGAGTCGTTGTAATTTTCCCTATAGCTTGAAAATTTTTAAGTGCAAGTTAGAAACACTTGCATTTTTGGTAAAAATAAGTGGAATTCAGTTGGTGTTCGACAGTAGTCGCACTATTAGAACTCTGAATTTAAAAATCGATATTCCCAAATCTGTTAAAAATAATTGATTGTAAGTAGTTTTTTGAAAAACTTTCTTAACATTTCTGCTATATTTTCTTCGCAGACAGTATGTGAAAATCTTTATAAATAAAAAAGTTACACGATTGCTGAAAATTGCTATGCACTAAAAGTAAATAGATGGGTTGTTTAAAATTTTTGAATGGAAAAAAACAACTTTATCGAATTTGTGTTATTTAAACATATTGTAAAAGATACGGACGCCCTAACGATATCCTTATAATTCCATTTCAGATGCTTAGAAACATATCTAGTGATTTTATCTAGTTATCTTTTCGAAAAAAAGTCGTTTAAAAATAAGCGCTTTACGATCGTGTTTTTACTTTACCCGATAGGGAAAGCGTACCGGCAACGCCGCAACAGCACACCGTTGCATTTGTCTCGCTCCGACTTAATAAGATCCCTATGCGATTTACTTCCACACATGAAAGTACCGACCCAAAAGTAACAGTTGCCAGCGCGGTATACAGTGTTTCCCAATATTCCGTAGACATTGAACTACTACGTATTTTTGGAATCGAAATAAGTTCTTTGGACACAATTTACCTCTGTACAAAAGTGTTTCGTTTGTGCGCTAGAGGGCATCAAACTTTAAAACAATTTATACATTTTTTCAGGCCTTTTAAGAACCGTTAATCCGATTTGAATACGATTTTGGTATGCTATGTTTTGTTAAATGCTCTAACAGATGACTTTCACAAAATTCAAGAAAAAGTACGGAAAGGGTAAAAACTACCCCCACCCCTAAAAAATATTTTTCCAAAGCTGACTTCTAGAAAATAATTTTTTTTGTCACATTAAGTTACGGAGGCGCATAAAATCTATTATGCCATAATAATCTAGTTGGCTAAAATATGTAATTTTATGTTAGAATCACAAATTATATTTGACGATAAGTTTCATAAAAAGCTTAAAAATTAATAAATTTAAATTAACGTTGGGATTTATCTTTGATTGATGCTCTCTAATGGACAAATGAAGCATTTTTGTATCAAGGTAAATTATGTGCAATTAACTTATTTTGATCCAAAAAATACGTAGTTGTTCACGAGATATTGGAACTCTATATTTTGTAGGTCTGCTTTGGAAAAATTCACAAAAACTATTACGATCTGGTGTTTTTTTACAAAAGGCAAAAAATAGTAAATACTAAAGGGACCATTTTACGAAAAGAAAATCGGTTATCGATGGAGTTGGAAAATATTTATACTAAAATTTATGTAAGGATTGGGGTAGTTTTTACCCTACCCGTATTTTTTCTTGATTTTTGTGAACGCCAAATGTTCAAGCACTTATAGCAAAATATAGACACCCAGAATATCATTCAAATCGGAGTAACGGTTCTTAAAATATTTGAAAAAATGTATTTATTTTTTTAAAGTTTGATGTGCTCTAGCGGATAAACGAAGCACATTTGTATAGAGGTAAATTATGTCCAATGAACCTATTCCAAAAATACCCAGTAGTTCTATATCCACGGAATTTTGGGGCATCCTGTATAGTCTGTATAACGGGAGGATCCCTGACAGTGACAGTTGTGGCTGTAATTTTCATTCAGAGGTAAATTGCATTTTCTGTTATTTTTTTGGATATCGTCAGTCGAAATCTTCCTTGAGTTTGCTAGGCTATATGCGTCTGACCTATAGATCATCATTGATTGTCATTTCAGAGGCTATTATAATGCAGGTTTTTCTTCGATCATACCCAATTATACCGTATGATTGAACAAAAAAAGGCGAGGCTATCGCTGTAATTGCTGGAATGGGTACGAGAACAGTAGATAAAACGCGAATTCTCAAAAACAAGCGAAAATGACAAGCTGGTAGAGAATAAGCTGTGGTAGAAATGCCAACAAAAATTAAAGAAGAAGTGGAAGCGTTATTTATCTTATCGTTATTGATCTCCTTAATCATCATTTGTTCAGTAACAATGAAAATGAAATTCTTATTTGTATGCCTGTTATTATAACTGTTATTTTCTAATTTCGATTTAAATCCAACAACTTTTACATGCTTACCAATTGCTTTTTAATGTTTAATCACATTTATATTCAACGATTGCAATCTGAAATCAACATAAAAGAAACTAATTTTTAATAGATTTGTTGAACTGATAACTTTCGCTTATATAATAGAAAAAAAATTAACAATTTTTGTTCTTCATATTAATATCCGGAATAAATAAATAAAGATATAGAGAAATCATTCGGCATTATTACATAAAGATACGATAAAACCGTATAGTCATTTCACTTTCAAATAAGCATAGTGCCAAGACGTTACCCTTTAGGTGCGAGGCATCTGAAATCACTTGGAAACAAAAAGCAATCTTTGTGGCATTTCAAGAATTTCATAACCGTAGTAGCAAACATGCGTGAACAAAAGATATTAGTCATAATGTAGTTTTGAGATTTGTTATTGTTAAAATAACGAACTATAGTGGATAAACTTATTGTAATAGAAAATAATACGGAGCAATCAACAATGATTGAATCAGTTGGCAATAATGTTTAAGAAGATTTTAGGATTAATAATGAAATATTGCAAATTATGTCAATTCATTGACGTAATTTTTTTTGGCATTTTCTTTGTCGTCTTGAAAAATAACAAGTTTGGACGTTTTATTTGTAAAATCGACATATCGTCACCTTACACACAAAGGGGCGTAATCTACAAATTTCGTTTTTTCATATCTGAAAATTGTCAAATTTGGTATTTTTCTAGCTGCTCTTAAAAATACGCTACTCATTCTACCTTCATTTCTGACTTCTTTATTTAAGTTTATCCATTTTTGTTACAGCAAGAGTTTCTCTTGGGCGAAAATTTTAGAATTGTGTAAATTACAGATTTTTATATATATAAAACCGGGCTCATAGCGTCCTACGCCTTCCGGTACCCAGTTGTCAGCCTTTCCTATTTTCCCAATCCCCTGGACGAAGGTTTCTCTTCGACATAGCTTTGTGTATTCCTCCGATTCACGCTGCCTTTGGCCTTCTCCTTTTTCTCCTTTCTGAAGGTATCCATTTCAAGACTTTCTTCGGTATTCGATCCTCACTCATTCTTTCTACATGCCCATACCATACCAGCTGTCTTCTCTCTATTTCATCTATTATGGTTTGCTGGACATGCATACTTTCCCTTATCCTTTACAGATTTTTCAGATACAATTTGTATTGATATTTGTAAGGCGACGATATTTTCAATAAAAAAATAATTATTTATGGTACTAGTGTGCTTACATATAAGTCATACTAATTTTCTCTAGTGACTTATATGTTATAACACGCGAGTGCCATACAAAATTTCATCCAACAGCAGAACTGTTTCATGTCCAATCTCTAAAGAATAATTGATTTAAAAGGATCTACCAGGTCTACTTTCATTGTTGCGAATTAACAAATTATCAAGGTGCGTTTATGTTACTATGCAATATAGATATGCGTTTTGTTTTTTTTTGTAAATAATAAATAGCACTGACATTAAGATGTCATTTAGACAAATCACGATTTTTTAACGATAAAATAGTGAAACATCAACCAGCAAGTCAGATTTTAAAGAAAAATGATTCGGAAAGATCTTCCGCAAGAAATTATTAACCATGCAGAGGCGGCTACAGCACAAATACTGCCAGAAAAGTTTCGTGGCGTATATGATAGGGAATTTAAGGCGTTTGAAGTGTGGATGAAAGCAAAGAATGTACCTAGCTAGAAAAAGAATGGACTCTGCCATACTGCAAAATGGTCCTACAGAAGTGGCGCCATCTATTGAGTAGGGCTTGTTTTAAATGGATCGAAGCGCGGGCTTTTTAAATGAGAGTATTTATTGAATTTTGCTCTAAAATAATTAAATTTGATTATTAAGTCTTATTTTTTACACAAATTCAACAATACTAATAACAAGTATCGTTGGGATGTGTAAAAAATAAGATTTAACAGTATAATTCATACAATTATTAAATAAAATTAAAGCCAAACATGTGAAATATTCTTTATTATGTAAAGTTTTTATTTATAAGTCAAATATTTAAACATCGTTTATTATAATAAAACAAGACCAACGTAATACGCCCAAAGTTTTGTAAATGGAGTAAATATAAATAGGTACTTAAATGATGGCAAAAATAAAAGACTTACATTATATTTTTAGGGCCACAAACAAAAGGAATTGTCTAATTAAAACACATATAACAAATTATAGTTTGAAAAACGTTTTGATAATCATTTATTTGATAATATTTGTTTGGCGCTATGACAACGACAATATTTTTGAGGATTTGACAATAATATGACAATGGCCGTTGGAAATTATGAAACTACAAAAAAAATTCTGATTTAACGCCATCTAGCTGAAATAACTAGTGAAACTTCTTAACCTAAAAATTAATTGCACTACCACCTAGTGGCTAGGGCTGGAACTATTTTATTTGAGATTTCCGTGGAAACGGTGGAACCGCTTTTGCTATTTCACTTTCCCGCCCCTGGATGAAAGTAAAACATGTCAAAGGCAGGGGCGGGAAAGTGAATTTTGCCATCATTTAAGTACCTATTTATATTTACTCCATTTACAAAACTTTGGGCGTATTACGTTGGTCTTGTTTTATTATAATAAACGATGTTTAAATATTTGACTTTTAAATAAAAACTTTAAATAATAAATAATATGTCACATGTTTGGCTGTTTATTTAATAATTGTATAAATTATACTGTTAAATCTTATTTTTTACACATCACAACGATACTTGTTATTAGTATTGTTGAATTTGTGTAAAAAATAAGATTTAATAATCAAATTTAATTATTTTAGAGTAAAATTCAATAAATACGCTCATTTAAAAAGCCCGCGCTTCGATCCATTTAAAACAAGCCCTACTCAATAGATGGCGCCATTTCTGTAGGACCATTTTTCAGTATGACAGAGTCCATTCTTTTTCTAGCTAGGTATATTCTTTGGTCAGAGGTATAAACGAAACTATCTTGCTTGCTTACTTCATTGGACTACAGAAGAAATTTGTTCCATCATCCTTATGGACTAAGTATACAATGCTCAAGTCAACTCTACAGATTTATAAATAATTGAATTAGTAATTTATGAATAAAGCTTAATAATTTTTATAAAATGGTGTGGCTTTGAAGTTATAACATACTAGTTTATTATAACTTCAAAAACTCACGCGTGTGTCATTATTTATTTTATATGCATTTATACATTTGAGTAATGTCTGTATAAGTAGTGGCTGTTGGATAAATACCATTTTTCAATGAAAAAAATTACTATTTGTACAATGAGGAGTTAGAAATCAATGATAAAAGTTGAAAATACCTGCAATATCTTGCAACTCTTTCATGATCCAACAACAAGTATATTGTTCTTGTCTATTTTCCCGGATATAATGGACTACCTTCACCATTTGGTCTGAAATATCAGCATCCAAGGGACGCCCTACGCCTCTTGATGGTCCAGGGGCTGCGGAACATGGCTTATAAAATTATGTATGATAATGCTTCTGATATCTGGTACCCGCACTGAATTGTTACTTATACAGTTATTATGAAATTTTCGTTTGTTTACGACTACTTTCCGGAAATCCCAAATAAGCAGAAAAAGCGGAATAGTGATATTTTATTAAAATGTGATTAAACAAATACTTCAAACTTACTGAGTTACTTAAAGACTCTAAGAATAATTATTAAAAAAATCTTGACAAATAAGCTATTATTAGTAAAAATATGAATGTAAAAATCTAAACATTTTTGGGCAAAGGAATGTTAACTCAAAATTCAAATAAGCTCCAAAATAATGTAATAGCTGTTGATTCTACCTTTTAAATGAAATTTAATTAATACTTCATTTTTAATACCAAGAAAAATTTGCATATTTTAGCAGATATTTGCAAAAAAACTGATTTTTGGGTCATTCGGGGCCGTTTTTTTCGGCCAAAGCTAGCCGAGCACGGTATTACTATTTTTCCTGTAAACTACTCTCCAAAAGGTACACAATCTGCCTGAAAACGGTCGACGAATTCCATTTACTGGACTATATTTGGAACCATCATTTTTAATACAAAATACACTTATAGATCAGTTACCGAAGACACCAAAATGCCAATCCAACGTGAAAAATTTGTATAAGCAAAACATTAAAGGCTTTTAATGTTTTAACTAAGAAAAAATAAAAATTATTTAAAAAATGAGATTATCAAAAATTTAAGATTTTTCAACATTCGTGGAACACGGGACGTCACAAAATAGAAGTTTAAAGTAGACCACTATTTACACTTACCCCCAGATTTATTAGCACTTTAGTAACTATATAACTTCACTATTACTATCTAACATTCAATCTGTCACACACCGATGATGCGATAAAACTAATGTTAATAGTAAAAACTGTAATATCTCAATGATCTTTCTCTTTATGGAAACAATTCAAAGTAAAAGTGGCTTTACATGTGACAATTTATTTGCCGTTAAAGTAAAATTTATTGATATCTCTAAGCAGTTACAAAGAGAAACTGACGTTTTTTCATCTCTTTTAAACAAGTAGCGGATGTGAAAAACTAACTAAAGCGCTACGTTTAGATATAAATAATTGTTTTAAATTGCGGTACTTGAACTTCATCTATGCGATGAATGTTACTTAGTTATTTTTTTAGCAAAAATATTCTTTACACCAAAGTTTATTGTACCATACTTATAAGAAATTGACTCAAATTGATAGCAAAACAGTCAGCAACAACAGACAACAACAGATAGCAACTGTCATTGTCAGATATTCTCTCGTTTGACAGATTATACGTTTGCGAACAATTTCATGTAATTTAAAAAATATTTCTATAGCTCACTCTTATTATGTTTTAGATTTCTTTTCTCACACTTCTCCAAAAACGCCATTTTTATATTTAAAGATAATTCTAAATTATAATTTCTTTCAAGTTTAATTTAATCATGATAATGCTTATTACAGTTGAGGGTTGGAACCTTTGGTGTTACACAGCAAAATAAAATTACACTAAATCACCACAATACAAACCAAAACACTTTTACTTTTACACTGGACGCGCGTTTCGCTAACCATGTTAGCATCATCAGCAGATGATATAAACTTTAGTTATAAACAGGCAGTTTTCGATGGTGATTTAGTGTAATGTTATTTTGATGATAATGCTGATTAACGGCTTCCACCCATCGTTTGACAAGCATCTGGAGCTAATGACGTTGGAATTCCAATTGTTCTTTGTCCACTTTCGATCATATTCTCCTTAAATATCTTAATTATTATCCTCCAGGAATTGTTAATACGTTCCAAAGTGTTATTTTGTCATCATCATCATCATCATCATTCTCAGCGTATTCAACCTATTCCAATTATGGTGTAGACACACATATTTCTCTCTCTCACATATTTAAATACTCTCTTTGTAGTTAGACCCATTGTCTGTTGTTGGTTATGCGGGCTAAACTTATCCCTGATAGTTTCTTAATAGCATAGTCCCATCTCAGATTTTGTCTTCCTTTAGGTCTCTAATTCCTCGTGGATACCATGTTGCGATTTTTGTGGTCCATCTGTTGTCCGTCCTTCTTACCAGTTGTCCTACGCTTTGCCATTTGAGGGATTTGATTCTGTGGATGACATCTATTACCTGGGTTCTTTTGCCGTATCCACTCTATTATTCTAAAGAGAGACCGTATAAGTCTCTCTTGGTTATTCCCAGCATATTTCGTCCCATTGAGCATTGTAGTTTCCTTATAATGTCTGTTTTAAGTGTCCAGGTTTTGCATGCCCAGGTCATGACTGGTAGTACACATTGGTCGAATGTTTTCTTCTTTAGATACATATAGATATCTGATAGAGAAGTGGCGTTCTAGAATTGAATATGATTGAGTTTCTTCAATAAGTACTCCATGCTATCTTAATTCTTTGGTTGATTTCTGGATATCTAAGATATTTTTTAGTATTATTTGTAGTCAAAAATTTGGATTTCCGGAAACTTTTGCAGGAGTAGGAAAAAGAAATATTAATTATTCCTGGCACAGAATTCTACTAAAAATTAAATTTATTTTCTTAATATTAATGTCTTTAATTATATCTTTTTCTTTCGCTGACAGGAAGGGAAGTGCTTCTTGAAAAAAAATATCAATGATTTTTGTTGGCTAGGAAAATAAAGAGTCTGATAAATTTTCCTTCATGCATTCAAAACGAACAGAGAAGTTTCTTACAGGATATCGATTTTTTAGAGATGTATTTCCAATAGTTTTGTAGAATTAAATAGAATGTTTGGAGAATTGTTTATTTAACTCAAACGCCTTTTTCAACACACCTCCTGACTATCTAAGAAATTCAGTGAATATTTTGATCATTATTAATAATGCCCTGTATCACTTTGATCACTTATCACAAGCTTGATGACCTGGTATCACTTTGAATTATAGTGATTTTCTTTGTTACGCATTAAAACATTTTTGATAACTTCTATGATATATATTTACACTTCTAACTCCATATTATTTTCTCTATTTTGATTTAGTCTATGAACATGGGAAGTCACTGATGATATTACTTCCAGCTTCGATGTGATTACATGAATAGGGTGTGTAATATGCACTTATTAGAATAAGGGACAGCACTTACAAGTTACTAGTGTCTGCACTGAAATATAGTAATTACCATGTAATTACCTGTAAGAAGCATATAAAGCAGAATCGTATTTATTTTTTTCTGAGATTCTCTTCTTCTTGTCTTATCTTCTTGTTTCTACATCTATTATTTTCAAACTGAGGATTGTTTCTATTTTTTGTGCAAAGTACAGAGACTGGCATGTATCTGCATCACAGGTACCGTAAGAACATGTCCAACAGCAGCAATGGAGGTCATTCTAGACCTAACACTACTGCACATTGTCGTCGGTAGTTATGCCAATGCGACAATGATTAGAATGGTCATTGACGGAAACAGTACTGGGAGCATTTTCAGGTCAGGGGCTTGGAACATCCTCAAAAAGAAAATTCCAGTTCTCCAACTCCCAGTGGATGACATACCAAGAATTTACAACTTTGAGAAACATCTCACTGTAGTATTGAATAATAAAAAGGATTGGAAGGACGAATCGCTTACTCAACATATAAAAGACCATACCATAACGAGGTATACTGAAGCTACCAACCAAAGCAGGGACAGGGATAGGAGTATTTGGGCCGAAAACTAAATACTTCGAACCAATGGGCACCTACCCCAGTATCTTTCAGGCAGAAATTTACGCTATCGAAAGATGCCTACAATTTATCTTAGATAGGAACTATCGAAAACAGGAAATTGCCGTCCTATCCGAGAGTCAAGCAGAACTAAATGCGATCGACTCAGTAACCATCAATTCCAAGTTGGTCAAAGAATGCCTAGAGAAGCTCAACAAATTAGGCAAAGAAAATAAAGTCCTCCTACTCTGGGTGTCTGCTCAGCAAGGGATAGAAAGCAATGAAAAAGCAAATGATCTAGCTAGGAAAGGAGCGAACACTCCACTAACTGGACCAGAACTGTTCTGTTTTCCAAACGGAAACCAACTGAAAGAGGAATCTGAAGAATCTGGAAGACTACATTCGTAACTTGGAATGGGTGCCCTCCAACGGTCTAAGACACTCGAAAAAGTTCCTCAGAACTTACGACCGAGATAAATCAAAGGTTTTCCTGGATTTAAGTAAAAACAATCGGATTGTCACGGGGTTTCTAACAGAACATTATCTCCTAAACGAGAGAAACAGCGGCGAATGCAGATTCTGTGGGGAAATGGGGAAACACCAGAACACCTTATCACTGAGTGTGCCGAGACGACGACCATTCGTGCCATGGCCATGAACTTTGATACGGCTGATGTCGAGGATGGAGAGCTGGCCTGTGTTGAGCCATCTCAGATACTGGCTTTTGTTAAAGCTCTGAGACTGTATGATGTGTTATAACTCGTTATAACTCAAGAAAGGGAACACACAATAGATCTGTAAGGTTGCGGTGATTAACATCCCTCCTAAACATTCAACATTCTACATTCTATTTTTTTATATTTTAATTACACTTTCTCGTAGGTATGATCAGTTTGAACTGTAACATTTAGCAAAACTTATGTTTTAAAAAAATATAAAAGTGTGGTTTTGTGGGAATAAATTTTGATGTCGTGGAAATTTTGGAATATAATTTTATTATTTTATAGAGAAAATCGATCCAAACTTTATTTTTGAAAAATCAGTCGCTTGACCTTGATTTCCAGCCGATAAAAAGCATCACGAATAAAAATACAACTTATTTTTAGTTGGTTTTAGACGAAGAATAGAAAACTGTTGCATTTATATATTTTTTCTAATTTAACACCCACCATCGATTCAAAAACTCGGAAAAGCTTCCAAAATTTAAATTTATAATGCACATTTTTTATCGTTTCTATCCAGATGAGTTTTTTTTTTGTTTTACGTCAAAGACTGTATCAGGTGGCCGGTTTGTGACAGTGTGAGACTCGTGCGTTAAGTGGGACTCTGTAAAAATCTGTTTTCTTAATTTTAGATCAAGGCCATTATAAATTATTTTAAAAAAGACTGGAAATTTATTTATGTGATAAAAATTGCGTTCGTTCTTCCGCTTGACATTCAGATTTTCGAACTATTTTTAGAAGAAAAAATTGGGTTTCGTGCGCTCTAATTTAATAACTCCACCCTGAAGGAATGCAAAATGTCCATTTTGATTTGATATCATGTCTTTTCTTGGAATATCGGGTGCGTCTCAAAAGTGGTTCACCCCTATAAATTATAAATTTATAGGGTTGCGTAATTTTATTATAAATTTTTTAATTTAATAATTAATAATTCAGATAAAAAAACAAGATTTGGTATGTTAGTATATGACATAAATTAGGATTGATTGACGTATTCAATTTTTTTTGGTCACTTCCTGTCTCACAGGAAATGACTACAACTTTGGCACCCTCGGTATATTTCTACTTTATTCGATAAAAAATTACACTCTGAATAGAATGACATATCATATGTCATAGCCTCCCATATGATAGCCTCCCTGATTCCCGGATTTGCCCTTCACGATTTCTGATTTTGGGGATTTTTGAAATATGAAATATATCGTGGCAACTACAACAATGTCGAATTACCTGGAAAATGCTTTAATAATGCAAGCTTTTAGATATTTGCAAATCCCTTTATAATAAATTTCGTTATAAAAAAAATAAAAGTATATTCAGAGATTCAGTGGTAACAGTTCAAAAGTAAATTATATCAATCCCAAATAAAATTTTAATATGTGTATGACTATTTTGGTAAATACCCTTTTGATTTTTTTGTTTTTTATCACGGCCTACTAATAAGAAAATTATATACTTAAAATATTACAGTAAATAGTGAAATTCAAAGTAAATTATATCAATTAAATAGAAATTTAATATATATATATATATATATATATATATATATATATATATATATATATATATCTAATAAGCTATATATTATATATATATATATATAACAGTATATATATATATATATATATATATATATATATATATATATATATATATACTATATATATATATATATATATATATATATATATATATATATATATATATATATATATATATATATATATATATATATATATATATATATATATATATATATATATATATTTTCAAACTCATACTTAAAACTTCGATCATATCATTTACAAATATACATGGTGTTCCATTTGAATAAACACATCTCTAGTTCATATTTTTAAAAGTATTTTTTTTCGTAAAAAAACAAACAACGCCAGTGTATTTTACGTAAAAAGTTCTATTAGATTCAGTTTTCAATTTTTCCGTATCCACAATAACGCTGGTTTTGGGAAATGCTCTCAACACGAACAGCAGAGGCTGAGATAGGTACCAAAACTGTAGTTGTTAAAACAACGCAAAAAACTCCACAAGGTGGAGTGACCTCCCCCCTACTGTGGAGCTTGGTAGTGGATGAACTACTGGAAGAATTAACTCTAGCGGGAATACACTGCATAGGGTACGCAGATGACATAGTCATCATTGCACAGGGGAAACATGAAGGCACCCTGTGTGATATTATCCAAAGAGGATTCCGCATCGCTGAGAGATGGTGCAGGACTGTCGGGCTGAGTATTAACTCAGATAAAACCGCAGTAGTGCCATTCACCAGAAAGCGAAGTTTGAAAAACTTGAAAAGAATCCATCTAGATGGAAAGGAAATACTGCCATCACAGGAAGTGAAATATCTGGGAATAACCCTGGATAGTAAACTTCTCTGGAACAGGCATATTAAGAACATTACCAGCAAAGCCACAAAGGCTCTCATGATATGCAGAAGACTGGCGGGAAATAGGTGGGGCTGCGCCCCTAACATTTTGCGCTGGATGTATACCATGATAGTAAGACCCATGATTACTTATGGAGCAGTTGCTTGGTATACAAAACTAGAGCAACGTACAGCAAGGCAAACCCTGTGCAAAGTACAGAGACTGGCATGTATCTGCATCACAGGTGCCATGAGAACATGTCCAACAGCAGCAATGGAGGTCATTCTAGACCTAACACCACTGCATATTGTCGTCGGTAGTTATGCCAATGCGACAATGATTAGAATGGTCATTGACGGAAACAGTACTGGGAGAATTTTCAGGTCAGGGGCTTGGAACACCCTCAAAAAGAAAATTCCACTTCTCCAACTCCCAGTGGATGACATACCAAGAATTTACAACTTTGAGAAACACCTCACTGTAGTATTGAGTAATAAAAAGGATTGGAAGAAAGAAACGCTTACTCAGCATATAAAAGACCATACCATCACGTGGTATACTGATGCTTCCAAAACCAAAGCAGGGACAGGGATAGGAGTATTTGGGCCGAAAACTGAATACTCCGAACCAATGGGCACCTACCCCAGTATCCTTCAGGCAGAAATTTGCGCTATCGAAAGATGCGTACAATTTATCTTGGATAGGAACTATCGAAAACATGAAATTGCCATCCTATCCGATAATCAAGCAGCACTTAACGCGATCAACTTAGTAACCATCAATTCGAAGTTGGTCAAAGAATGCCTGGAGAAGCTCAACAAATTAGGCAAAGAAAATAAAGTCCTCCTACTCTGGGTGCCTGCTCACCAAGGGATAGAAGGCAATGAAAAAGCAAATTATCTAGTTAGAAAAGGGGCGAACACTCCACTAACTGGACCAGAACCGTTCTGTTTTCCAAACGGGAACCAACTGAAAGCGGAACTGAAGAATCTGGAAGACTCCATCCGTAACTTGGAATGGGTGTCCTCCAACGGTCTAAGACACTCGAAAAAGTTCCTTAGAACTTATGACCGAGAAAAATCAAAGGTTTTCCTTGGTTTAAATAAAAACAATCTTCGGATCGTCACGGGGTTTCTAACAGGACACTGTCTCCTCAAGGAACATCTCAGTAGGCTGAAACTGAGAAAAAACGACGAATGCAGATTTTGTGGGGAAAATGGGGAAACACCAGAACACCTTATCACTGAGTGCGCCGAGACGACGACCATTCATGCCATGAACCTTGGTACGTCTGATGTCGAGGATGGAGAGCTGGCCTCTGTGGAGCCGTCTCAGATACTGGCTTTTCTTAAAGCCCTGAGACTGTATGATGAGTTATAACTTGTTATAACTCAAGAAAGGGGAACACACAATAGATCTATAAGGTTGCGGTGATTAACTCCCCTCCTAAACATTCTACATTCTACATCCACAATAACGGAGATACGGGGGGTGTCCCAAATTGCATAATTTTCGAATAGACCCGGTAATTTAGAAACGAAGAGGGTTATGGAAATTTAGTTTACAGCATCTTCCGACAAAAAAAGTGGGACAGGTTTGTGCAAACCGCATCCTCCTATCTTTAGTAATAAGAGAGATACCGTATGATTTCAAGCACAATGGGACACCCTGTACTATTATTTTAATTATAAGTGTTAAGATCACTTTGAAGTCGTTTTAACGCCTAGGCATAAAAGTACTAAGAAAATATATTATTAAACTGACATAAAGTGTCAAATTCAACGAGCGTAACCATAGTTTCTCGATATATAATTACGTACAAGATATTACTTTTAAATTTTTATATTATTTGGTACATTTGAAATTGTTTAAAAAAATATTTGTGGCGTTTGAAAAAAATAGCATGTTCTATATTTTCGGAGTAAAAATGACTTTTTGTGGCTCGCCAGTATTAAATAATAAAACCTGGCCATTAAAAAGTGCATTAAAGTGTAAAAATTTGTATTCCTAATTTACTATTTATTTTTAACTTATATAAACTGCCCGTCAAATTAAATACCACAGCGATTTTTTACTCATTTTCAACGAGTTGTAACTTTGAAAAAAGTGACCAATTTTGTTGATTTTTTTAGCATATTAAAGATCATTTTTCGTAGATTGATCTAATTTTTCTAAATTTTGTATGAGATTTAGTTTTCTATGATATACAGGGTGTAAAAAAAAAGGAAAGTAATTTTTGTAATTTTTGTGTTGTTGCCATTTTGCTAAAAATCGAAATTTAACTAGAATTATAAGAGAGAGTTCTGGGTATAGCTAAGACTAATATCTCGGGACGTATTTGGAATTTTTACGATAACTCATCGGGAATAAAAGATAATCAATTTTTACTCAAATTTGTATTTTTTCTACCTTTCTTAAGACATATGCTAACAAAACTGAAATTAACTTAAAATTGTAGGATATTCGTTACTTTTACAATGTGAAATTAAAAAAAAATAATTTAACTAACGCAGTTTAATACAGGATCCCTTAAAAATACGACCAGCGAAAAAGTAAAATTATTTTTTTAATATTCTGAACTTAACAGCCTATAAGGTTAATATAAAAGCTCGACACGTATTTGATATTTTTGTAAAATCTAATTTTGTGCCTAAAAATCTGTAGTTTAGCTGCAACTTAGTAGTCTTTTTTTAATTTCACATTGTAAAAGTAACGAATATCCTACAATTTTAAAGTTAATTTCAGTTTTGTTAGCATATCTCTTAAGAAAGGTAGAAAAAATACAAGTTAGAGTAAAAATTGATTATCTTTTATTCCCGATGAGTTATCGTAAAAATTCCAAATACGTCCCGAGATATTAGTCTTAGCTATACCCAGAACTCTCTCTTATAATTCTAGTTAAATTTCGATTTTTAGCAAAATGGCAACAACACAAAAATTACAAAAATTACATTCCTTTTTTTCACACCCTGTATATCATAGAAAACTAAATCTCATACAAAATTTAGAAAAATCAGATCAATTTACGAAAACCGATGTTTAATATGCTAAAAAAAGCAACAAAATTGGTCCGTTTTTTTCAAAGTTACAACTCATTGAAAATGAGTAAAAAAATCGCTGTGGTATTTAATTTGAGGGGCAGTTTAAATAAAAATATTTTTTTATTTTTAGATAGCAGAGCATTCGAAAATTTTTAAATTATAGAATGCTCTACATGAAGAGTATAGTAAAGGCTAATTTTTATTATGATTATTAATTAAAAAACTTGTAACTGTGTAATCCCTATTATAATTGCCTTGGTTATATAAAAAAAAATATTTTGATTCATCCAAATAAGCTGTGTTGCTGGTTATGCTGATTATTCGAATATCATGTACCTGCTATCTTAGTTAGAGTTATAATATAGAATAATAATATTATTGCATATAATAAATATAAGAGTAAAAGATTAACACATTAAAAGCGCTTTCAAGGTCCGTAAAAAATCCAAAATAGATTTACCAGATGATTTATTAATCTAAATCTGAACCACATTAACGAATAATTTAAATTAACAATTAGTAACACCGAAAATATTTGGCATTGTTTCTTTTTATCATTGTTAAAACGTCACATATCTAATTTTTTTTTCAAATCTGTTTAGGAGTCAATTAATTCATGTCAAATTCTAACAGAACAGTATCAATTAAATTATCTTCTGTTCGTTCATAAATTAAAATCTACTTAAATTACTTTCAGGCACTCTGAAAATCTCGACCTTTAATGTCAGACCTGCTATAGATATTCCTTGACATACTTATGCGAAAATATTGACATTGGCTAGTACGAGGTATATTTAGACACAAGTTCATAAATCATATGTCGAACAATTCCGATCACTTTATTGTTCCGATTTTATTATCTCATTTTCGGTTGTGTTCTACTAGTTAATGAGAGGTTGTAAGCTGGTATATATTAAAAATTCTAGATTTAATACATTCAATTTCAAATATTTAGACGCAGCACAATAACTTTAGACATTTTTTAACAAAAAATAGAAATAACCAATTTTAAATGTCATCGGAAAGAGATATATAAAAATGTAAACTGTACAGAAGGAATCGACTAGTTTTGAAGTTGATGCACTTGTTTTATCAAATACCTATTAGTTGTGGTATATTTCAATCGACTATCTATAAAAAAAACTACTAGAGGAACGTATTTGTAAGCAAATTATTGAGAGCCGGATTTTACAGAAATTATACCATAAACGACGTAGCAGGAAACTTAGTACAAACAGTATTAGCGATATGCAATTTCGAGTCGGCTGATTATTTAGTTGCAAAACTGAAAACAATATATTCTTATAGGGTCCATCGGCCAACTGTTTCATTGCAAATGAGAATATTTTTAATTCTGCAACTAAATAATCGGTTGACTTAAAATTGCATCCCAGCCTAAAGAAAAGAAAGAAGAAAATTACGTAAAAAATAAATTAAAATTTGAAAAAAACTTGCATATCATGACTATATCGGTGACTATATTGAACATCCCCACACTATCCCCGTATATATCAGCTTAATTCAAATAGGGAAAAAGCAAATTTTAACCTTTACTGTTTTTCATAAAGGTAAGACATAACGCGTGACTATTTTTTATATGCATTATATTTAAATTAAGATCAACTTCGGTGTTAAATACAAAACATATCCTCAATATTTTAGTTGATAGTTTGGAATTTTAATTAACCATCACGGCCACTTGCTAAATAAACTAAAGACTGAAATTTAACTTTATTACTAGCCTTATTCCATAATAAGCTTTGTTTTGTGCACAAAACATCCCCCTTTAGAACTTTTTCTTTAATGGCCATAAGCGGGAGTAAAAGATCAACCGCCCGAACAAACACTAGAGGCGCCACCGGTCATCAAATGGTGTAAAAATTGCGAAAATTTAATCATCTAATTTTGACACAAGGGGTCGCGCTTAACTTTTTTAATTTTAATTCAATATTCATTGTTTTCAAACTATATTATTAGACTTTGTTGTATTTTGTGAATGTATAAATGTTTTCTTAGTATAAAGTTGCATTATAGTAATTTAAATTATATTATATACATATTTAAGATTCAAATATTATGGCATATATGTCAGTTGCCGTCTAAAATGTCATCTTGATAACAAAAAGTTAGTTATTGTGAAAAGTAGTTAAAATCATGTTAAAACATTAAAATTTACAAGTTATAATTAGATATTTTATATTATTTCAACAACAAACACATAATAGTACAGCGTAATGTTGATATGCAGGTCCAAAACAAAAAGTGCCGTTATATTTTTCAGTTTTCGTTGTCAGCCGCGGAAGTTTCAGTGATTTTAGTGTGGTCGGATATTTTTATTTGTGAAATAGAAATATTGCGTTTGAATTGCAAAACTAAAAGTGGAAGTTTTATTGCAATGTAAGTAAGCGTTTATCCATTTTATGTTTTACTTTTTTCATACCTACGACAAATATACATATATTGAAATTTTATAATTCGTTTTATTTAAAAAATGTTAGAAAACAAGCTTGTAATCCTGTAATTGACATAATTGTTTGTAATATATTCCATTTAAATGTAATATATTACTCTACAATTGAAAAAATGTAAATTTAAAAAGTAAATTAAAAATATATACAGGAATAAATTGAAATTTTTAGAGTGCGAACAAACACGAGAGGCGCTTTATTATTTTATTATATCTTTCATTTCTTAACATGGCAGACGAAGTTCTAAAGGGGGATGTTTTGTGGTTTTATGTGTTTTTTTTATTTATTGTTCGATAGAAAATGACACTCTGAATAGAATGACATATCGTATATACAGGGTGTCCCAGAAATAAATACAAGTATTTTAACTGGTAGTATAGTTCAACCCCAGAAAAACGCCTTTGAGGTCTTTTTCGCGAAAAAAAAAATTTTGAAAATTCGAAATATGTTGAAAAATTTTTTGGAATTTTTTTTTAGTTTTTAGTTAAAAAAAATTTCTTGATAATATGGCAACATAGGTATTAGATTAAATTTACAAGAAAGAAGATCCAGAAAAGATCCAGTGGTTCTGAAAATTTTATCAAAAAATCATTTTTTTTGGAAATTTTAAAAGTAAAATAATTCCGTTATTTTGGACTTATTTGAAAAATGATAAAGAGAAAATATGTTTCTTTTATCGAGATCTACCACCCCTTAAAATACTTGCACTTATTTCTGGGACACCCTGTATATACTTTTGGTATTTTCACTTAAAAAATCGCGTTTTACTTTTTTTAGAGTGCCATTGCTGTGTTAAAACACTAATTTTTAATCAAGGAGCCTTTGAAAAATAGATTTCATCGCCTAATGGTTTTCGTGTCTTGTGAAAAATTACAGACACATCTATCACTGTCAAGGATCTTGTCGTTGGACAGACTATACCACACACTTGGTATTTCGAGTTAAATTGTCGTTATGATTCGCATGTTACAATTTCAAATAAACGATATGCGAAAATGTCATAAGTTGACATCAGATATGTCGTTCTATTCAGAGTGTCATTTTCTATCAAATAAAGTAAAAAGTACCGAGGGTATCATTTAAAAAATAAAAGTTATAGTTATTTCCGGTGAAACAGGAAGTGACCGAAAACAATTGAATAAGTCAATCAATCCTGATTTATGCCATAATAATATATTAACGTACCAAATCTCGTGTTTTATCTGAAAAAAATAAAACAGTTATAGGGATGAACCACTCTTGAGAAACACCCGGTATAGTCACAGACAGCAAAAAAATGTGTGGTTTTGACAACATATTTATTATAAATTAAAATATTCGTTTTTCCCAAAGATGCCTTATTTCGAGATTGGCTAGGACGGACGATATCTCAATAAGAGGAAGGGTGCTTATACAGGATGAGTTTCCTACGATGTTCTCTATGGGTATCTCGGAAACTACTGGAGATAGAGAGTCAGTTAAATGGGGAAAGAATTGCAGTTTTGTGGGGTCATAAATATGCGCTTTTCAGATTTTCGAAAAAGTTCATGGCTTACTAGATATTCCGAAAAAAACAAATTTTGGCTATTTTAAAAATTGTCCCTAATTCCATTATAATCTATTTTAGACAAAAAGTGTTCAGATAAAAGTTGTAGATAATCACATCTCTAATGAGATTGTGTTCTCCGATTTTTTCTAAAGCCTGTCATTTTTGACATATTATGACACAAACATATGTTTTTTTAAATGGAAACCATAGTTGGCCATGACTTCATAAAAAGCGCCGCTTTTTAAGCTTTTTAACCATATAAGCTATAATATGTTTCTTTCATAAAATTACTGAGTTATAACCAATTCTTATCTTTCTGGACTAATTTCACTTAGTTAGCCATGGAAACAAGTTCAATCGTCGTTGCTCTCAGAAATGTGAAATTGTTACATCCAATCTTTGTAAATTAACATAAACAAAAATTGTAAATAAGAGTTTTTTAAATGAAGAACAGCGTGTAGAATTATTGGTTCAACTTTTCTTGGCCATACAGTTTTGGAGGATATGTTGACCGATGAACGTTACGTTTTTTAGAAAACGGTTTTCAAGACATGTTAGAAAAGTTAAATTTAGATACTTGCGCATTAGTACAGTGGTTCCAACATGACTTTCATTATGACGCACCAACCCCCCTACAATGAAAGAAATGTTATTTAAAAATTATTTATATCATAATTATGTAGACTCAGGGAGGTGGACCAATTGCATGGGTCTCCTCGGTCACCTGACCTATCCATTTTAGATTTTTTATGCGGTATGGTTAACAACAAGGTTTACAAAAAACTTATGAATTAAGAGAGGCACTTGAAGAGGCGGAACAGGAGAAGTTTAATTAAGGCGACCGGTCGTTTTGTGACAATAGCTAGAAATTCAGTTTTAAAAGATGCATTTATGTACTTAAAATAATTGCGGATTTTTGAACATTTTCTAAAATAACTTAAAGTGTACGTAGTGATATTATTTTTTGAGTTTTCGTTTGTGTAATCAAAATGGTAAAGAGCCGTTTAATTACATATTTTGTCTTTTTATATGTTATAAATCACAACAAAATTTGAACACCATTGAAAACCGTTCTCTAGAAAACGTAAGTAACTTTCACCGATCAACGTATCCTGTATGGCCAAGAAAAGTTGAACCAATAATCCTACACGCTTTTCTTCATTTGAAAAATTTTTATTTACAATTTTTGTTTATTTTAATTTACAAAGATTGGATGTGACACAATTTCACATTTCTGAGAGCAACGACGATTGAACTTGTTTCCATGACTAACTAAGTGAAATTAGTCAAGAAAGATAAGAATTGGCTATAACTCAGTAATTTTGTAAAAGAAACATATTATAGCTTATATTGCTGAAAAGCTTAAAAAATGGCGCTTTTTATGAAGTCACAGCCAACTATGGTTTCCATTTAAAAAACCATATGTTTGTGTTATATGTCAAAAATGACAGGTTTTATAAAAAATCGGAGAACACAAACTCATTAGGAATATGATTATCTACAACTTTTATCTGAACATTTTTTGTCTAAAATAGATTGTAATGGAAGTAGGGACAATTTTTAAAATAGCCAAAATTTGTTTTTTTCGAAATATCTAGTAAGCCATGAACTTTTTCAAAAATCTGAAAGACGCATATTTATGACCCCACAAAACTGCAATTCTTTCCCCATTTAACCGACTCTCTATCTCCAGTAGTTTCCGAGATGCCCATAGAGAACATCGTAGGAAACTCACCCTGTATACAGCACTATGCTTTAAAGACTCATTACGACACTAAAGAATTATTTTTTATCAAATCATAGAGATGTTTTGCTGAATGACATTTTAAAATTATAATTTTTCTATCCTTGGACATCCGCCAATCATAGATAGTGTGCCTTACTATTTCTGATATCTTCATACAGAGTCTGTAGTAAAAAGCTCCAATTTTGCAACACTACACGGTTAGTGTTTGGCTTGAGGGTTGGTTAAGCTAATCGTCTGTTCAAAATTTCCTTACACTTAAAACAGATTATTTTTTCTTTAGGGTATCTGGCTAAAGCTGTTTTACTCTGAGACTCTTTCAGAAACAATCCAGAATGTTAAGAAAAATCTAAATCATTCCGTTTGTTCAATAATTAACTCGCCAAATCAAAAATTATGACATACCAATCGCCATATACTTGACTGAAATCTATAGTCACCTAACATTAATTCTGTTTTAATGCTCGACTGTTTCATCGATCTAATCATCTTGATGGATCTTAATTCCATAGCCTTCTTCAATTATTCTTTGACTTTTTTCTTGATCGTGACATTAGCTTTGTCTAATAATAGTCTATAGAACCGCGAAATCTTTAAAGTTCAATCACCCAGAGACGGTAGTTATGTATGGCTTAACTTTTTCGGCACAGAACGCATAAAGTTTATTTTTGCCGACGTTAAAAAATCGCACAATCAAACTAGAGCATATGTATGTTGCACGAGGCAGAGCTGATTTGGCAAATTATCCGAACTATAAAACTTTGATGTTGATCGAAAAATAAATCGCGGGTCAACGAATTCTTTGTTTTTCAATTAGATCGTCTGCTGGTGAGTAATTGGAAGTGTATTAATTTGAACGACGACCTGACAACTACCGACATGTATAGCTTATGTTAAATAATGTGCTTAGAATTGTTTAGCTAAATCGAAATAAAATGCTAATAGAAATGTATAAATATAATTTTTCTTTTCGACTAAATGTCGGAAATTATTCCCAGTTAAAATATAACGCTACGGTTTCTATCTCATAAAATATAAAAAAATGTATAGATATGGCTGTGCCTCTTGGTTTGATTTCATTGATCCAGAATCTCTATAGAAATACCAAAAATAGAATTACCATCAATGGCGTTACTTCGAAAAACTTCCAGCCCACCTGTGGTGTTTTGTTCAATATACAGGGTGGTCCGAACTGTAGGGTAAGTCCGGTACAGATGCCCCACCGGGTGAGATGGCCACAGCGTGTAAATTTCAAATCATGTGACTTATCAGTTGCTTCCCGCTAGATAAGGCAGTAGTTTACCTGTTGCTATTAATGGTCTGACAATTTGAATATCAATAAAAAAATAGGCTAGTTTTTACAAAGAACTGTTTTTATATAAGTACATATTTTTTACTGTCAGAGGTCGCGTGGGAATAACGTAATATTATTGTTGGATACGCACGAAAAAAGGTAAAAGAGATAAAAGATGTTAACGTTGACAGTGCGAATTCTCCTTATTTTTATTATTTGTTAGAATTTACGATTTCGGCAGTTCAATGTATGCAGTCCCTGCTATTTTTAGAAAATATCGATTTTTTCACTTCCCTTCGCTCTTTGACCGCCGGAATACTGTATGATTGGAAAAAACTGGCGTAATAATATACGAAATAATATGCATGTACTGATTTCTTTCGAAAATCGACAACTATGAAACTATGAACTCTTCCTGGACACAAACGGTACATTGTGAGACAGAAAATTGTAGAGAGAAACAAGCCCTATAACATAGGATACAACATTTTAATGAACAGTGCTTTCCATAAAATCAATAAAATGAAAAATATACGAAATAATATGCATGTACTGATTTCTTTCGAAAATCGACAACTATGAAACTATGAACTCTTCCTGAACACAAACGGTACATTGTGAAACAGGAAATTATAGAGACAAACAAGCCCTATAATATAGGATACAACATTTTAATGAACAGTGCTTTCCATAAAATCAATAAAATGAAAAATATACGAAAAAATATGCATGTACTGATTTCTTTCGAAAATCGCGCGACAACTATGAAACTATGAACTCTTCCTGGACACAAACGGTACATTGTGAGTCAGAAAATTGTAGAGAGAAACAAGACCTATAACATAGGATACAACATTTTAATGAACAGTGCTTTCCATAAAATCAATAAAATGAAAAATATACGAAATAATATGCATGTACTGATTTCTTTCGAAAATCGACAACTATGAAACTATGAACTCTTCCTGGACACAAACGGTACATTGTGAGACAGAAAATTGTAGAGAGAAACAAGCCCTATAACATAGGATACAACATTTTAATGAACAGTGCTTTCCATAAAATCAATAAAATGAAAAATACGAAATAATATGTATGTACTGATTTCTTTCGAAAATCGACAACTATGAAACTATGAAGTCTTCCTGGACACAAACGATACATTGTGAAACAGAAAATTGTAGAGAGAAACAAGCCCTATAACATCGGATACAACATTTTAATGAACAGTGCTTTCCATAAAATCAATAAAATGAAAAATATACGAAATAATATGCATGTACTGATTTCTTTCGAAAATCGACAACTATGAACTCTTCCTGGACACAAACGGTACATTGTGAGACAGAAAATTGTAGAGAGAAACAGGCCCTATAACATAGGATACAACATTTTAATGAACAGTGCTTTCCATAAAATCAATAAAATGAAAAATACGAAATAATATGCATGTACTGATTTCTTTCGAAAATCGACATCTATGAAAATATGAACCCTTCCTGGACACAAACGGTACATTGTGAGAAATTAAAATATTTTCCGGAAATACATCCTCATACATACTTTATATTTGCACTTGAACAAAACTGTCAAGTTTTTTATTCTATGAGTTACAGATGCCCGACGCACTATTGCCGGACCCTGTACGAAATAATATGCATGTACTGATTTCTTTCGAAAATCGACAACTATGAAACTATGAGCTCTTCCTGGACACAAACGGTACATTGTGAGACATAAAATTGTAGAGAGAAACAAGCCCTATAACATAGGATACAACATTTTAATGAACAGTGCTTTCCATAAAATCAATAAAATGAAAAATATACGAAATAATATGCATGTACTGATTTCTTTCGAAAATCGACAACTATGAAACTATGAACTCTTCCTGGACACAAACAGTATATTGTGAGACAAACAATTGTAGAGAGAAACAAGCCCTATAACATCGGATACAACATTTTAATGAACAGTGCTTTCCATAAAATCAATAAAATGAAAAATACGAAATAATATGCATGTACTGATTTCTTTCGAAAATCGACAAGTATGAAACTATGTGAACCCTTCCCCCACAAACGGTACATTGTGAGACAGGAAATTGATTTAATAGATATTGAAAAAAAATGTTCGCCAGATAAATATTGTTTCTTTCTTTCAAGTGTCATCTGCATTATATTATTTTCTTAAAAATACTATTTATTTAAAGATTTTTTTATGTAGAAGATGCTACTAGTAAATATCTGTTAAAAAAGTGCAAGACTTGCAAGAGTCTTGCAGCAATACCAAGGCGAAGACCAACTTTGCAAAACCAAGACCAGAGATTGTCTTGGTCTTGGTTTTGCATTTGTTCATCACCCATATTAGGATATTTGGTAGCATCCGTACACATCAATATTAGGCGACATAATAACATTGAATATATGAATAATAACACTAAAACCATAAAATACATCATCTTTGATCACACAGAAAACCAAATCTTTACCTACCTGAAACCGTTTCAGTCACAACACGACCCACCTATTCCGATTCAAAGCTTCCTTTTCCTTCGCGAATTCGGAACAACAACCGTCTGGAGCCTGGAATTGAACTTGAAATTGCGGAAAATTCTCTCTCTATCGGACGATTATAATAAATTTTCAAAAACCCCGCTGCGGCGCGCGCTCCGAGAGTTTCGGCTGGACCAAATTTCGAAACTGAGATTCGCGCGGACGTTGCCTTCCAATTTTATCACGTCTGGACCGCGGCCAATTCTCTTATCCTAGTTTTAAAAAAGTGCTAAAAGACCGGATTTGTAAGTATGCTAATAAAAAATGGGTCGGCCGAAGTCTAAACACCAGTATTTTTTCTAATCCCTCCACCTATAAATTCGATGTTTTATTTTAAACATCTTTATACTTCAACATGTATGTTTATTCACAATAACTACCTACCTTATTTTTACCCTATATGTTTACTTATATGCTTACTGACCTATATACTCTATAAGAACAAGAACCACTATACAGGGTGGTCCGAAATGTATTCGGGAAACTTCGGCAGCATATTCTGTAATATTAAGCATATTTTGAATTATTTGATTTTTGCATATTTCGTCTTTTTAAAATCAAGAGTTTTTGAAAGAACTTCCGTAGATAAAATATATAGAATTAGTAGATCCACAAATATTGCTATAATATACAGGATGGCCTATGCTGAGCGTACATTAGAAATTTCTAGAATCACTATATCTAGATCGGAGATTTTTTGCACATCATTGTTTCACAATGAAATCTATCGATTAAAAATATTTTCAATATGGCGGCACTTCCGGAAATACCGGAAGCTGACAGCAACTTTCCTATTTTAAATGGGAACCCCAATTTTTTCTTACGTATTGGAATTCTCTATAAAAGTTTATAAATTTTGATATCAAACACTCTATATCTAACATTAACCGTTTTTGAGAAAAAAAAATAATTCAAAATTTTTGGAAGAAAAAAACTGCCTGTCAAGAAAAATTGTCAACATACAGAGAATACATGTAGCTATCTATTTCAAAAATTAAATTGGTTGAATGTCATATAATATTGGCCGTAGCTGTC
The DNA here is from genome assembly GCF_002938485.1 of Sitophilus oryzae. Classification (NCBI taxonomy): domain Eukaryota; kingdom Metazoa; phylum Arthropoda; class Insecta; order Coleoptera; family Curculionidae; genus Sitophilus; species Sitophilus oryzae. Next base: position 1,932,550 of record NW_022147237.1, on the reverse strand, counting down.
ATGGAATTGAGAGATTAAAAAATTATCATAAATCATTTTTTTTTTCAGATGGATACGCAATTTTTTTATTTCGCTACCGAAAAGGTTTTTTAATTCGTTACTTTTATATTATATACATGTTCCTCTAACTAAAATAAATCGTTTTTAAGTTATTTAAGATTTAGTTTCAAAACGAATATTTTTCTTGATTTTAACCAGTAGCCTACGGCTTTAAACGTCAAGTGATGTAAAACAATAGATCTGGCCATGTCATATTGTGACACTGTAAAAAAACCAGTATCTATATCCAGGGCCTATTTTACTATAAAGCCCATAAGGCCCGGGCCTTGGGCCCGGTGGTCTGGAGGACCCTTTAAAGGTTGTAAAATATTCATAATTTCTTGAATTTTTGAATTTTATTGGAAAAGAGGGCCCGAATTTTTGCTTGGGTCTTAGGGCCCGACCAGATGAAAAATAGATCCTGTCTATATCATCGATCGTCACTTCCAAGCCAACTTTCCGCCATTTTTTTTTTCGATAATATGGTATATTATTTATATCAACTATATTAAATATCACTAAAATACGATATATATTTTTATAACACTTTATAAAGTTTTAGCTGCAGTATTTTTAATATAAGAAATTCAAATAATTAGTTTTTTGACAGAAGGAAATAAATTGTCTGATTGTTTGACACTTAATGTCAAAGGAAGCTAGATAAAATCAAGAAACATTAACGCTTTAAAACTTAAATTTTAAATAACTAACGATTTATTTTAGGTATAGGAACATGTATAATCAAAAAGTAACGAATTGTAAAACCTTTTCACTGTGAAATAAAAAAGGTAGGTTTTCATTTGAAAAAATGATTTATGATACTTTTTTTAATCGCTCAATTCAATGACAGCTACGGCCAATATAATATGCCATTCAAACAATTTAATTTTTGAAATAGATATCCACATGTTTTCTCTTTATGCCCACAGTAGCTGTGACAGTTACTAAATTTGACGTTTAGGCTATACACCTTTTTTTGACAAGTAGTTTTTTTCTCAAAAACGGTTAATGTTAGGTATAGAGTGTTTGATATCAAAACTAATAAAATTTTACAGAGAATTCAAATATGTAATAAAAAATGGGGATGCCCATTTAACATAAGAAAGTTGCTGTCAACTTCCGGTATTTCCGGAAATGCCGCCATATTGAAAATATATTTAATTGATAGATCTCATTGTGAAACAATGATGTGCATAAAATCTCCGATCTAGATATAATGTAGTTCTCTAGAAACTGCTAATGCACCCTTAGCCTGGGACACCGTGTATATCATTACAAATTCTCTAAAATGAAACATATAGAACAAATAGAATACGGCACCTGCAAGTATGATTTTTGTTGTTTTGGGTCATTATTTTCTATAGTACCTACCCACCAAGCAAAAAACCTCACATTACATTTGCAACATTGCAGTCAATCCCCAAACAGTTTGCTTTGTAATGTTGATTTCTAAACGTTGTGTCGTGATTGATGAAACCTTGCTACAGAAACATTGTTTTTGAATGGTGATTAAAACGTTTTTTCTGCAACATTGCAACAAAGATTCAAATGAAAGATCCGCGCAAGTTAATATTAATTAATAATATAACAAATATACCATAGGATCGAAAAAAAAACGGCGTCTAGTTGGCTTGGAAATGAATATCGATGACATTCCCCATATAAAATGACAGCGATTCTTTTCATAGCTATCGCTGACGTTTTTTTTTTTCGATCATACGGTATAAAAAGTTAGGTTAGGTTAACGCACTTGTTTTTTTGCGTTTTCTCTCTTCACATTTTATGCTTTTCGAATGAAATTTTAATGAATGTAAATGTAAGTATAATTTCATTATTATGTGTTTTAATAATACTTAGCCATGAATAAGTATAACAAATTTTGTTTAGTTTAGTTTGTTTTTAATCTAAATTTTATGTTTTAGGTTAGCTTTTAGCCAACTGAAAATTGAAGTAGATACAATCAGGATACGAGTATATCAATCTAATGATAAAGTCACAAATAATATTCAGTATTAATTATTCTCAATAATATTTTTTTAATGATGTTATAATCATTTGAAATTTTTAAAATAAGGACATAAAGGGGCCTCAAAGCTTACTGTCACAAGAGGTAAGTTTCTCATTGCTTTTTATTTATTACAACTGATTGTTTTTATTTTTACTACTTTAGAAATGATTGGATATAGATTTCAAAACTTTACCGAAGAGGAATTTGAAATCATGAATAAAACAATTCAACATGCGAAGACAAAATATGAAAGATCCAAAAAATCAATTAAAATATAAAAGTTTGCTTTTCCTTCTACATACATTTAATGTTATACTTTCCTTTTGTATTTTTGAATAAGTTCGGTGGTATATAAAATAATGTTTATAACTTTTACCTATATATTTCACATTATTTCATACATTCAACTTTAAGATTTTTTTTAGAAATTCGACTCGGAGGTCAGAGTTGAGTAATTCCTTATTTAATGAGCAACCGAAAAGATTAGTAAGTTCTCAGTACTTAACTGTGATATTTTTGAAACAAGTGATAAATTTCTAATTTTGATTTGTTTTTTTTTCAATTTGACAAATTCGACTTTCTTGGTAGGGATATATTTACCGAGCATTTTTTATTTTTCTAAGTCAATGGATATAGAGATATACCTATTTTTATCAATATTGTTTATGTTTTTCGTCAATACAATATTAGTAAAAGTATATTATACATATCTGAAAGTCTACAATTTAATACCCATTAATGTTTCTGTTGATTATAACCTATTACTGATGTATTATTGTTAACATAAAATTGTGTTTGTGTTAACAAAAATTAACTGTTTCATTAATTGATAAGTAAATATTAAAAAATAATTTTTATATTTTCCCTCTGATGAATGAAATGGTTTTTTTAATGCAAACATTATCTATTTTTTGCTAAATTATTTTAGCAATAAGTCAGTTAATTATAATTAATAATAATATAATTTTACCAAAGATATTTATTTTACCAATATTGTATTGACGTAAAATTAACAATATTGCTAATACATCCCAAATTAGTACTTTCTTGAACGTTACATTAGCAACGTTTCAATAATATTGTGAAATGCAACCTTGCACTGCAATGTTATTTGGCGGAAGATTAAGCTACCCTGAAACCTTGCATAAACCTCCCTACAATGAAAAATGCAATGTTACACCTTGCTTTGCGAAGTTTTGGCAATGTTCCAGCAATAAATTTTGCTTGTTGGGTACCTATTACAAAATGTTAAAGAAATTAAATTTTGTTTGTTTTACAATCTGTGAGCATTTGATAAACTGCAGATGATCAAAAAAAATTGCTTTAGAGTTAAAATTACGATCGCCCTCATTTTATTTTAATGCAGTCCATCGTGATTTCCAACCTAATTCGACGTCGTTTTTTTTTTCGTTCATACAGTAAATAAGTATATGGAGAAAAATCTCAAAATGTTTTAAAGATCACAAAATCCAGCGGAAGAAATGTCAATCAAACATTTGGATTAAGTATAAAAATTAATTTTGTAACATGTAGTTAGTAACTGTAGCAGTAAAAAAGTGGTACAATCTGGTAAATTGCATGGTAAATACACTATTAGTATATAGTAACAGTGGTAAAAATATTTTAACAGAAAAATCCAGACCCCCATTCCAACTAAATTATTTAACACCCTATAGGTACCTACCATAATTGAATCTTCTGATAATAAGGAAAATTCCAGAATAATTCAGGAATTCTCTGAATTATTAAGCTACCCTTTTCAAGAAAACAATTTAATTTGAAATATAAGCTCTCTGTATATTATTATTTATTATATAGGACACAATGGAAATCTTAATTTACATTGATAATAAACTACAACTAGATAATTTTATCATTTTTAAACCGTTGAAAACCTTTGTTGAAAACAAATATTTTTTATAAAAATTAAAATTAATGAATTCTTCTGCCATCTACTGGAGAAAAGCCAAACTAAATTTCAAAATTGTCCAATAAAAACTGTAATTCTCCAAGGCCATGATGGGCATCTTTTTCTATTTCACTGAATAAAAGAGATAACCAATAATTGTGGCGCATGCTCCTAGAAGAAAAGAACATTTTAAACGGTCAAACTTGAAGTTGTAGGTTAACTAACTGAAAAACGTAAACAAACAGATTATTTTAAATATTTGTTTGTAATTGAAATGACCGTTCAGATTATGCAGACCTTTTTATTTTATTTTGTGGTATACGCAGTGGGTTTCGAAGATTTTATTTATGTTTATGGAGATGGAAACAAAGAAATGGCAGAACAGGGCAGAGTACAATATCAGGTAAACATTTGATAGAGTAAACTTATTACACAAAGGATTCATATATTATGATTTTCTTATCGATATCTTTGAATTGTTTTTTAATTTAAACGCTTCATTTAGATGATAAAGGAAAGAGGAGCTCTTCCCAAATATGGTCCATGTTGGAAAGCTGCCCTAGAACATTTAAATGAGGGTTGTAGATATCTTTCGGAAGACACTCAAAGTGATATTGCTTTACATATCACAAACTGTTTTCTGGAAATGTCAGGCCATGAAACATATAACTGTGAACTGGACAAGAAACCTAATTTGAGGGGAATTTGTATCAATAGCATGTCAGATAGGGCATTTAATGTTTATACTGAATTTTATACCCACACTCAAAATATTTGCTGGTTTCTAAGAGGACAAATATGGCACGAAAAAATAGCAGAAAACACATTAAAAGTAGGAAAACAATTAGAAGTTTCAGCTGAGCAGCAAGAAAACTTGATAAAAGTACAGAGGGAGAGTATTGAATTGCAAGAGAAAATGATGAAACAGGGTAAATATTTGGAGCAAGTTTTAGATGATGTTTATGTATCAACAAAAGCACATCAAGAGATTTTAAAGGTATACTTTAATTTTTAATTTATTTCATTATAATAAATAATTACTCTTGATTTTTTTTTTAGATACTTTCTCAGAGTGTCACTAGTTTACAAACATGGATTATTGGGGAAGTATCTTGGATAGACTCTATAATTTTTAATGTTTTTTCTTTAATTTTAATATTTATTTTAACATCATCACGTAGAACGTTATCTGCTCGATTACCATTATTCTTTTTACTTTTCTTAAACCTTCTAACTGAAAGACTGATATGTTCTCTGTATACAAAATTTCAAGAAGATTATGATACACAGAACTTATACAGTAACATTTACAATTTTGTCTGGTATTCAAGATATGCATTTACTTTTCTAGGTGCTGTTATTATAGTATACAGTATAATAATATACAAGGACATTTTAGAATACAATGTTTCTTTGCTTAGCGATATTAAGAAACAGAATAGTAAAATTTTATTCTCTTTAGAGAATTTAAGTAACAATAAAACGGCTTTAAACTCATCTAACATTAGTTATATCAGTGAAAATGATTATTGTAATAAGGGAAGTTCTCCAGACCCGAATTTAAAAAAATACTTTCAATCAGTTGGTGCTGAAATTAAAAATATTTTTCCAAAGAATTTAGATAGAGAATCTAGTGTTGATTCAAAAGAGAGTAATGGTTTTCATAGCAGTTTTGCCAGGCGACAGCTTGGTACACAAACTAGGAAATATAATTTAAGAAGCGTAAGTCGTCAAGGTACCCCAGATTCTGGGGTAGTTCATTGATATGAGTGTTCTTTGTAGTTAATTTTGAGTGCACTTCTTTAGTCAGTGTTTATACAAACCAAGTGCCTAAAATTAGTAATTTGTTTGCATTCCTTTTATTTTTAACATAGTTTGAGTAGCTTAAGAGATTATGTAAATATCTTCTTTTAGGGGTTTTCTATTTTTTTATGCATTCCATGACATATTATTGTGTTTAGTGATGTGTCTAAAATTTATGTTCTTAATTTATTTAATACTATCCATATAGGATGAATATTGTGTGTAGAAAAATAAAGTTTATTAACAACATACATACATAGGTACTTGTAGGTGATCTACATATGTATTTATTTATATTAACTTTATATTAGTACTTATTTACAAATAGATATAGATAGGAAATTTTATACATCTTTTTATATTTCAAATTAAAACTATCATTTTGTAATGTGAATTAAGCTGCGTCTAGCAGATTTTGTATAAGCTACTATAGTGTACTGAGATAAGTATAAATAAACATTACCATATATAAAAGTAACTTAAGAGAAAATTAGCAGATTTTGAAAAATAAAAGATTCAATTTTTCTGGCTAAACACCAAAGATATATAATATAAAAATGTATAACTAAGTTTCGAATATAACCATTCACCACTACTGTTCATTGTTTATAACATATTTTTAAAAATTTTAACAACTGTACCTTGTATTAATCTCAAGTATAAAAATTGTGATTTAACTAATGTGTTTTATTTATCACATAGTTATTAAGAGCGCAGATTAGCTAATTGTGCTTCTATTTCTTCATCAGTTAGGCCCTTTGATTTGGCCCCTAGTTTGCCAGTTTCTGGCAAAGGTGCTCCAGACATCTAAATAAAAATAAACAGTGACTAATAAAGCTATTACCAGGTCATAAATAGTTACCTTTCCACTGATTTCAATTCCAATTTCATCCAAAACTTGGCTGACAATGTTATCACTTTCTTCTTCATCTCCAGATTCTGTAAGCATTTCATCTAAAGTATCATTAACTAAAACAATATGATAAAAATTAGGGGAGTTAATTTAAATTATAATAATATATACTCATTTCATCTGTCATTTCCATTTTCATATTTTCCCTAGAAAATGCATTGACTGTGGCTGATATTTGTTCAGGTCTCATCATTTTGTTCATATTTGACATAGTTTTTCCAGCAATGCCCATAGACTCGGCTAGTTTTACATTGGCTCCCATTGCCTTATTTTGGAACTGAACTCCAGTGACTTTACTACTAGCTGCATATGATCGAGTCTTCTGTTTACGGAGTTGAACCAACTGTTTTGCTAATATTGTGCAGCCCTCTTTATCTCCTTCCTTCGCTAGCTTTTTAATTTCTTGTTCCTAAAATAACTTGTACAGCTTGTATATTTAACATGTTTTTGTAGTGTCATACCAATTTTTTTTCTTCCCTTTCAAGTTTTAGTCTGTCCCGTTCCAAATCTCTGCCAACTTTTCTCAGTGCGCGATCTGTTTCCTTCTGCTCCTCTAAAAGTATACATTATAAAAAATCTAAAGTACATTAAAAATTACCTTTAGGATCAGGTTTCGACCAAAAATTCAAAAAAGACATATTTAAGTTATAGAATAAAAACAAATTAAACACAATCTATATTTACTTTTGTGACTCATTTAAAACTAATATATTTTGACAATACTTTGTTAGGTTATAAAATCTTTTGACGGTTCAAATTTTAATTGCAGTTTTCTGTTTATGAAGTTATAAAAAACTGATTTTATTTGATATTTTATGATATACCTATTTATGATTTAGAATTTGGGACACAAGGAATTTAATACATATTATCCTTGTATATTATTATCTAGAGAAAAAACAAAGACCTTTGTGAGTGAGTCATTTTTATTAAAGTAAACAGTATTTTCTGCTTTTATATGAAGTCTTTTGAAATTTAAAATTTAGGTTTTCTTATTTTAAAGTTTTCTGTTTTGATTTTATGTGTTAGTTTAGCTTTTTTGGGTAAGATGGCGCGGCAAGCAAACTACTAGATGATAGAATTCTTTAGCAGTTGTGTATTTGATTCGTCAGCTTTCCCTTAGATGGCGAAAGAGAACAAAAATTACAGAAATTAGCTTTAGAAATTAGGGACATTACCGAAATTATAAAATTTTAAGTGCTATGAATAAAAGATTCTGAATACATTATTTTTATTTAAATAAAAAAAACTTAATTTTAGTGTACCAAACTTGTACAATTTTTATTTTTTGATAATACTTACAGGCTTTTTTTATTATTATTTTTGTAAATTATTAGAAGTGGTAGTTGATTCTGAATATACAGGGTGTCAAAAAAATAGTACATCTAACTTTGGCGGGCGATTCTACAGGTGAAAATAAAACAAAAAGTTCTGATGAACATATAAATATATGTCCTAAAATGCTTCCCGAAGACGTTACAGCCTTTGTAATATATTTTGTTTATTCTTAAGAACATTGGTAAACCGTTTTTCCTGATATTTGGTACCTACTCTTACACATATTTTAATGCCAAAGCGAATGGCGATTGTGAAAAATTCAGTAACAGCCCTGAACGGGTTCTTTCTATTAGGGCATTGGGGTAACTACAGTGGTACCCGGGGTGCCAGCCCCCCCCCCCTTGTTTTGCTGGGCACCCCCCAGAGAAATCTTGAATTACGACTCTGGGCTACGTATTAATTTTTATTTGCTTGTGATGTAGTAAAAATGACGTTTTCTAGTTTTGTTTAGTTAAAATTATTTTTTGTGTTCAAAAAATGTGTTATTTTTTTTTATAAAATTTGTAGGTATTTATTTAATCTACAGGAACACGGTTTGATAACCAAGTGTATGAAATTTATTGATAGAGAAATTCATGTAAACGTCTTATTCAAAAAATGTGTTTTTTAATATTATTCTTATTTTTTTAAAGAACAAAAGACCTAGGTCCCCCCTGGGCTCAACCCCAGCACACCCCACCCCCAGGATGTATTTCAGGAAAATATTTTAACTTCTGTAGGTTGGCTCAAAAAAGTGTGAGTGGATCGGGATGATTTTTTTAAATGGAACACCCCGTATATTATTGTATTTTTGGCTACTTTTCAGATCACTTTACATAATCCTAAGATATGACTAAATATATTTCGATAGTTTCAGGGATATTAATAAAAAAATACCTACATTTTTCATCCCTTCTCAAAAAAGTTATTAAAAATACAAGAACAGTCATGAAATGAAAACTATATTAGATATATACCTATTTTAGATAATCTGTACTTTGCTATAAAAATGGTAATCGTAAATCATACAGGATGTTCAAAATTCTACGCTAAACTTTCTAAAATATAAAATGATTTGTCATTGTTTTATTTTTAAAGGGACAAAGTTAAAATATTTTCCTGGAATACATTTTCGTATATACTTTTGGTTTGCACTTAAACACAATTCTCAAGTTTTTTATTCTAAGAGTTACAGATGCCTGACGCACTATTGCCGGACCCTGTGGATAGTGGATACAGTTATTTCAACCAGGACCGGTTTTAAGGGCCACTGAGCCCCAAGCGGATTTTTTTTCGGGCCCCCCTATCCTATGTTTGTTATACATAATGATTATGGTTAGGCATGTAGTGCGTTGTACGATTTACTAAATTATCTATGTAAAAAGAAGTTTCAACGAATACAATGCATTTTGTTAAACATTTTATAAAAAAAAAACATTTTAAATAATATTAAACAGCATTTAACGCAAAAATAAAACATTTATAATTTGTGAACAGAACATAAAAGAAATAACTTAATAAGTAAACAAAATAAAAATTTGGGACATTGATCAAATGTGTTGCTTTCTACATTTCTCTTTTGCCAACTGGTCAATTATTAAATTGCAATCTAATTTTTCGATATTTGATCCTTCTATGTGGATCAGAGAAAGGGCATCGAGTCTCTCTTGGCTAATGGTAGATCTGAAATAAGTTTTAATCCTTTTTAACGCAGAAAATGAACGTTACCCGCTAGCATTAGAAACTGCTATAGTAAAATAAATTTCAAGCAACGTAAGCACATTAGGGAAAGTTGATTTTAGTGACTGCACAAGTTCAAATTTTTCAATCATTTCCATTTTATTCATATTGGCACATAGTATTCGAAAATGAGCCATTTCATCATTTAATACATCTCCTTCTACATACGACTTATATGTATTTTTCAAGATATTGGCAGACTCTTCAAATGCTATGTCATCGATATTGCTAAAAAACAACTTAAAACGTTCGTTAACAGTGTGATAGCTTTTAATTCGTCTTTCAAGATCTTGAATTATGGAGTCACATATTACGTAATAGGCTTCCACCTTAAACTTCTCTTTGCCACTTATGTGAACTTCATTTTCTTTTGATTCGTCGAAAATACTTTTCTTTTTCTAGTTAGAGTTCTTTTTCTAGTTAGTATTATGTTCTTAATAATAATAGTTAGTAGTTCTAATAGGTAGCGTCATCCACTAAAGTCGATACCGTCAAAATTTCAAAGGAGTGTTTTGATAAATGATAACTCGATGACTTCAATAACTCTATGCTAGTAAATATATTTAGTGATGGATCTTGCAAAGCTTTGCTCGTAGCATTAACACTTTCTAAGATTTTAAACCATATGGTAGTCAACAATGCAGGTTCGAATTTTTGCATTTTCTTTAGAAGTGCAGAGGCTTCATTTCTTGCTATTGGTTTTTCACCTTGGTCATTCGCAATGACAGAAAAAAATTCTATAATTGCTTTATAATTTAGTTTAAGAGCAGCAACTGCATCAGCCTGGGCTGACAATATAGTACCACTAAGATGTTTAAGAATTTTACACCGACTTAATAGAATAGACAAACGGTGGGTGGATTAGAAAAAGAATACGTACATTTCTTGAACTAAGGAAAAGTAATTGGAAGCCTGAAGACAAGATTCACTTGAAAAATTAACTGATAAGTTTAAAGAATGGCTCGCACATGGTATACAGCAGTAGGAGATAACAGCTTGATTCTAGCTTGCAGCCTTGCAGCCCGTTATAATTACCAGACATATTAGCTGCATTGTCATAAGATTGCCCACGACAGTTCTCAATTTTAAGCCTAAGGCTTCTAGTTTTTTAAACAACATCTTTAAGATATTCTGCCAGTGTGTTTTTCTATTTTAATCAATCCCAAGAACCTTTCCTCTACTTGTTTATTATGTATGTATCTTAAAATAAAAGTTAATTGATCACAATGGCTAATATCAGGTGTGGAATCCACTATAAGAGAATAATACTTCGCAGATTTAATTTCATTAAAAAATAACTCAATTTTAAGATACCACCGAGCAGAACAATAAATTATTATATCTACTAAACCCTTCCCGGTTGATCGTTGATCATGAACATTATATTGTACATAATAAAAAAATTTAGTTAAAATATTTACTTTACCTTTTTTAAAAGACCATTTATTTATTGACTTCTGCTTCATTTTCATATTTATATTTTTTTACGACCGAAATATGGGCCCCCAAGCGGCCGCTTGTTCCGCTTTACGTATAAACCGGCGCTGATTTCAACAAATATAATATATAAAGCTAGAACTTTTTTGACAAAATGATGTGGATTGTATACAGTCAAATAACTGTATTGTGTTTTATCTAAAAAGACTATGGGTTAGGTTGGGTAGTAAAAGACCAAGATGATAAAATACCACACCATCGAAAAAAAAAACGGCGTCATAGTCGGCTGGGGGAATGATAATCGATAATGCTTTTCGCGAGGTGAAGCCCTAGACGTTCTTTACTTGGCTCGTACTGGTTTCTTAATGGTGATTACTGCCAGTTGGCCTTAAGAAGGTGGCATTTTTTTTATTGAGTAAAAATTAATTTTTAAATGGTGTAGTTTAAAATTAGAAAAAAAAATAATTTTTTGAAAATAGATTTGTGTATCTGGGAACGTTGAATTTTTCGGTAATTAGTAGAAATGACGTCTAGATATTGAGCTCAGCAAAAATTATCACTTATTGTTATACTCCAGCCCTCTTTGACGCTGTTTTTTTTTCGATAATACGGTACATCATTAGCTTTTTATTTTAAGATTGTTTTTTCTTTTTTTTACTAAGGCCAAAAATACTACCCAAAAAAGAAAAAAGTTTAGTTGGTATTCAAAATTCAAATACAGTATTTACTATTGTTTGAAATTCCTCCGACGAAAGTTTTTTTTCTCGTTTTCTTGCCTACTCGCCAAAATGAATTTAATATGAGGAATATTGGATTCCAAAAAATCCTGGACGAATTTGTTTTTCATTATCTGGACCTTTCTGTCATTTACGTCGCTTGTTATTCTTGGGACGTATTTCTTTTCGGTAAGAAACGAAGTTTACAGGTTTATTATTCTATCAGCGGTAAGATGGAAAGGACCAACTGCCCTTTGTCGTTTTAACTTAGAGGATGTGGTTCGTCAGCTACAATGACTTTTTTAAATGCGATTTATTTATATTTCTGGTCCTATAAACCAGTTCTGATTGTAAGAATTCGTATTGTTTATCAGTTTCATTATACCATCGTATAAAAATATCCAGGAAAGAGTATATCAACAAAATTAGAAAGACCGCAAAGAGGATTTAACATGACTGATATTAGGGTTTGTGTTCCATTTAAAAAAAATCATCCCGATCCACCCACACATTTTGAAGCCACCCTGTAGAAGTTAAAATATTTTCCTGAATAACATCCTAATAAATACTTTAGGTTTGCACTTTACCAAAATTCCTAAGTTTTTATTATAGGAGCTACAGACACAAATCTACAGATGACCGACGCTACAGTTACCGGGCCCGTATAGAATATTAGGAAGGATTTTGAACCGTGGTACTAACTAGGATTTCCGGAGCCGCAGCAGTTTTTCGGAAACGCTAGTTAGTCGGTACCGCGCCTCTTAGGAACCGGGATTTTCCGTTTTTTTTCGGTACTTTTGGAACTGATTAATTTTTGTTCAATGGTGCAGTTCATCAATCAGAAAGCAAGGGATGGATTTTCAAAGTAAAATGGATAAAAAATTGAGATTTTTAATGAAAATATTATCAAATTATTAAGTAATCAGTCATGAAAAAATTAACATGAACACAGACGTGAAAACCAGTACAGAAAAAAGTATAGGTAACTTAAATTTCGCATCAAACATAAACCGAATTAACTGAATTTGAGACAAAAGCACCTAAAATATTGAATTAAAAATGCAAATATCGATTGAAACATAATATAATAAATATTATAGGAACTTCAAAAGAGAAAAGAAGCACAAGAACAATAAGAAATAGTATCATTACTTATTTAGAAGAGTTTGATTTCCACCGCTAGAAAGTATCAAAGGACTTTCTCACGTAACAAAAAAAATAATTATTGTTACCGAGGCCCGGTTCTGGGTTCTGTAATGGCCAAAAAGATCAGAACCCTAAATGGTAGTATTAATTTCCGGAACCGTACTAAAATATTTTCATTCAATGATTGTGGAGTTCCTCAATTAGCAAGAAAGGGATGGTTCTCAAAAATAAAACTGATAAAAATATCAAATTATTAAGTCATGAGAAAGTAAACATGAACACAAATAATGAACACAAGCAAAAAAAAAAAGAAAACACATAGGTAGCTTAAAAATTTCATCAATCAACATCAACCAACCTCGAAACCAACATAACTAAATTTGAAAAAAACTTAACATTTTCAATTAAAGATGCAAATGCCTAAAAACATAACACAAAAAGATATAACTAATGCATTCAGCAATGTTATACTCAATAATAAAATAACATATTTAAACTTCAATAATTGCTAATAAACATTATAGAAACTTCAAAATAACTCCAGAACTAAGAACAGTAAGAGGTAAGTTTGATTTCGACCGTTAGAAAGTATGAAAAGTCTTTCGGACGTTACAAAAAATATGTTTTTAATTATTATTACGGAGTCGTAAAAGTATCGAAAGAACAGGGAATTAATAATTTCCAGTTCCGGTTCTTCGATATCTCAAAAGAACTGGGATTACCCGATTCTGAACTCTATAGTGGCAACCTTTATTTGCGGCAACTTTTTGAACGACTGATATCGGAGATGAAGAACTAACCTCTGTAAAACCGTCTCAGATACTGGCTTTTGGCAAAGCTCTGAGAGTGTATGATGAGTTATAACTCAAGAAAGGGGGACACAATAGATCTTTAAGGTCCCGGTGATTAAGCTTCCCCCTCCCATTCAGTCTACAATGTATATTGAGAATGTTTGAAAGCATATATGCATTTCCTTTTCAATATATAATTCAAGAAGTCCATAAAACAAAATAACGGATTTGGTGCGGATGAGCCTCGTCCTCGGCCGTATGCATGCTCGACGTGTGGCCGCAGCAGGATCCAAACTCATTTAAAAGGGTCGCCTCCTCTCGCGCAACTTATGACCACGGGCAGGGGGCGCGTTTTTTACATTTCTCTCTTTTTCGTTTGTGGAGCCGGCACCGTGCGACGGTCGCTGTTTGTCCAGGAAGCCGCATTTTCCGAATTTAGCGTTTTAAAATTCAACGGTCGCCCCGTAAAAACTCGTCCGCCTCGATATAAACGTAGAGAGAGGTGCTGGGCGGGTTGCTGCTTTGATTTACGGGACCTTTACGACGTTTAGTGGCGGCAGGTTCGAATTATACCGATGTAGCTGTATGTTTTATAAATTATAATGGAAGTGTGGCGGGAAATGCAGGCCCTAGGTGGTAGGAAATGTCAGATTATTTGATGAAATAGGGTCAGATCAGTATTTTTGTAAACTGCATAACTTGACAAAAAGAAATTTGGTTTCGTTTTTATCAAATTGTTAAATATGAACAATGTAATTATTGCAGAAAATCGAATAAGTTACACAATATACGAATAGAATATTGAAATAAAGGATAATTTGTTAATCTTCTACTTCCTGCAAATTTTGGTATGATCATATCTTATTTGAGAATATGTTAAAGAGGCTGAATTGTACCAAAAATTACCACCACCATATTGAACATAAAAATATAAACAGACTTATCACTTATCATAATTATTAAGAAGCTGGACAAATAAAATAAAGTCCTGCTACTCTGTGTATCAGCAAGGGATAGAAGGTAATGAAAAAGCAAACGATCTATCCAGAAAATGAGCGAACACTCTACTAGCTAGACAAGAACCGTGTGGAAACCAACTTAAAGCAGAACTGAAGAACCTGGAAGACTCCATCCGTGAGCTAGAATGAATTGATTTAAGTAAGAAAAACCAAATCACTGTGTTTTTAACAGGCCACTGTCTCCTCAATGAACACCTCAGTAGATTTGGATAAGAAATAACGGCGAATGCAGATTCTGTGGGGAAAATGGCGAAAAACAAGAACATCTCATCACTAAGGGTTCTGAGACACTAACCATTCATGCCATAAACTTTGATACGAGTGATATCGGAGATGAAGAACTAATCTCTCTAAAACCAGCGTCTCAGTTACTGGCTGTTGTCAAAGCTCTGAGACTGTATGATGAGTGGGGATCCAAGAATACTAACTGGGCACAGAGTATACTTGTGATTAACTACTGGCCTCCCATGCAATCTACAACCTACAATCTATAATCTATAACTTCATAATTGCTTATTAGCAAATGCTATTTCAAATACAAAGATCCCCACCATCTTACAGTCTTACAGTCTAATAGTAGTTTTGGTCTTGGCATTACTGTATGACTCTTTCATGCCTTGGGTGCATGGTAGTGTCTACGAGAGCTCCAATTCCTTTAAGAAAACTTTCCAAAATATACATCATTTCAGTGTTAGCAGTATTTAGGTTTACTCTTCGCGCATAAGCAGTTTACTCTAAAACTGCCATTACTGAATAAAAATAGAGGTAGCTACTAGTAGGTATATGAATTACAAAAAATAAAAAAGAGATTTTGGAGCACCACTATCATGATGGTTCAAGGTGGCGAGATCAGCAAAATATCGCAAACTGCGATTCAATAAACTGCGACTGCGATTTCTTTTATTTGCGAGTTTCAATTTTTTGAGGTAACCATTTTGGTGACCATTCGGTAACTATTTTTGGTAAATTTTGGTAACAATTTGGTTTTAGGTAACCGTTATTGTTATTCCTATAGCTGCGATTGTAATTTTGTAGACTAAGACCGCGATTTAACCTTCTATCTGAGAGTTTGAATTGCGATTTGCGATTTTGTGCTCTATTGCAGCATTTTATTTATAGCATACTGCAATTGAATCTTCTTTCTGATATTATTTATTTGTAGAGAAGATATAATTTTCTAGGGCCAAGATTATAATATATTGCCTTAAAAAAATAATTCTTCTGGATTTTTTAAAAATTGCGTAAAGAATTAGGTTTTAGGGTTTGTCTATTTGCAGCAGTTGCAGCATATATAAGATTTTAATAGGTATTAAATTAATACCTATAAAGCCGCGTCCAAGCTACTCGAACAAAATGTTCGCGAACATATATAATTAAACAGATACTAAGTGAAAATTGTGAGATAGGTAGATTTATAAATAATAAAGCCAACAAGTACTGTTTAGCCTAGGCCTATTAAAGAGCGCGGAGCGCCGAACGGCTAGCTTGTACGCCAGAGCGTGCGTCTGCCTATGCTAGAGCGCGGGCGTTCTTTTTCCGACGGGTGTCGGTAAATCAAAAGTATAGAAGCTAGAAAGCCGCACTCCACTTTTGCTCCTTTGCTTCACGCAGGCTAACGCATGCATTGAAATGCCAGAGCGAAATAATACTTCAATAACTTCAATATAGTTCCGTTACGAAAGCAGCGTGTAGCTCCGTGGTTGAGGCTGCCGCTTTGTGAGCAACGGGACGGTCGGTGGGTCGAACCTCGGTAGACATATAACTTTTTTATTTTTTTACAGCTGTTTTTATTTTTTTTATTTATTTAGAGTTGTTGGTAACAGCGATTATGTTACGGCGTATTTTGATTGCGTTGGTTAGTTTTTGGTGTGAGTTTTTTTGTATTTATAGCACGCGAAATACCCGATCGATTTTGTATAACTCATGCGCATGCGCGTAAGCAAAGGAGCAACAGTGGAGTGCGGCTCCCTAGCTTCTAGCAATCAAAAGGAGCGAACGGCGTGCATTTCGGCGGACATTGTACCGGACACTTGGAAGGCTCTCATTTAATTTCGGGCGTCCATCTGTGATTTTTATTTTTTACCAAGTATTCGACAATGGGAGACGCAGTTATTAACTGGGATCGTGAAAAACATTTACAATTAATTTGTTTACACAAAGAAAAGATTTTATAATTTTAATTTTATTGTGGGTTGAGTGTGAATAGCTATGTAGCTAGACTTCGTCCATTTAATTTCATTTTTGTTAATAAAGACTTTTATGATTATTTTTTATTAAAAACCGGAATTATTATGGGATTCTGAAATTAAAAATTACTACTTAATAGGAAGTTTGACACCGGAAATGAAATTTTACCATTACATTTTTAGAAATAAATATACCGGGTGTTTCTGAAAAGTAGTTCTATAACTTTTTAATTTTTTAGATAAAAAACGAGATTTGGTATGTTAGTATAGGACATAAATCAGGATTGATCGACGTTTTCATTTATTTTCGGTCACTACCCATTTCACCGGAAATGACAACAACTTTTGATTTAAATGGTACCGTCGGTATTTTTTTACCGTATATGATAGAAAATGACATTCTAAATAGAATGATATATATGTCAACTTTTGACATTTTCAATTTAAAAATGGCCATAAATAAACGTAACGACAATTTTACTCCAATACTTGGTAGTATGTGGTACCAAATTATTCGTAAAAAATGCTTTTTCCAAACATGCTCAGCCAGCCTCGTACCATTTGAAAAATTTGAGTTATCATTAAAAATACGATTTGGGCATCTTTTAAGCGGCCATGAAAGGATACGAAAAAAAATTACACGATCAAATATATGTTTCCAAAGTTCTTTGATTACAAATTAATAGTTTTAACTCAGTCTTGGCACTCTAGATTGAAATTTAAATTGCTACTTTTATTTAATTGGAATAGTCTAAAATTGACGTATGGTATGTCATTTTATTCAGAATGTCATTTTCTGTCAAATAGAAAAAGTACTTAGAATACAATCTAAAAATACAAAGTTGTAGTCATTTCTGGTGAAACAGGAAGCGACCGAAAGTAATTGAATACATCAATCAATCCCGATTTATGTCATATACTAACAAACCAAATTTCGTTGTATTATCTGAACAAATAAAAAAAGTGAGCCCCTTTTGAGAAACATCTAGTAAAATCGGCTGAAAATGAATACAGGTCTTAAAAATACACCATAACGAATAATCTACCAAAAAACCCTGTAACCCTCCGCCTGCTAAATATTGATTCTTCAAAGACAAAAGTTCTTAAACTGTTTACCGGTTAATTTATTTAATAAAATGCTTGCACTCGAAATCCGGACACTCGAAAAAACAGCGACTACCTAAACGCATCCTAGATCTATAGAGCAAACTGGTTGTCGCATTCTTCCCCGCACCTCAATCCTCGGGACCGATGCGATGGGCTCTGCCGTCGTTTACGACCTGCTGCTACGAGTATATGTATAGTGTGAATTATATATGTTCGCGAACGTTTTGTTCAAGTAGCTTGGACGCGGCTTAATATGTGTCTTACAAGGAAAAATAATAAGTCCATTAGGTTTGTGACAATTTTACTCCAAATATCAAGTATGTGGTACCAAATTACGGCATACATCTGCGATTATCTGTCTGTGTATATTTTAGTGTAATACTTAATTTAAAATGAATTAGAGGAAAACAATGGATTGAAACTAGAGTCTAATATAATTTCTAAGTAATTTTTCTAATAATTCAATGCTTATGTATACCTAATATACGATATCATATATATCAAGTAAAATTAGTAAATATATTATATGTAATTAGTAAAAATATAACAAGCGCTGTAGCTAATTCAAATTAACCATCAAAATTCAAAATGCCACCATTAATTACGCTTTTATTATTCGCCAGACAAAATATCGAATAGGAACGAAAAACGAAAACTGTTTCCATATATACCGACCGCAGAATACCTTTTTTTCCGTTTCTGTTGTGTTCAAATTTCACGTGAAAAACTGACACGAAATTGATGGAAATACGCACACAAACATGATTTATAAAGTTTCAGAGTGGACGTGTATTGTACTCCAGAAACTTCAATTAGTGCTTCCGAAAAAACGTTTGCATTGTGAAGTGTAGCGCTACAAAACTGGGCACAAGAAAGAGAATTAAAGGCGACAGAACAATTAAAACTTTTTAGATCTCAAAAAGCGTTATAATTGCGTTAGTCGTCTCCATTTTTAATGTTCCTTAATTAAAGATAAATATTAGACTAGATCTCGAATATTTTTAATATTAAACGTTAATAAAATCAGATAAGTAATAGTTATTTTTTATACAAGACGATAAAATGGTATTTTGAATGAGTGAATTAATTTGACGATAGGGAGACGATAATGCAATTTTATCGTCGTGTATAAAACTATTATTACAGTTGAGGGTTGAACCTTTGGTTACATTACAAAAATAAAACACTAAATCACCACAATACCAAAAACACTTTTACTTTTACACTGGATGCGTTTCGCTAACCATGTTAGCATCATCAGCAGAGTTTCAGTTTATAATCATCTGCTGATGATGCTAACATGGTTAGCGAAACGCGCGTCCAGTGTAAAATTAAAAGCGTTTTGGTGTATTGTGGTGATTTAGTGTTTTATTTTTGCCGTGTATAAAACAATATTTTTTTTCCATAGCGAGTTACGTTTTAAAAAATATTCAGAAATTATTATTTCGAGGAATTTATTACGAGTAGAAAAAATATTGTGCTGGGTTGGCGTTGGTTTCTATGTAATTTGACAAATAAATAAAGCTGTCTCTCTAGTTGTCAGTTTTAAGTCAATATTTTTGAATTCTCTTTCGTGTCGATTGCTGATTGAATTGGAGCCAGAAATGGCTCAAAACGAAATAGGTAAATTACCAACAGATATTCAGGGTGAGGCGACAAACGCCATATCCAAACTACTTCTATTTAAATCCCGAATAACTTATGAAAAGGAATACAAACATTATCAAAAATGGAAGCAATTAAAAAACGTGCGAGAAGAAATAAAGTTTTTAACCTATCCTCGCTGTTAAAGTATCATTTAATCTACCCTTGCGGTTAAAGTACTATTTTTGATAGATATAAGGCAATTCTAATAGTTGCTATGGAAAAAATTATTATTATTGCTTTCCGTTTAACTATTCCTTACTTGCTTCTAATTCTGCTTTATTGATACATTTCAAACTATGAGCTTTGAACCAATGTTTTAATACAAAATCTTTGCTCAGTTTCCGTTCAAATCTGAACAACAAAAACACTAAATAATGCTAAAAACTCTTTCATAAAATTAAATAAACCATTCGACGTGATACAAGGTTTACTGTCAAGTCATTGACCTTCTTTAGTTAAAAACAACAACACTCCAATTCAAAATATCAAATTAATAAGATCAATTTATTGGGCCTGTTACAACAGACAGGAGCAGAAGAGTTGTTTCAAAAGCCGTGTCTTTTTTAATTATTCAGAGGCGGGGTAAAGGGGGGAGACCACTTGTCGTACGCGTCCTACAAATTAGAATTTGGGACGCTGTCGAGGGACACAGGGACAGAATATTGAAAAATTTAAATGAGCGAACCCGCCGCTTGCTCTTCGATTTGTTTAATTCTCGTTCGGACGTTATGCGTTGCGTTGGGAAAAAAATTAATGGGTATTAAGTCTGGAGTGGCGGGCGGTCGATACAAATTGAACGGCCACCACCCATCGTTTGACAAACATCTGGAGCTAATGACGGTGGAATTCCGATTGTTCTTTGTCCGCTTTCGATCATATTCTGCTTAAATATCTTAATTATTCTCCAGCAAATTTTAATACATTTGCCAAAGTGTTATATTATGTCATCATCATTCTCAGCTTATTCAACCATTTCCAATTATGTTGTAGCCTCCCTCACATTTTGGCTATGCGGGTCGCAAAGCTATCCCTGCTAATTTTATTTAAACATCATGGTCCCATCTCAAGTTTGGTTTTCTTCTAGGTCTCTTAATTCCTCGTGGGTACCATGCTGTAATTTTTGTGGTCCACTGTTGTCCGCTCTTCTTGCCAGGTATCCTGCCCATTGCTACTTGAGGGATTTGATTTTGTTGATGACATCTATCACCATCTATCTTTTGTCGTATTCACTACATTCTTTTATGGTCTTTGTTGGTTATTCCCAGCATATTTCGTTCTATTGAGCGTTGTTCGATCTGCAGTTTCCTTATAATTTCTGTTTTAAGTGTCCAGGTTTTGCATATATAGGTCATGTCTGGTAGTACACATTAAACGAATGTTTCCTTCGTTAGATAAAGTGGCATTCTACATTTGGATATGATTGAGTTTTTTCCATAAGTACTACATGCTAACTTATTTTTTCGGTTGATTTCTGGTAGTAGAGATCCCGAGCTGTGTCTTAATTGTCCCAAATATATGTATTCTTCTACAATTTCCAGTTCTGTGTTATATATTAGAATGTCTTTTGTGTCTACTAGTTCGTTGTACATTACTTTAGTTTTTGCTAAATTCATTTTGCTACTCTATTGGAGGCAGTATTTAGTTCGTACTCTATAATCTATAATTTAATTTGTATGCAGTTCTTCAGACTATTGGCTATTAGGACTGTGTCATCAGCGAATCTTAAAGTCAAGATGTAGATTATCCTTTACTATATCTATTACTAAAAGATATCCTGAAACAATAAACATGATAAATGACTAAATTTGTTCGCTACTTTTCGAAATTCCTTCTCGAAATACATTTATTTATAACATTTTCTCCGAATTTTTTTTTTCAAAACACGTTTTTTATTTATAAATAAAAATTATTATATTCGCTGTGAGGAGCATATAGAGAAAAAGTATTACACAATTAATTTTTCTTCCTTGTTTAAAACAATAAACTTATTTGTTAATAAAAGGTCATCTGTCTGCAATTCAACTCAAATACTTGCATCAATTAAAAGTCTTTGCCTTTACGAGAGTCTATCGCCAGAATATTGAGAAGATTAAACAGAACAACGACAAATTAAATTATAGCAAGCCAGCCTACATTAATTAACTACATTGGTTAATTTGAATTTAATTTCTAGAAAAATGTAATTGCATTAATTTCCAAAGCGTCTATAGTGTTTCTAAACCGTTTATCTTTAATTTCCTTCTTCATTTGCCTAAAAATACCTAGCCAGTTTTACGTAAAACGTTAAATGCCGAATGCTTATTTTGGTACTTTTTCGGACTATGATATACCTATTTTTTGATAATAAATTAAAAATGAATACACATAAGAAAGAGTAATACAATATATTATTTACCTTATGAAAGTTTTGCCAAGATGTTTTTGCAACAAGATGAACGCAAAAAGAGGGAAGTGAACAAAATTTAAACGTCAACGTGATTGATCATTTACACTCACGAATGAAAAGTACCAAGAACATCTTTTGTAGTTCTGAAAAGCGTTTGCTAACAGATTTTAGTGTATCCACAAAGGTGTGTATCTTACACAATTCGAGCCAAAGCGGTCGATATCGACCACATAAAGTTCACAATCAAAACTATTCCTTGTTCTGACCATCGGCCAGGTACCTTTATGGCATTACGGGGTGCAGATTTGTATGGACCACCCCAAAGCTGTTTGCTGTACAAACATTTACTTTCCGTTTTAACATTTTCAATTTCCTGTGACGGATGTAACGAGTCAATTTTCGAAAAATTATTGGAAAATGTAGAATTCAATTATTATAAAATGTAATATTTCAATTATGATCTTGTATTACAAGATTTGTACTTAACTAATTGTAATTAACCGAAAACATTTGTACTAACTGGATATTTTTTATAGATAAATTACTTCAATCCTCAGTAGTTAGCTAAAGAGCAGGACGACTCGAACAGAACTTTTTTAACTCTAGTAATGTTTCAAAACAAGATAAAAAATAGTATAAAAGTAATAATAATAAGTAGCTGGTTTCTTCTTTTGTTATCTTTTTTAAGCTTTTAATTACAATCGCTGTCATATACATAAAGTATGTAAAATTATATAGGGACTGTCATCGATCGTCATTTTCCAGCCAACTGGACGCCGTTTTTTGATCATAGGGTATTTTATGGGCTAGGAAAAAGTGAGGCAATAGTTTTGTTATTTTTGTTAGGTAGAAGAGACATCTGTGAGATTTCATTTAGGATTTTCTTTTTAATGGTATTTTTCGAAAAAAAAATTGGGATTTTTTTTACTTCTTACCGTTTAGTTAAAATATATAATATCTCGATAATATGATAATATTAGGAAGTTAATTACAAGAAAAATTACAAGAAAGAAAACCCAGAAAAAATCTAGTGCTTCCCAAAATTTAACCAAAAAATCATATTTTCTTCAATTTTCAAAGCTAAATAATGCGGCTATTCTTTGAATATAGGAAAGAAAAAATATGTTTTTTTATAGAAATCTACCAGACTAAAAAACATTATTTGCATCTATTTAATACTTACCCTGTATATAAAGGTATCATATTATTATACCTCCTTTTATTGATTCGAAATAATTAGACTGTCAATTTAGTGTCTTGGGGGAGAGTGAATTTCCTGTAAATTTATGTTTTTACTTGCGACCGTCCAAGTTATTAACTGGTATATCTAGAAATAGTTGGACATTATTATTGACTTTTTCCAAGATAAGTCTTTTAATAAAACCATAACAAACTAAAATAATAATAAAGCTTAATATAAGAGGTTTACTTTAACTATCATAATTTTCAACAGTGTCTGCAATTTAGCCCTTAACTGGTCCGGTAATAAATACGTATCATAAACGGTCCGGCGTAGTCTGTGGGACTACGCCTTCTAAAAGGTGAAAAAAACACACAAAAACTAAAAAATAACAAATTTTTATTTTATTGTATATTATATTATGTATTATTGAACTAATATAGACAAAAATGGGTTCAATTAATATAAAATTTAAGAAAATATAGTACAAAATAAAATAACATACATATAAATTTGAAAAAAAAACAATTAGATTTTTACTAAGCTCTAAAAAATAAAACTAAATTACTAACAGTCATTATAATACAGAAATATGTTTTTAGTACTATATATAAAAAAAATAAGCTATAAAACTGAAGTTAAAGAAAAGGTTTTTAGTTACAGCATGAGGCAAAGTTCATTGTTTTCCTGAACATGTTTTACAAAATGGATTCGTACATTCTAGGCATTAAAAATAATTAAACTAGGACATAACATTATATAGGGACTGTCATCGATCGTCATTTCCAGCCAACTGGACGCCGTTTTTGATCATAGGGTATTTTATTGGCTAGGAAAAAGTGAGGCAATAGTTTTGTTATTTTTGTTAGGTAGAAGAGACATCTGTGAGATTTTTACTTAGGATTTTCTTTTTTAATGAGTATTTTTCGAAAAAAATTTTTCTTACCGCTTAGTTAAAATATATAATATCTTTGATAATATGATAACATTAGGAAGTTAATTAAATTACAAACAAGAAAACCCAGAAAAAACATATGTTTTGGTTCCCAAAATTTAACCAAAAAATCATATTTTCTTCAATATTCAAAGCTAAATAGTTACGGCTATTCTTTGAATACAGTAAAGAAAAAATATGTTTTTTATCGAAATATACTAGATTAAAAACATTTGCACCTATTTAATACTTACCCTGTATATAAAGGTATCATATTATTATACCTTCCCTATTATTCGATAAGAACTGGACTGTCAATTTAGTGTCCTGGGTGAGTGAATTTTCTGTAAATTTATGTATTTACTTGCGACCGTACAAGTATATTAACTGGTATATCTAGAAATAGTAGGACATTATTATTGACTTTTGTCAAGATTGTCTTTAATAAAAGTCCATAACAAACTAAAATAATAATAAAGTTTAACATAAGAGGTTGAGTTAATTATTTGGCGTAGTCTGTCAGACGACGCCGGACCAGTGTAAGGGTTAAAAAAACTTTCTTTAAACCATTTTAAAAATATTAAGATCACCCAGACAATACAAAGTGCCAACACAGAGAGTGAGTCAATTTCCCAAAATTAAAGCGGCAAAATCACTAGAAAGAAATAAACCCTAAATACCAGAAGGTAACAACGGAGGCAAAATAGACCACCCTTATTTGATGGCACCTATAGAAAGCAAATATTTGGAGCAAATGTTTGACTTCAGATAACCTGTCGGCTCTTTTTGAACCAGTCAGTTGCTTGAAACATGCGAAAAAAGGATTTTAGGAAGGTACCTTGTGATTTTGATCTTTCAAGACCATTATATTAACATATTTTTGTAATTTTAAATACAAATCTAAGTATAAACGAACAATTTTATAAATTAAAGGTACCGTATTATCGAAAAAAAAACGGCATCCAGTTGGCTGGGAAATAATAATGTCCTACCATTTCTAGATATACCAGTTAATATGTTGGACGGTCAAGTACAAACATAAATTTACAGGAAATTCACTCACCCAGGATACTAAATTGACAGTCTAATTATTTCGAATCTTTTTTCGATCTCGATAAAAAACATATTTCTTCTTTGCTGTATTTCAAATCCAGAATAGCCGCGTTATTTTGCTTTGAAAATTGAAAAAATATGATTTTTTGGTTAAATTTTGGGAACCACTCTTTGAATAAGAAGACTAAGGAAGGAGCATATCAAAAATCTTAGGTACACCGCGATGGGCCTCAAATATGGCCGACTTAAATTCCGGTTTATCGGTGTCGTTCTAATTTTATTTAAAAAATGTAAAACTATGATGTAGGGTAGACGTGGGGTAGACTCAATAATTTGTTGTTTTATTTTACGTTGTGAATAAATGTTGGTAGTTATTAAAATTGTTATAAAAATATATAATTCTAATAAAAATAGATAAGTTATAATCAGTATTTATTAACACAAACATCCGATACGCTACTGAAGTAGGTAAGTCAAATTAACGTATCTAAATTCTTTGACATCTAATCTTTGACAAGTAAAATAAAAGCTAAAATGTAAGAAAAATATATAATTTAGTTAATTTAAGTGAATTTCATAAATGATCGGTTTACTACACGTATGTATATTATGTAGTCACTTACTAGCGAAAAGTTGTTCCATTATTTCACTCAATTTTTGCCGAGATCTACCGCACGCTACACAACCAACTATTTTAGAGTCTTTTTCAATAAATCGCGATAGTGTCACTGTTAATTTAAGTTCTGCCACAATTTCCATCTAGATTTACTACCTTTATACAACTATCAGTAGTAGAATAAATAATAAATAACATAAAATAAGCTCCGTAAAGACTGACAAATCCACAAAATTTCAAATCAAATTCAAATGTGTCAAATGAATCGTCAAACAGAACTGCCAAGGATCCCCACCCTAGAGTGCTTTTTCCGCCCACCATGCATGAATACATGGATATCATTATGCTCCTTCCTTAGTCTTCTTATTCAAAGGAACCACTGGATTTTTTCTGGGTTTTCTTTCTTTTAAATTTAATTACCTCCCTAATGTTATCATATTATGTCAAAATATTATGTATTTTAAATAAGAAGTAAAAAAAATCCCAATTTTTCTTTTCGAAAAATACCAAATTTAAAAAAAAATCCCAAAAGAAATGTCACAGATGTCTTTCTGGGGCGAAATATACCAACCCTAAAAATATTTGCACTTATTTAAGACTGACCCTGTACAGTGACCAAGCTTTTCTAAACACGAAAATAAATAATATTAAGAGACTTGAGATTAACTTAATATTAACACACTTGAAAATTGTAATTAATTAATCTAGTGTAAGATATCAAGGAAATATCTCGAGAAATTCCATTAAAGATGCCATTCTACGTTTTGAAAATTCCTTACAATAGGATAAGGATAGAAATACGTTGAGAAAATCTTACGTATCTGAAAAAGAGTAAAATATCAGAACTAGCTAGAAAGACAACCGTTTCATCTTAATATAGAGGAAACCAAGAGGTTTTGATTAGAGGAATGAATACTATTAGATACTATTATTATTAATATACTATTATATATAATATTAGATTCTAGTTTCTTTCGTAGAAACCAAATTTCATAATGATATATATTGACTATTTCTATTCCAAGTAACTTGAAAATAGTTGCATGTAGCAATTTTTACTAAGAGACGTTCTTTACGGTACGGACGAAAATCAGTTAAAAAGCTTGTAGGTGGTGCCCCCTAAAAGTAGGAGTCAATATGACATCTAAATCAAATTCCTCATGTCAGAAAAAAACAAAACACCAATTTTCATCCAAATTTCGAGGTTAGTTCATAGATTATATGGAAAAGACCGAAATAAAAATTAAACTTTTACACCCTGTATCTCCGAAATGAAACATTTTAGGACATTATGCTGCCGAAGTTTCCCGATTATAGTTCGGACTACCCTGTATATTGAACATTTAACGGATATAGTTGTAATTACTATACTTATCAATTTGATGGTCGACCAACTGCATAATTATGTGCGATTTTAGAAAACAGAGTTATTTAATATTGAAAGTAATTGAATTTGTATAACCGAATAATGCGGTTTGTTTACTATGTCATGAAATATGCATATTGTAATTGAAAACCTATTGTAAATAATTCGATCGAATTGCATTTAGCACATAAATCTGCAATTTTCAATACCTAATATATGGATTGTAAATAAGTATGACAGATTACCAGTCCAATATTTTACTACGTCACGGCTTTCCAAATAATCACGTGTGTGATTATTTTTCAATTTATCTTAAAATTGGCATTTAAAAAATGGAGGTAGTTAGGTGTATATTTTATTTTCTAAAAATGTTTTCTTATTTTTTTATTCTCACTTTTATAATCTGGTTTATACATAAGTTCTGTTTTATGACTTTTTATTAACCCTTATAAATATTATAATTACATACACGGTGTTCTATTAAATTTATTAATATTTACTTAATTATAACACTTTGTGAATTTATAAAAGTAATTATAAAATTCACTATAATAAAATCTTTTTTATTCTTTAATATCTTTGAGTTGCTCTTTCCTCCTTTAACCATATCTTGCGTACCTACTGGCAATATATGTTCAAAATGCTTTACTTTATCACTTAGTGAATATAACGGTGGAAAAAACGGCGGCAGCGATGGCTATGAAATGAAGATCGCTGTAATTTTATATGTAAATTTATACGGGAAATGTCATTGATCGTCATTTCCCAGCCAACTGGACGCCGTTTTTTCTCGATCATACGGTACTTCTTCGAGATTTGGCCAACTATTTGCCTCTATCTTTTTGGTCCATCCAGTTGTCTTCTATATAAGTATTTGGAGAAAAAGGGATGTAGAATGGTGATTTAATTTAAAACGGATTTAATTTATTGTAATTACACTACTGCTTTTAACTGTCAAGTTTATCAAGTTAAAATCAAACAATCCTCTATGCTTTAGATCGAGGATATGTTTTATTTCAGTAATCTTTGTTTGCTATCTATTATTTGCTAATTTGTCGTTCCACGTTTTTACAAAGAAGCAAAGTTTACACATTATTAGGAGGTTTAATTCTCTTTTGTTTGCTAACGTTATAAAACTTTACTTAGGTTTCCTACTTTAGTAAAAATTCTCGTAAAAACAGACTTTTATACCTGGAAACTCTTTTTTTTTCAGTTGGGAAAAGCAAATATAGAGAATTTGTGATGATTTTAACGAATCTCGTAATGAACGTACTTGAAATTCACCTATGTTAATTGGGACCAATTCATGTCATAAAAAAACAAATAATGTAATTTCAATGTAATGGTTTAAGTGACTACAAGATATAAAAATTAGTAAGTAATGATCTATCATTACCTACTAATTTTTATATCCTATTGCCAGCTATTACAAATATTACTACCTATTGCAATGCAATACCTATTACTGAAACTGTTAATATGAAAACATAATTTATTGTTATAACAAAGTTGGTATTTAAGGGATAATTTTTTGGTTCATAGATTTTAATAGATGAAAGGGAATAGTAAAGTATTTGAGATACTGCCGTTGTTATCATAATATGTGGATTACTCACTAGTTTTTTTAACTATACATATGTCGAACATGCAGTTAGATAAGATGTTTAACATACATCAGGTGTTTAAGTATTAATAACAATAAATTATATTACATTAAGTAAAACACTTTATAATACCGAAATTACGCTCTAAACATGAAGTTTTTATCTATCTTACGATGAATTTTAAACGTCAGTAACTATAGGGAAAACTCTAACTATTAAATATCAAATACTTTTTAGTGTTTACCACTTTTTGTTCACTAAATATGAATCGTTATACTGTTAATAATATTGTAAACTATTTATAAATTGAACAAAATAACCATTGTTCATTTATTAATTATAATGAAAATGTGTTATTAATTTAATTTTATTTGATGTATTAAAACAGCACAATATACTAACAGGTTATGATTATATGTTATTTTTAGATTTTGACATTATGTTGATATTTTGTTGGATATTTTAATTATATTAATATGAAATAGATAGCTTGAATATAGATTTTTTATTTGATTTTTTTTTATTTTTTTTTTGTTGCGTCCTTTTGTTTATTATAAACAAAATTTTACGGTATAAAACATTAGGTTTTTTGATAATTAAATTAAGCATTGGGTTAAATGGCTTAATTACAAATTATCACACAAAATATCGATAGTTGTAATTTAGTTAGTAATTTAGTATGATTAGATACTGATAATCAAAGATGCAAAAATGTAAATTATATACTTGTCAAACATAACGTTCACAGTCATTGTGTCTTGATTATATAATTTTTTATACAGTAACATGTTAATACAAAATATGAATAAACCTCATAATCATATAAGTTCACTATAATGTTTCCTAATGTATCAAAAAATTAAAGCATATATGTGCTTTAAAGAACCTTGTATATATGACGTCATGGTGTGGCAAATGTAGCATTTTAATTCGATTTGGGCTCCCTTATATAGGATAACAGAAACATTTTCAATGTTAAAAACAAAAGAAATCTTTCACTGTTGTTTTAATTAGAACTTATTAACTTCATTAAAGTGAAATAACATTATAACCTTTATATTTCTTATGATATTTTCTGATGAATTCCTGGTATTGTTATCTAAGTATATTTAATCCGAGATTCATACAGTGTTTCAATTTGAATTTCTAATGTATGTTATTTTAGAATTAAATATAATAGAACACGTACACTCAAACCATTTTCTCAAGTGCGTATTCTAGAAATGTTTTGTTTTATTTCAGTTTATTGCATGTTATAATAATCCGTACCTATATATAAATTGAACTATTATACCTAATTTTTATTTGATTTATGATTTTACTTTTCCATTACTATACGGGGTGCGTCTCAAAAGTGGCTCACCCCTATAACTTTTATATTTTTCAGATAAAAAACGAGATTTGGTATGTTAGAGTATGACATAAATTAGGATTGATTGACATATTCAATTGTGTTCAGTCACTTCCGGTTTCACCGGAAATGACTACAACTTTTGATTTTTAAATGGCACCCTCGGTATTTTTTTAATTTATTGGATAGAAAATTACACTCTGAATAGAATGTCATATCTCATATCATATGTCACATTTGACATTTTCGCATATGGTATATTTGAAATTGTAACCTGCGGTTCATAACGACAATTTGACTCGAAATACCAAGTGTGTGGTATCAAATTATTCGTAGAAAAATGCTTTTTCCAAATATGTTAATGAGCTACCCTCGTTCTATTTGAAAAAATTGAGATATGATTGAAAATACGATTTGGGCATCTTTTAACTAGCCAGGAAAAGACACTAAAACATTAGACGATCAAATCTATTTTTCCAAGCTCCTTGATTAAAAATGAGTGTTTTTAACACAACCATGGCACTCTAGATTGAAAATTAAAATACAATTTGTTTTTGGGCGAATATGTCAAAAGTTGACATAGGATAAGTCATTCGATTCAGAGTCTCATTTTCTATCGAATAATGTAAAAAATACCGATTATGCCCAATAAATTTATTTTGATTCCAAAAATACGTAGTAGTTTTATGTCCACGGAATATTGGGACACCATGTAAATATAAAATGTAGCCTAATTGTCTTTACAAGAGGAAAAACTTTTTTTTATTAACTTTTTGAGAAAAAATTAATTCTTTATAAAAGTATCCACTTGTTATAAAATGGTTAATCCTGTTTATAATTTTCCAAATTTCCATACCGTCTTAGAGAAAAATTAAACTATATTTTCATAATTTTGTATTATTTTCTAAAACGGTAATGACATTTAGAAAAGTATAAAAAGGAATTAACCATTTCAGAACAAGCAAAAATTCTTATAATGTACCTACCTATGCATTATTCTCAAAATATTAATAATAAAAAAATTCTCTTGTAAACTTGACACACTGTATAATAACTTTTTATATAATTTACTAACATTACCTGTCCTATATAATGCTGGACTGTCCTATATCATGCTGTTCTGTCGTAGGTATTTAATTCTATAGTAAATAGGCAAATAAAACATATTTCTAAAAAGAATGGTTTCAGTGTTTTGAAACTAGATAATGTTCAAGTTTTTATTGACTAATATTAAGTGCAATTTCATCATTATGAATTAATACAAATTCAAAAACTAATTACAGATCTTAGATAAAAAATATATCAACTAATTTATAATCTTCCGTATATAATTACAGATTGCAAGATAAAAGTGACCATCACCTGTATATCATGCTGGGCTATTAGCTATTATATTTTGCTCCACATGCTGGTTTCCAAATCCAAATTCTTTGTGATACATAAAAAAGCTCAACGAGGCGCCGTAAGATGATAGATCCCCGAAATAAATAAAACCTTGAAGAAAAAAAACGTATAAAAATCTTAAAAGGGTGCCTTACATATACAAAAATTAATTTACCCCATGCAGGGAGGGTTTCTTCCCTTATGCAGAGCAGATGCCGAACCACTACGAACGTATGCTCTGCTATTCGTCAAACGCAGATAATCTTGAGAGCTGTAATAAATCCCGATACTGTTTAGGAAGCGATAGGCTGAATATAAAAAAAGCGTTTGATGCGGCTCGAGTACTTTTGACAGACAAAGTGGGTGTTCTTAGAGAAAGGGCCCTAACTGGTTCGTTGTATGGAAACGTTGTGTAAAAATACACTTTTATTCAAGAGGATACATTAAGGTTTATGAAACATGATATTGGGTACTTTACAATTGAAAAAGGAGGCGTCGGAGTTGGCTTTGAAATAAAAAAAATTATTGTTCAAAAATTGTCTGACAATAATTTTTATTGATTCTAAATTTAACTATAAATAAAAATTATACAGGGTGAACAAGAAATGAGTGCAAGTATTTGAACTGGTAGTACCTATAGTTCGACCCCAGAAAGACGCCCATGAGTTTTTTTTGCGAAAAAAAAAATCTTCAAAATGTTATATTTTTCTTTACATTTTTCGGAAAATATTGAAAAACTTTTGAGTGCCGCTTGTTCAGTTTTCGGAAATTTGTTTTTAAGGGTTTCAATGTTACCACCTCCTAGGTTATCCACATTCTGTATGTTTCACATTTTTAAAAATCTACAAAAAAATACTTAAATTATTAATTTTATTCAGTGTAGATTTTTTAATCATTGTTGATTAATATTATGTAAAGTGCAACGCTTTCTTCTTGCGGTGCCCTGCCTGTCTTCAGGCGTTGGCGATCTCCATGACTATTTCGTGGAAGGGTTCTCTATCTTTATCTGCTGTATGAAACAGCCTCTCCACCCCAGACCGGTCCAGTTCCGTATATTTGTGAGCTATAACAGTTTCTTTCGACCTACCCATCTTCTACCTTCGACTTTTCCTTCAATAATCAAACGAGGATATTTGGTGCCACGCATTATGTGTCCGAAGTAGCTAACCTTTCTAGCCTTGATGGTGGTTAACAGTTCCCGATCTTTGTGTTCAGCTGTCCAAGAACTTCCTCGTTGCTTGTATGTTCAGCCCAAGAAATCTTAAGGATTCTCCGGTAGCACCACATTTAAAGGCTTCTCTTTTATTTATATTCTCGACTTTTAGCGTCCATGTCTCGTATCCGTAAAGAAGAGTGGACCATATGTAACAACGCAGCGTTCGCAATCGGGTTTGCAGTGACAGGTTTCTATTAGTGAGCGTGGTATTCCATTTTTTGAATGTTCTACGTGTCATTTCAATTCTTGCTTTTACTTCTTCGTCACATGTATTTTCACTATTTAGCCAGGTTCCTAAATATCTAAAATGTGGTACTTGTTCAATATTGTGTCCTCTGATTTTTATCGGGATTGGATTAATTTGTATTTTACCCACAAACATCCATTTCGTCTTCTTATATATATATATATATATATATATATGTATATATATATATATATATATATATATATATATATATATATATATATATATATATATATATATATATATATATATATATATATATATATATATATATATATATATATATATACTCATACATATATATATATATATATATATATATATATATACATATACTCATTTCCAACTACAGCCTATTGCTGCTCCCTCCGTTACCCTACGCCACACATCTCGATTTAGAGGCGTCATCAGCTTCTAGGATTTACGAGCTTCCATTGCTTCATCAACCGTTCCGTTCAAGGATTTTCTAAGTCTACCTCTCTTTCTTCTGCCCTGGGGAGCCCATTGAAAAACTCTTTTTGGCCGCCTGTTCTCCGGCATACGCAGAACATGTCCAAACCATTTTAAGCTGGATTTTTCGATTCGATCTAGTACTGTTTCCTCCGATGCATTCATGATACGCCTGACCTCGATGTTTGTCTTTTTTTCCATCCTAGATATACCGTATGATCGAATAAAAACGGCGTCAGCGATGGCTATGAAATGACGATCGATGACATTTCCCATATAATTTTACATATAAAATGACAGCGATCTTCATTTCATAGACATCGCTGACGCCGTTTTTATTCTATCATACGGTACCTGCACTTCTTCTAAGGTAGTCCATTTCAACAACTTGGATTTTGCGCTTCGCGTCTGCACTCAGAGTCCATAGCTCTGAACCATAGCAAAGAACTGACTCCACCAATGTTCTTCCAAGTCTCTTTTTAGTTGTTGCTGACAAGTTTCGGTCCCACCAGAGGCTGTTAAGACATCCAATAACTTGTTTGCTCTTCTGAATTCGGGTTTGTATTTCTACTTTGCCCAAACCCTCGTTGTTGATAGTAGCACCCAGGTATTTAAATTTGTCTACTTGTTGAATCTGGACGTTATCATTAATGAAGACTTGAAAACAAGCGTTGGAATTGAAGCTAAGTATTCGGTCTTCTTTAGACTAACCTGAAGTCCCCATTTGTTGTCTTCTTGATAAAGCCTCTTAGTCATGAACTCTAGATCGCATGAGTCCTGCGCAATCACGACCTGATCGTCTGCAAAGCTCAGGGTAAATAGTGTGTTGTCCTCAATGGGTATTTCCATACCTTGACATTTCGTCTTCCATTCCCTAAGGGCTACTTCGACGTAAGCGTTGAAGATCAGAGGAGATAACCTGCATCCTTGTCGCAACCCTTTCGTGGTGTTAATTGGATTAGATAGCCTGTGTCCTATCTTAACGTACGATTCATTTTCTTTATATAGCTCTATTATTATCTCAAGCAAAGGTCTATCTACTTCTAAGATATTCAAGACTTCCCATATCTTGCTGCGGGGAATAGAGTCGTACGCTTTCTCCAAATCAATAAATGCTAGATGGACTTCTTGATCTACTGCTGACTTCTGATCTACTTTGGACTACTACTTGGACTTGATGGACTTCTTGATCTACTTTTTTCCATCACCTGCTGCAGGAGAAAAAGGTTATCTGTGCAAGATTTCCCCGGTGTGAATCCGCTTTGGTCTTCCGAGATTTTGTCACCAATACTGTCCCTAAGCCTACCCTGTAGCACCTTTCCAAAAAGTCTGCTGACCGAACTGTTAATGTTTAGGCCTCTATAACAAGCGGGGTCGTTACGATTTCCCTTTTTAAAGATGGACACTATGTGAGCCACTCGCCATTCTCGGGGTAGTTTACTTTGCAGGCAGCACTGGTTAAATAGATCTGCCAGACGCCAGCGCAGTCTTTGGGTTCCACACTTTAACAATTCCGCTACAATATTACCAGGACCTGGTGACCGCCCATTTTTCATTCGATTGAGACTTTGATGACTTCTCTTTCGCTTATCATTATTAAAGCCGCCTGCAAGGTTGTTCTCATCTTCTACTGCTTGGAATTCTGGTCGGTTTTCTGTCAGTAATTCTGCATAGTAGTTTGCGCCATTTTTCTATATCCATTCTATTCAAGTAGAGCTTGTCCGTTTGATTGGTTTTCATTTTGTCGGATTGTTCTCCATACCTAGAAAGTACTCCGTGCGCCCCCTATTAGGCTTTCCACTTGCACGGCACCTTCTTTCCCAAAATATCTGTTTTTCCTACCTTAATGGCGGCTCAAAAACCTCTCTATTTTTGCTTGTAATGACTCCAGTTAGTATCTGTTGTTCGGTCTGAGAGCCATCTTTGATATAGAATTTTGTTTGTCATTGATTAAGGCCTTTATGCTGTCAGTTATCCAAGCTGGTTCATCTTTTTTTTTCTGCATGTTCAGTTCACCTAAAACTTCGAAAGCTACTTTTTTAATTAGGGTTTTTAGGTTGGTATACTCTAGTTCTACATCGTTACAGGCTTTCACTTCCTCTAGGGCTACATCTAATCTTCTCTGGGATAACCATTTAATACTGGCATCGTGTAGTAAATAAAGCTTGTACTTAATACGCTCAGATTCTTCAATGAAGAATCTGAGCATTTCGTCATCTTAATATTTATATTAATACCTCATTTGCAACTAGCTGTATGAACCCTATCTAGCAACGTTAGCAAGTCTTCCATGCTTTCTGCGACAATGGCGGTGTCGTCTGCGTACCTTACGTTATTTATGATCTCGCCTCCAATTTTAACGCCTTCGATTCTGCCGGATAAAGCCTCGTTAAAAATGTTCTCTGAATACAAGTTGAATAATAACGGTGACAAAACACACCCCTGTCTTACTCCTCGTTTTATTGGGATGTCATTTGTAGTTCCTTCATCGACCCTAACAGCAGCAGTTTGATCGTAGTACAAGTTTACTAAAAGGCGCATGTCATAGTTGTCTACGTTATACAATTTCAGATGTCGAAAGAGCTCTGTATGTCTGACTCGATCAAATGCTTTTTCTAAGTCGATGAAGCACACATTGATGTTCTTGCGAAATTCGCAGCACTTTTGTAACAATAGCCTCATGCAAAAGTCCTAGTCCGCTACGAAATCCAAACTGCTCTTTTCCGATGTTCTGTTCACATTTAGCATATATTCGGTTGAGGATTATTTTTAAAAGTATTTTTAACATGTGGCTCATCAGACTAATAAGCCTGAAGTCATCACATTTACTCGCTTTGGTATTCTTGGGTAAAGCAATAAATATCGATCTCTGCCAGTCGCCAGGTAATTTTCCACTTTGGTAAACCTGGTTAAAGAATGCTGTCAATATACTATCGTTGTCGAGAAGTTTTATTAGTTCCGCGGGTATTTCGTCTGGTCCGGGACTCTTGTTTGTTTTTGCCTGTTGTATGGCTTTTCACACTCTGCTTCATAATCTGCCAATATTATCTCTGGAGCTTCCCGAGTGTCGTCATCAAATAGTTGTTGTATGTGTCATTGCCACTCATTACATCGGTCTTCATTTGTCAATAATACTTGTCCATTAACGTTGTGCAATACTGATACCAAATTTCTCTTTTGTACACCAGAGATTTCTTTCAGCTTTTTGTGTAAGTTAAAATCATCGTGTAAGCTTTGAAGGTGTTCGATTTCTTTACAGGATTCCTGAAGCCATGTTTCTTTTGCTTCTTTAATCCTTTTGCGAATTACCCGATGCGTTCGTAAGTACTGGACATGATCGTTGTTCTTATATTTTCTTCTTTCTTCCATGAGGCCTAATATTTCTTATTGCATCATGGGATATAGATCATATCGATCTGTTATCTATCCAAGTCCCGTATTTTAATGTTAGGTAAGTTTTTTACTTTTAATCTGAATTTTCTCTCTTCCAAGTTGTTTTTAGATCATTCTTGTAGATGTGTCAACACTGGACGTCGAACAAGCTGAGATTCTGGTAATTGTTTGGTATTTGCGGCTGATTATCGATTGCTTCGGGGGGTTCTTAAAATATGTTTTAACTTGAAATGTTTTAACTTTTCAAAGTTAAATAACTGGGTTATTATTAATTTATTTTAAAAATGGTTAAGGGAAAATAGGTATCTTTTGGTCAGATCTACCACCTCTTAAAATACTTGCATTTATTTCTAGGACACCCTGTATAAAAGTTTATGATTTTATATAAATGCAGTTTATAAGAAAATACAACCCAAAATCCACACTGTAAAACTAGCAAAAGGTCCCGTTTATAACTGCTAATAAATTCCTCCACAAACCCGACCATCCCTCTAAGAAATACCCATCCATTACGTAAACCCATCTCCTCCCATTTAAAATAAATCAGAACTAATTCTTGTCAAGAAAAGGCGCACACACACCTTGACCTTCGCCCGTTTCTTCAGGTCGGTCTCGCCAACAAAAGAGCCGCAACATTTGCACATGCCCTTCATTTAAGGTATCGATATAATGGCTGTAACTAACGAATTCAGCGTGGGCTTTTGTGCGCGGATTTCAGGGATATAATGGGAACAAAAGGGCCGAGGGTCTCGCAGGGGCCCAGAAGTCAGAGCGGCCCGAACCGATACGTCTTCATGACGACTGTTTAAATGTGTTTTAAGAGGTTTTGACCGTAGCTGCAAAAGCGGATTTCGTATACGAAATAAATGCCGGAGATATTTCTGGGGATTAGGTAAACGGAGATTAGCGGTTAATCTGGATTAGGCCAGTGATATCTCTGGTATTATCTCTAGCTAAGGAAGACAAAGTAAATTGAATAGCTAAATATAGAATTGGGTTATATCGTTTTTGTTTTTATTTGAAGGTAGAAGGCTAAAGGATGATTTAATCTTACTCTCGCTCATTAAGTGCCGTACTGATGGCGTTGGCAATCAAATTGATTCATCTTATTGATCCAGGGCTGTTGTACAAGGATTTTTCAGCATCGCTAAGTTTCATGTTCAACACAATATTGTCATTCTCTTCTTCACAAGAGCCCATCGTTCACTTGCCCGAAAAAGTAGAAAAATAAGCGTTCGGCATTTAACATTTTCTGTAAAACTGGCTAGGTATTTTTACACAAATGAAGAAGGAAATTAAAGATAAATTACTATACTATATCTGTATTGTAGCATATTTTTAGACAACTTCTTTATTTTTATGATTTTGATGGTCAAACAACAACAAAATATTCCTTATGTTTGTACTAAATTTTCTCGAAAATAAAGACAATTTAAAATTCCGTTACAATACGGAAATAGATTGAAGTTTTGTGATTACAGTGATATATAATTTATATGATTTTGTAACAAGTTGCTCGCAATTATACGGCAAATGCTGAAGTTCTGCAAACCTTTTTAAATTTTGGATGTGGCTTAAGACGACAGGATCGGGCTAAGCCTTAGGCAGATTTCTGAAATAAAATATATATTTTCTTTGGCCACACACCCGCTTTAACCGACCACTGAGAGCGACCCGAACAGTACAGCGTAATAGACTGTTAAGTCGTTGCATTTATTTCGTTTGTTTCCAATCCCTTGTTTTTAAGTTTATTTGGTTCAATTTGTCTCTTGGATAAAGCAGAGACAAATTCTTTTTTCCTTTTATTCATTCACCTTGGTATGACTTGACCAAAAAACTTCTTATTTTACGTTACGTATCATTCCTTCCTTGTCAGTGCTATTCAATATATTCATTTCTTCAGCAAGAGTCCTTTAGTTAGCCCCAATTTTTTAGCGATATACTTACGATACTTCTGTACTATACAAAGAAACATACTACATCTAAGTGTATAACTAACCATTCATCATGACTGGTTAATTCGTTTTAATTATAAAAAAATGCGAACTTTATTTTAATTCTTCTTTAAATTTTGTTGGCATCCGGAAAAAAAAGAATTTCTACAGTATATATTTTTAGCCGACCATACCAACATGGTAGGCTATTAAGATCGGCAAAAAAAAAGTTTTTATAATTTCACCCAAAATGAGTTATTTGGGTCATAAATGATCTAAATACAACATATTTTCTCATGGTGTCTGTCTGTCTGTCTGTCTATCCGTCTGTAACACGATAACTCAAAAACCGCTAAACCGATTTTAATCAAATTTGGCACAAAAATACCGCACCCGAGAATCTGACCATTAGTTTTTGGTGGGGGTGGGAGATTGGTAAGGGGGTATGGGAGGGGGTTAAAAATTTTAAAAAATCGTAACTCCAAAATGACGGTAGCTAACGAAACGCGGTTTTCAATTTAAGATTAGGGATAATACTTGCAAACAATATTTGTAATAACATCAAAATCAGTCAAAGTCGCAGTTTTTGAGATAAAAAAAAAATTGGAAACATTTCTTTATTCGAAACTAAAAGAACTGCCTACCAACTTTTTATTAACATATTTTAGTATGGGCGGCTATACGTGCCTCCCGGCGCCAATTTTTTTCGGTTGGACTAAAACCTTTATTTTTTATTGGTTGTTAGATATTGGTTGTAGATATCAAGAAAAACGTTTATTCTATTGTTGCAACACTATATTTTTTTATAGATTTTTGTTGTTTATCATTTTAAGATGACTATCTAATTTATCATCTGAACATGAGTTTTAAATGTGGTATAAAGAAAATAATCTATTTTATTTATTGTTAAATTTCTCATTTAATATGAATAACTAATTGACAATCCGGTATCACCTGCCTTTCGCGCTGAGTCTCTATTGGTATTCTTGATCCTTAAAGCTACACACAATCAAGCCCTATTTTCAACCGAGGACCTCTTGTGGGTTTAAGCTGCTTTAGTTTTGGATTTCTGTAAATTTATAACAATAAACCTCATAAATAAGGGAGTCCCTATTCCCTACACAGTAAATTTATCTACGATATACATTTCATATAACAGAAATATTGTTATTTTTTAATTTTAATATATTTTTAAATAATTGATAGTTGAAAGAGATGTAATAATACCACATTGTTTGGTCACTTCCTGTTTTACCGGAAATACCTCCAACTTTTAATTTTTAAATATATCAGTATCTTTCCACTTTATTCGATAGAAAATGACACTCTGAGTAGAATGACATACCATATGTCAACTTTTGACATTTTCGCTCAAAAAAAACTCGTATTTTAAATTTCAATCTAGAGTGTCATGCACTGTAAAAAATCAGCCTGAGTGAACACATATTTCTCAGGGAGTGAATTTTTTGAGTGAAATAATTGAGTACATTTTTATCTAAAATAGAGTAAATTCATCATTTTACTCAAATATGATCTCTATTTAATCAATAGCTATTGAATAAGCTCATGTTTGAGTTATAACCCCTATCTTTGAGTAATGGAATAGAAAAATTAACTTAAAAACTCATGTTATAGTTTTACACAATAAAAATTTGAGTGAAATCACCCAGTTTAGAGTATTTTCGCTCATTACTAATCATACGTCATACGCGCTTCTTCGATACCGAATAAGCTATTTCCCTGTTCCTCAGTTTTTAATTATCTGTTCGAGTCGTAGGTTGTCTTGTTCCTTCGAAGGTGCCCAGGTTACAAGTCCATAGTGTATGTGTGTGTGATGTAAAGTGTGACAGTGGCCGCGTGGCGTGGTGAAGCGAATACGAACTCATAACTCCTAAATATGTTTTATGTTAAGAACATTTTTTTTCACATCGCAGAAATCCGCCTAACATATATTCAAATTCGACTGCGTCTACTGATTGCCGCAATGCTCGGATGTTTCCTGGACTAATTAGCGTAGCGAAAATCTAGGTACTTTCCCTCAATCTGGAACTGGGAACTGGAACATTTGGCAGAATAACATTTTTTTTTAATTTTCAGGAGGAAAAGTATCTGGATTTTCCGGAGGATTTTCGTTATTAAAAGTTAGTTTAGAAATTAGAAATATTCGAGAATGTTGGTAGCCGAGCTGACGAATGCTCTTAATAAAGCGGATTTTTGCGATGTGATGCAACTTTTCTAGACATCTAGCTTAAAAAGTTCCTGTATTTTTTCCAAAAAGAGTTGAAAACTTTTTAAAATGTTTTTGATATTATAATAATAGTGTTATATTTGGTTTTATTTGTTTTTTTGTCAAATAAAAATGACAAATAAAAATATTTTTGAAGGTTCTACAGTTTTTTATTTGGTTTGTTAAAAAAAACGAAATATTCTAAATGATTTTTTTAAAAGCTATGTAAGCTAACTTGTTATTTTATTACAAGTGACCAGATGCCTCCCAAAAGTGAATTTTAGGAAATGGACATGTTCGAGACCATGTCCTAAACTGAAACTTACCTTTGAAAGGCACCTGCCCACCTGTTATAAAATAACAAGTTAGCTTACATATAGCTTTTAAAAAAATAATTTAGAATATATTTCTCAATACTGAGTGAAA
This sequence comes from Sitophilus oryzae, assembly GCF_002938485.1. Taxonomy (NCBI): domain Eukaryota; kingdom Metazoa; phylum Arthropoda; class Insecta; order Coleoptera; family Curculionidae; genus Sitophilus; species Sitophilus oryzae. The sequence goes on along the minus strand of NW_022147237.1, from coordinate 1,891,006 downwards.
TTAATACTCAGATATGAGTACTAATCGAGTTAAGTGTAACACAAATTTGAGTAAAAGTCACTCAATAAAAGGTGTCTTGAACTCAACACTTAGTGAGTTCACTCATTTTAAAGTGAATAAATTATCAAAATCGATCAAAATCCTACTCAAGGTAAACAATAATGAGTAAAAAGGAGTCTTTCGTCTAATCTCGATTGAGTGAAAACACTCAGTGCTTTTCACTCTGAGAATTGAAGATTCATTCGGTTCTGTAGAGTGGAAATTTCACTCAATCGGGTGTGGACAGAAATTGAGAAAGTATTGAGTGAAATCTGAGTGAAATTTCACTCATTTTTTTTTACAGTGTGGCTCTACTAGAAACGCTATTTTTTAATCAAAGGGCCTTAGAAAAATATATTTCATCGTCTAATGTTTTTCATGACTTGTCCTGGCCTGTTAAAAGATGCTCAAATCGTATTTTTAATCATATCCATTGCCTGGAAACTTATATGGTGAAATTATAACCTCTAAAATAATTTTTAGAGGTTACTAGTTTATTTGGTTGGCTGTGATATGCATATACAGGGTGTTTCCTAATTAATCTAAAAAATAAAAAATGGTTAGAAAACGGCTTAAGGCGGGCTCTTAATAAGTATATTTATTTGTTTCTCGACAGCCGTTTGATGAACAAGAAAAACTCAAAAGTTCAATTTTGTTGAAAAAGGATGGCCAGTCAAGAAAAAAATATATTTTCTTTAAAAAAGCAGTGGTGAATCATTTATGTTAAGCAAAAAATTAATTTATTTTATTTTTTAATACCCTGTAGATCAGAAAGGAAGTACTTTAGACCCAATGGTTATATAAAAATTGTTTTAAGAACACATGAGGAATCACACCACAATTTTTTAGACTAATTAGAAAATACCCTGTATATTGTCAACTTGACAATGATTGTTGATAAATCAAAAAATACCTTTTCTGTGAAAAAAGCCCGATTTTCGCAGGAAAAATTTCGGATTTTATTGAATTTGGGCCTGCGTCTGCAAATACCGGTATGTTTTTTAATTTTCTATCTATCTAAATTTTAAATATCATAGTCAGAAATAGTTTTATTATTTATTAAATGTAAAAATGGTATACTTATAAGTTTTATCAAATATTGTGATTTACTTTCTATCTTGTAGTCAAATTTTATTTTTAATAAACTGTAGAATATATATATTCTTATGTTTTATTAAAGTTACTCTGATTACTAATATATCAGTGTAACTTTAAAAATAAATCCTTTGAATTCAAATATAAATATAAAAAACATTTACAGCAGAAAAGGCGAAGGCGCTGGGTTAAATGTAGTCTCTACAAAGAACACGGCGGGGGGGCGCTTTGACCTAAAATTTTACTGTTACGTTTCATATCTATCTTAATAGTAGATTATTTTCTTTTATCTATGATCATATCGCAGTTTTTTCAAATGGAACATGGGTGGTTCATTAGCATATTTGGAAAAAGCATTTTTTTACTAATAATTTGGTACCACACACTTGGTATTTCGAGTCAAATTGTCGTAATGAACCGCATGTTATAATTTCAAATAAACCACATGCGAAAATATCAAAAGTTGATATATGATATGTCATTTTTATTCAGAATGTCATTTTCTATCGAATAAAGAAAAAAATTAACGAGGGTGTCATTTAAAAATCAAAAGTTGTTGTCATTTCCGGTGAAACAGGAAGTGACCAAAAAAAATTGAATACGTCAATTAATCCTAATTTATGTCATATCGTTTCTTCATATGAAAAAAGAAAAAAGTTATAGAGGTGAGCCACTTTTGAGACTCACCCGGTATATATAAAACCAATTTTAGCACTACCTACTAAAACATCCCCATCATTAGTTTCACCTAATTTGTGGCATTTTCATCTGCCATTCTAAAAGCAAAAACAACTCAATATCAAACTGATGACACTCAAGTGTTTCAAATTACCAAAATATTCTTTCAGACAATCGATCAAGTTTAAGGAACTCCATCAACCAAAATTTCCGAACATTAGCGACCGATGCAGGTAAACTGATGTCACCCGCCGATAAGAAGTGTTAAAGTACTAATGATGTTGACCTTTTTTTGCTTTCTTATCGCCTCCATCGGGATTGGCTATTGGAAAAAGTGCGGTCATTGATTTCCGAGACAGATTATAGATAAGGGCTATTTGGATAAGAGTTAATGGACCTTTAATTGGACATTTAAGACTTTTCGTGGCGATATAAGAACACTACGTGGGCCGGTAGAAGTACCGTGGTATGTTTTTAAGCGTAATTTGACTGGGAGGATAACGACATTTATGGCGATAAATGTAAATTTTATAAATTAACCAGGAATGTAAATATGGAATTGAATTGATGAATAATGCATTAAAGTTAAACGCTAAGGTGGCAAAAAGGGGATATGGATAAGATAAATGTGACAAATTAAGATATAAGTGATGAACGTTTTCATTTTTAATATCGCTATTGAAACACTTGCCAATCAAAGTATATGACACTATTTTTATATATCATCATCATTGTCATTTTCAGCTTATTCAACCATTTCCAATTATGGTGTAGCCTCCTTAACATATTTAGATACTCTTTTTACAGTTGGGCCCTTTTAATTAATTTACCTACAATAGATTAATAAATAATCTACATATACAGAAAAGTCCACAGACTTCGAGACATAGGAAAATCAAGTCCATTTAGCCTGTTTCCAAATTTTGACGAGTTTTCAAAAATGACAGTTTTGTTTAGACTGACGTTTAATTTCACCTGACCTCTCGGTGAATGATTTCTTTTTATAAAGGTACATAAAATCTAAAATTTACCGCCATGAAGAAATTCAAAACTTGGAGTAGTTAAGGCAGAAAATATTTAATGCCTTTGACACTGTCACCCCTGATATGTTATCCAATGTGAGGAGAGGGGATTTTATGATCGTTTGGGTTATTGTTTAATGCAAGAAGGAGGCATTTTTGAACAATTTTTGTAATTTTTTAAATTTCGTTATCCTGTCTTTTTACCGTTTACCCATTACCTACCTTAACGAACATGGGAAAACAATTAAAGGTCCTTTTCAGGACCACAAATATTTTGATTGAGAAATTTGTTACTTTTATTTTTTTTTGGATTAAAAAAACAAAAGTTGTTGGTATAATACCAATTTAAAAGTGTTTTAGTAGTTTTAATACACACTATGATATTAAATTTATTATTATTATAATGTACATTATTAATACTATTATTCATTCGAAATAGCATTAAGGCCCAATTGCACCAATGATTTAATTTTTTCTTAAAGATAAGTAGAGTTTAGAATAAGCTGTATTATTTACTTTAATATTCACCTTAAATGAGGGAATTTGACTGATTCAATTTTTGAATTTGAATTATTTTTAATGATACTAACAATTTTAGTTCAATTTTTAATAAAATTTATTTAATATGAATAGAAATCCAAGAGATTTTAAACTTCTTTTAGTGATTTATAACATTCTCAAATGAATTACAGGTGCCCTTATTTTCTATGAAAACCAGACAGCTTTTTTCATAGTCGCTGCAGTTGCTATAGCTATAAAAAACTAATTTTTTATGGTGTGAAAATTGGGACACACGCTAAATGGACTTGATTTTTCCTATGTCTCGAAGTCTGTGGACCTTTCTGTATACAATATACAAGGCTAATGTTTATCTGTGTCGTCTCTACTGAAGTAACGACTTGCTCTAGAAAGTAGCTTTTTTTACTAAAAGATAGCTAATTGGCTCTTCAAAAAAATACCGTCGCCGGATTTTTTGTTTTTCATTTAATTAAACAAAACATAAAAAGTATTTTTTTCCTGATGTGGTGGCGGATGCGCCAGGCTTCAGCTAGTTTTTATTACATATGTATTTATTATTCTATCAAGAAAAACGAAGAAGTAGTTCTTTGGTTTATTTTACGATCACTTGTAGATATATGTATTTTCTAGAAACCACACTACCAGCTCTGCGAAACAGGACAAGGATTTTTTCGAAGGAACGTTTATAAGGAACTATCCTATAAACATAGTTATTTTTTATACAAGACGATAAAATGGTAGTTTATCGTCAACCGAAAAGATTAATTCACGAGCGATGAAATCGCGAGTGAGTTAATTTCGGGAGACGATAATGCAATTTTATCGTCGTGTATAAATTTTAAAATATTTTTCCATAGCAAGTTACGTTTTAAAAAATATTCAGAAATTATTATTTCAAGGAATTTATTACGAGTAGAAAAAAATATTGTGCTGGGTTGGCGTTGGTTTCTATATAATTTGACAAATAAATACAGCTGTCTCTTTAGTTGTCAGTTTTGAGTCAATATTTTTTACTTCTCTTTCGTGTCGTTTGCTGATTGAATTGGAGCCAGAAACGGCTCAAAACGAAATAAGTACAGTACGTCTGCTGGATCTGTGTCTATGAAAGGAATGCGGACAAAAAACATTCAAATAAACAGCAATATATTTTATACGTCGACTTGACGAATACGTCACCGCAAATCGCTCCGCCCACTCATTATATTGGCTACTTGCAAATTTGTCGAATTTTTATTGATGGGACCCGTCGTCTATTTTTTTACGAAAAACATCGAAAGAATATCGTTTCCCCTCTCACGGATACCCCGTAGCTACAGAATGGACAGACGTACTGTAAATTACCAACAGATATTCAGGCTGAGGCGACAAACGCCATATCCAAAGTACTTCCATTAAAATCCCGAATAACTTCAAAAATGGAAGTAATTAAAAAACGTGCGAGAAGAAATAAAGTTTTTAACCTATCCTCGCTGTTAAAGCATCATTTAATCTACCCTTGCGGTTAAAGTACTATTTTATCTACTATTTTTGATATACAGGGTGGTCCGAACTGTATTCCGGAAACTTCAGCAGCATATTCTGCAGATAAAAATAAGTAAAAAATTTGTATAAATGTATGTGCTAAAATGCTTAGTTTCGGAAATATAGGATGTTGAAGTTTCATTTTTATTTAGATTTTTTCCAAATAATTTTTGAATTAACGCCAATATTAGGATGAAAATTGGTGTCTGAGAGGTTTTTGACATGAGAAATTTGATTTTGATATCAATATGACTCTTATTTGTACGGAGCGCCACATACATGTGTTTTAATTGTTTGAAAAGTAATATCTTTTCATTCGTACCTGTATAAAACTACTGAGTAAAAAAATATGCATTTCTGTGAATTTTTACGTAAAAAATATCTCTTGGTAAAAATCGCTGCGAGCAACCGTTCTGAAGATATTTAGAGTGGAAATAGTCAATACATGTCATGATTGACAAATAATAAATTTGGGACATTTTAATTTTTTTAAATGAATTATAATTTTTTCTTCGAAAAAATGACGATAAAACAGTTTCTGTTGATGAAACAGTTTCTGACTTTTGTCACAAAAACATTTCAAATTTATGATTTCAGTCTAATAACTATTTAGTCAACATGTTTAATTTATGTCAATGATGACAGGTATTGATGATTTCCGTTGCAAATATCTTGAGAACCATTTCTCGTTCTTTTTTACGTAGAAAGTCACAGAAATGTATATTTTTTCACTCAGTAGTTTTGTACCGGTACAGACGAAAAGTTATTACTATTCAAAACAGTTAAAAGACATGTAGGTGACGCCCCCTAGAAATAAGAGTTATATTGACATCAAAATCAAATTTCTCATGTCAAAAAACTCCCAGACACCAATTTTCATCGAAATATTGACTTTACTTCAGAAATTATTTGGAAAAAATCGAATTAAAAATGAAACTTCTACACCCTGTATCTCCGAGACTAAGCATTTTAGGACATACATTTATACAAACTTTTTTACTTATTTTTATCTGCAGAATATGCTGCCGAAGTTTCCGGAATACAGTTCGGACCACCCTGTATATAAGGCAACTTTAACAGATGCTATGGAAAAAAATAATAAATAAATATTCCTATTTAGGTATCATTGAGCATAAGCTCCAAGAAGCAGTTTTCCTCACAAAATAAAATCATTAGTAACATATCCATTCATTCTGCTAGCAGACACTGCTTTATTTTTCTTGATAAAATAATGAAACTATTGTGGGTAAATTTAAGTGAACTGTTATAAATTTAAATAGTAATGTCCATAGACTAATGTCGATTTTGAAAATATATAGTTACTAACCGTCACTAGAAAATTGCCATGGCGACACCAGCCATCTTGATTGCCTTTTTATTAAAAAATCTCTTTTTATTTAAAATCTGAGCTAGACAGGTATAGGAAACTCTAATATAGTTTAAAAGAACATTTAAATCTGCTTCGATTTATTTAAAAAAATACAAGTTTTTATGTAAAATAAATATTTAAAATGGATCAGCAATTTTTGGTACTCCTGTATAAATTTAAGGAAGCAATCAAATTTTTTAATAAAGTTTATTTTTATATCTTTAAACTCAACACAAGAATTAATTCTGAAAAATAATGTACAGGGTGTTGATAATGTATTCTATTGTAGCATGCATATTTAAATATCTTTGCATATATCAAAAACCACAAATTTTAAACATACTTAACCCTTATAATAAGTACATTTTTTTGGGCCTAAGAATCAAAAATTGAAATAAAATACCGGGTGTTCCATAAGAAAAAATATAACTTTGGTATGGATCCTAGTTCTGAAACACACTGTATATTTCAAAAAAAATTTAAATTGTGCACATTGCCTATCCACATACACCCATAAAATATTTTGTTTCTACATCTTTCCGTTTTCGTATAATCAACTGAGGCGAATGAGGTGCGCCATCCTGTATAATAATAAAATAGCTAGTTGTGCAGTTTGCGGTAAATATTGATAAAAAATCCAGGTACATAAGGGAACAATTTCCACCACATATGACTTAAACATTATCATAGTCATCAACGTGACAACATCATAACGATCGTAAGCTATGATCATAAGTCAATTTGACTTAAATAGAATTAGATGTTATGCTTAATCTTTTTACTGAAGGCAAGCGTAATTTTATCTAGAATTTGAAGTAGAATATTTAGATGCAATAAATATTCAGGGTATTCCATATATAAATAAAAGATGATAGACATATTAACGATAATAATTAATGAATAATATCAACAAAAAAAAGAAAAAATGTGCTTCTCTTCACTTCCAAAGAAGATATTGGAGAGCTAAATTTATATCTTCACATATTTCATATTTTATATATTACATACTTATACAGAAACACGGTCGTTTGTTAAAAAGCACTGAGGGCATTGTGAAGGAGTCCTTCTCCGTTTTGTGAAAGTTTTACCGTTCGATGGTCTCGACAATTTGGAAAACTTTAGCAATATCCTTGACGTAACTGTACCAATTCCTTTTACAATATTCTAAAACTGGCAACAACACATTTACTTTTACGACGAAATAAAATAAAGCGGAGAAATTCTATGCTTCTTATCCTACATGAGTTAAAAAGTTTTTAAAAATTGTTTCGTTTTTATTATATTTAGAGGGAATTTAACTAAAAATGAATCATAACTCGTATAAAATATATATAAGCGATACCAATTAAAGTTTTAGCTACGTAATCGAAGGCGCGATTTTTAAATTCATTGTTGCCAACCATGAACATATTCGGCACTGGGCTGACTAACTGGAGTTTAAATTTCCCGCTGAGGATTCAGGTGGTAGCTCTGCTGTAAAAAATGTCAAGTTGCCGCATTTATTTATTTATTTCCTGACATTGTCATTCGTTTTGACACTTTAGTTTTGTATTACGAGATTTTGGTTTAAATTAATTGTGTTGTAATACCTTAAGCTTAAAAAAATTTACTAGCAGATCTTGCAGTCGAATATTGTTCTTTTTAGAACCTCTTTTAGTGCGAAGTGGTACAAGATAGCTTAATAGCCAATGCAAAAACTAATCGCAACCTTATAAATATTTTGAACGGAAATGCGGTAGTAATGGCCGTTTATGTCCCTTAATTGCTGTTAAGGAAGTTATAATTAATTAATTTTTTTCCTAAAATATTTTGATTGCAAAAAATTGCCATTGTAAAAGTGGGCATTTGTGTGTTGCATTCCAAAACATGTGTAAGAACTTTTTGGGTAACCACAAAAGCGATGATTATGTCGCTCAGGTCGAGGAATTGCTTAACGTACTATGTCATGGGATTAAGCTTATTAAGCTTGAAATTATTTAATTTTATTGTAATATTATTGAGGACATTCAAGTACATGACAACATTATATCAACAAACAGCGAGCAAAACTCACGTTATCGATCGAGCCAGATAGTATTCGGTCCTTTTACTTTGCAAACAAAGAACATTTTATGACCTATATATCTTCAAATAATCATCCGATTATTGGAATTTTCAAGGATCAATACTCGAGGATTGAAATAATCCGATTGCTGTTACAATTACTCCCACTACTAATAAATACTCTTAGACTTTTTTCTCAGTATTTTCATTCAAAGCTGACAAACACACCGAAACGTTGAGAAACATCTATAAATTTTAAATACTATGTCCTATTTGGATCAGTGATTTATAGCAGAGATTCGCGCCAATACGCTCAAGTTTTCACACGCGATGCCTCATGAAGTGAATTTAATAAACTCGTTCGGATTGACCCTCCGGGAAGCCATTTCGAGGAAGATTTAGAGACCCCCGATGATTTTAATTAAAATGGTCCAGTTCAAAAATGAATCGAGTAAAATATATAAAGGATTCCTTTATTGGGAGAAGAAAAAACTGTCTTGCGTTTAATTATTGTTAATTGACAGCGTTCCAGAATTTTCTATAAATATATCCATGGTTAAATACATTATCAATTAATGTTATATCCATATACATATTATATATATTTAAAAATAACACGGCTGTTAAATGCTTTTCAAACTATAGCCTTGTTAAAAAATGCGTACGCATTCAATAATATTATTCTAGTAACTCAAAAGGAAAGTGTTCAAAATCATGGATTGCAAACCATTTTTGGTCAAGCTAACACCAGACTGAGTTGACAGAAGATACGGTTATCTTCAGGCAACTGCATTAAAAAAATCAATGATAATATTACAAGCAAAAATTGGATAGCTACTAAGAGCAGCTTGAGAAATATATAGGGTGGTCCGAATTGTATTCCGGAAACTTCGCCAGCATATTCTGCAGATAAATATAAGTAAAACAGTTCGTATAAATATATAGTCCTAAAATGTTTAGTTTCGAAGATACAGGGTGTAAGTTTCATTTTTATTTCGATTTTCCAAATAATTTCTGAAGTAATGTCAATATTTGGATGAAAATTGATATGTATAAAATTACTGAGTAAAAAAATATATATATTTGCGACATTTTTACGCAAAGAAAGATCTCTTTGAGTATACGCTAATTGCTACGAGTAATGGTTCTCTAGATATTTCGAATTGAAATTATTAATATCTGTCATCATTGACATAAATTAAACATGTTGCCTAAATAGTTATTAGACTGAAATCATAAATTTATAATGTTTTTGTGCCAAAAGCATATCATCATTTTTTCGAAAATTTATGATTAATATAAAAAAATAAAAAGTTCCCAAATTTATCATTTCAGTCAATTTTTTTCACTCAGTACTGTTATACAGGCACGGACGAAAAGTTATTACTCTTCAAAACAGTTAAAAAACATGTAGGTGGCGCCCCCTTCAAATAGGAGCCATATTGACATCAAAATCAAATTTATCATGTAAAAGAACTCCCATACACCAATTTTCATGCAAATATGGACGTTACTTCAGAAATTATTTCGAAAAAATCGAAATAAACATGACAGTTCTACACCCTGTATCTCTGAAACTAAGCATTTTAGGGCATACATTTATACAAACTTTTTTATTTATTTTCACTTGCAGAATATGCTACCGAAGTTTCCAGAATATAATTCGGACCACCTGTATATTTCCTTGAAACTAGGAAAAGTCCTTGCAACTCGTGTATAAATTGTTTTATTTGGAATTTTCTTTTTTTTACTAGTTTCTGTTTGATAATGGAGAATAATATAGCTCTTCGATACCGTATTTAGTACTTTTTTTATTTATACAAGACAAAAAATAAAGACAATAAAAATTCGACAAAACAGTTTAGAAAAAAGATTTGTATATTTTATTGTCTAAAATGTATAAACAGAAATTAAAAACATTACGTACTACACGTTATTAATACAGGCATTTAAATCATATTACTATACGCATATTATAAAATCTTGAACGTAGTTGAGAACGATTAAGAAGGATGACGTAGAAAAAGATCGTTTTACGTGGGGTAAAGCGACCGCTGAGACACAATCTCATTCTCGATGTGAAGCCAATTCTTATTGGGAGAGCACGATACTCGATATTAATAGTTTTCATCTTTTGTTCTATTGTATTACAATGACTCCTATTAGTTCGAGAGAAGATGCGTTTGAAAGAAAAATCCGGTTCATTAGATGGTTCGTGAAAATGACAATGCATAACATCGGCGGCTTTCTATGAATATTATATTCAGTTTGCGCCTTGCCTGATATTAAAAGGACTGTGGTAATTGTATATCTTACAGTAAAAGTCGGAAATCCAGTTAAATGTTAAGTATTATTAGGAATTACCACGTATTTTTAGCAGTCAGTAGTGGGAGTAGAATGTAGAATGACTGAGAGGGGGGGTTAATTACTGCGACCATCTATTGTGCCCCCTTCCTCGAGTTATAATAACTCATCACACAGTCTATAACCCATCATACATTTTCCTGTTGTAGGGGAGACTGGGTATTTCCCATCTTCCTCTGACAACAGATATTCCACACCAATATTATATTACACACTCTTTCACGGTTGGAGTTTGGCCCTTTCACAGTGGAGAAGCTTGCCTCCGGCTGAGGTACCTGTGAAGTGGGAGCTGGAGGATCTGTCTCCATTTTCTCCACCTCTTTTAAGTTGGTCTCTCCTTAGGCTTGATATCGGTGTTGTATCGTATCTATAATAGAGGATATTATGTCCCTCTTTCTCTATTGCCTCCTTGGATTTGAGGTCAATTCCTATTGTGAGGACCTGACCATGAACCTCCTCCTTCGAGTTGATGACTCGCCTACTTGGTAGTGGGAGTAACATTTACTAAAAGTTGTCAGTGTCAAAGTCATTCTATTGTACAATATAGGCAGCGCGTTGATGGATGTTGGAACAAATAGAGCTTTTAAGAACATTGAATCTCCTCCATATTAAAGGTAATAAACTCAACCTAAAACTACAAAAAATTTATACAACACCAAATATGAAATACTTGCCTCTATACTTATTTTCAAAAAGCATCAAGCGTTGTTCGGCACGAAGTTCCTCGAATTTGATTGCTTTGGTTTCAACCGTTTTTATTTGCGATTTTCTATTTTTTTATTTTAAGTACCTAATACGAATTTGATTGCCTTGAATGTCATGATTTTAACATTGTATTTCTCAAGTCAAATTTTCAGTCAGCTATTCTGTGATGCCTTTCTTTCACTTTCAAGTTGGTTTCTGTGCTGTTTCCCTTTCAAGTTGGTGGCTTAGGTTAGTCTCTACCTTAACTTAACTTTTTCCTTAAACATTCCTTAACTTTTGATACTGCACATATTTTTTATCTTTTCGCGTCTAGTTGATTATTCATATTCTATTGTTTATTTAGCTGCAGAGTCTACATTGAAAGTTTGGAACACCAAAATGCATTTATAAATTTAGTCTCTTATAAATAAATATGGGAAGAATTATGAAGCTTACGAGTGGCTTCATAGGTATAATTTTCAACTATATTTTAGCAAAGATTAAAATAAATATATTAATATTAATGTATGAAAAAAAAAACAAATACCGGGTGCGTCTCAAAAGTGGCTCACCCCCATAATTTTTTTATTTTTTTCAGATAAAAAATTGAGATTTGGTATGTTAATATATGACATAAATTAGGATTGATTGACGTATTCAATTATTTTCTGTCACTTCCTGTTTCGCCGGAAATGACTCCAACTTTTGATTTTTAAATGGTACCCTCGGTTTTTTGTTGCTTTATTCGATAGAAAATGATACTCTGAATAGAATGACACATCATATGTCAACTTTGACATTTTCGAATAATATGGTTTATTAGAAATTGCAACATGCGGTTCATAACGACAATTTGATTCGAAATACCAAGTGTGTGGTACCAAATTATTCGTAAAAAAATGCTTTTTCCAAATATGCTACTTTTCCAAATATGCTACCCTCGTTCCATTTGAAAAAATTGAGATATAATTAAAAATACGATTTGGGCATCTTTTTACCAGCCAGGACTAGACACGAATAACATTAGACGATCAAATCTATTTTCCAAGGCTTCATGATTAAAAATTAGTGTTTTTAACACAGCCATGGCACTCTAGATTCAAATTTAAAATTCAAATTTGTTTTAAACATAAATGTCAAAAGTTGACATATGATATGTCATTTTATACAGAATGTCATTTTCTATCGAATGAAGTAAAAAAAATACCAAGGGTGCCATTTAAAAATCGAAATTTGTAGTCATTTCCGGCTAAAACGGACGAGCCAGAAAACAGTTGAATACGTCAATCAATCCTAATTTATGTAATATACTAACATACCAAATCTCGTTTTTTTATCTGAAAAAATAAAAAAGTTATAGGGGGTTGAGCCACTTTTGAGACGCACCCGGTATAGCTATATTACTATTGGGTAATAAATGGATAAAGTATAGTATATGTTAACTTAGTTTATTTTAATAATAACATAAAGTTAATGCTTAAATATACACACCAGCCTTTTTATGAAATTTAAAATCAAAATATATATTTTAAACATTTTAGTAAGTAGGTAAAATTTCAACTATAAATTGAATGTTTTCATTCGAAAAAATATAGTTACCTATTTAAAAGCTTTTAAGGGCGTTTCTCTCTAAAATTACACGTAATAATGTATTATTAAAAAAAACAATCTGGTATTAAATTACTACGTGAAAATTGAATATGTTCATGCAACCATTTCGTCCTAATGGCTGCCTGATATTTATAGATATAATTTAAAATTATTTATTAAAATATTAATAGAAAAATATTATACTGTATGATCTTAAGTTTTATGATCAAGATGGCTTTGACTTTTACAAAAATAGAAATTATAATGTTTGAAAGGTTTATCTACCATAACTCAAAGCAGACTTGATAGCGAGACCACTAGAAGAACAAACGACACTTATTAAGTTTATATGTCAACAAATTGTAGTAAATCTAATCTGTTTTATGTAAATAAAATTGAATTGTATTTAGGTTTAGTTTTTCTGTAATAAGCTTTTATGAAAGCGGACATATTTAACTACACAAGAATATATTTTCTCTACATTTGAAAAGTTAATAAATATAGTTTGCAAAAGATACCTTGCTCTGGCATAGTCTGTTAAAGAAACGAGGGAGAATTTACTTGTGAATTAAAATGACAGACACAACTGTCACTTTCTTGGATCTACTCGTTGGACGGACTATACCGGGTGCGTCTCAAAAGTGGCTCATCCCTATAACTTATTTATTTTTTTAGATAGAAATCGAGATTTCGTATGTTAGTGTATGACATAAATTAAGATTGATTCACGTATTCAATTGTTTTCGGTCACTTCCTGTTTTTACTGGAATGAATACAAATTTTGATTTTTAAATGGCACCCTCGGTATTTTGATACTTTATTCGATTGACAATGACACTCTGAATAGAATGACGTATCATATGTGAACTGTTTGGAATATGGTTTGTTTTAAATTGGAACATGTGATTCATAACGACTGACTAGAAATACCAAGCGTGTGGTATCAAATTATTCGTAAAAAATGCTTTTTTTCAAATATGCTAATTAGCCACCCTCGTTCCATTTGAAAATATTGAGATATGATTAAAAATACATTTTGGACATTTTTTAACCGGCCAGGAAAAGACGCTAAAAACATTAGACGATCAAATATATTTTTCCAAGGCTTTTTGATTAATAATTAGTATTTTTAACATAACCACGGCACTCTAGATTGAAATTTATTTATTACATTCTATTCAGAGTGTCATTTTCTGTCGAATAAATAAAAAAATACCGAGGGTGCCATTTAAAAATCAAAAGTTGTAGTAATTTCCGGTGAAACAGGAAGTGGCCGAACAGGATTAAATACGTCAATCAGTCCTAATTTATGTCATGTACTAACATACCAAATCTGGTTTTTTATCTTTAAAAATAAGGGTGAGCTACTTTTGAGACGCACCTGGTATAATTTTTTTTTATTTAAAAAACAAGAACTTAACCACGTATATGAATTTGCCCAACCATGTATATAATTTTTAAGATCTGCCTTAATTATACGAGTAAATGAAATCCTCTTACAATCGATGTGCTCCATTTTTCCGCAGATAATCTGCATTCACCGTTGTTCACCGGAGACAGCATCCTGTTAAAAAAACCGTGACAATCCGAGATTGTTTTTATTTAAATTAAGGAAAATTTTAGGTTTGGTTTGATCTCGGTCGTAAGCTCTGAGAAATTTTTTGAGTGTCTTAGACCGTTGAAGCATTCCTATTTCAGATTATGGATGGATTTTCCAGTTATGCTTTAAGTTGGTTTCCACTTGGGAAGCAGAACGGTTCTGGTCCAGTTAGTGCAGTATTTACTCTTTTTCTAGCTAGATCGCTTTTTCATCGCACTCAGTGATGAGGTGTACTGGTGTTTCCCCATCTTCCCCACAGAATCTGCATTCGCCGTTTCTTCTTAGTTTCAATCTACTGAGGTGTTCAGTGAGGAGACAGTGTCCTGTTAAAAACCCCGTGACAATCCGAAGATTGTTCTTACTCAGACCCAGGAAGATTTGTGATTTTTCTTGATCATAAGCCCTCAGAAACTTCTTCGAGTGTCTTAGACCATTGCAAGATTTCCATTCCAGGTTGCGGATGGAATCTTCCAAGTTCTTATGCTGGGGTAGATACCCATATGGGTTCGGAGTTCGGATTATTTAGTTTTCGGTCCAAGTACTCCTATCCCTGTCCTTGTTTTCAGTTTTCAGTCGATTAAAGTAAGCATATTAAAAAAATCATATAACTAAATCCGATAATTTGTCGAAGAAAATAATAATTTGATTTACAACCATTTGACTTCAAGATTGTTTTATGACAACAACAAATTTGTGAGGCATTATTAGCTAATGCGCAGCAATGAGCAGGAAAAAAGAGTTCCGAGACCGATAACATAATGCGGTAATTTATGGAATGACATAAAATAACTGTAATCAAATTATTATTGGTCTATTAAAGCCGTCCAGAGCCGTTGGTGGCCACCGGATAACATACGGCCTTAGCGGAGATTATTTTTTAATGGCATTCGGCTGCTGTAACCACAACGACTTGTTCTTTTCTTATTTTTTGAGATATTAGTTCCGGAGAATAAATTTTGAGACAAGAGAATTTTTAATGACGGGATATTTTCTTGGCTTGAATTGAATACCGGTTATTTTTCTTGGTGTATTCAATTTAGAGAGAATAAATTTATAAATAATTATAAATTTATACTTTCGATATGGTAAATTAATATTTATGTATATTCAATCTTGGTATAAATTGAAATATGTGACTGCTTCTTGTGATTATATGCTAGTAGCACATACATTTACAAGGTGTCAATAAGTGACAGATAAAAGAGGCCAAAATATTCAAATTGTAATCAAATACAAAATAAATTTATGAATAATAGAGAGTTTTACAGGGTGTCTCCAAAAAAAGTTACCACACAGTATATTATTCCCGTATTCAATGGGGAATTCATGTCAAAATACTATAGGTAGCATACCTCTCAAACAAATATTTTCCTAGAAATTTTCATTTTTATGATTTAGTGTCACTAGATATTTATTATTTGATGAAATATTCCCAAATTACTTACTTATATGACATAGCTGTCAACTTAGAAAAACTTTCAACAACTAGTTATCATTTTGTGTTAGATATTGTATATACGTTCTGAGATATTTGCCGAAAATGAAAACTTTCCTACACCAGAGAGAATTGATATGATTCAATTAATTGGTGACTGCACTGTGCATTCACCAATTCATAGAATGATTAAATGACCCTGATTTACCTAGACAGGAGTAGTCTGGGACTTTTTTATGGAGATATGTTGAAAAAACGTCCTGTGAAAAGAGAGTCATTTTATGCAGTGAACATGTGAACAAGAAAGGACGCATTTTGAGCATCTGATTTCATCTAGCTTATTTTTATCACATTCTAGTTTTAATTCTGTAATAATTAAAATGTGTTTTTAATCTTTTTATTACCGTTGAATATTTTACTCTATATCTTCAATTTTACACAGCCACCTAGCTTTTATCAAATAATAAAGATCTAGTGATACAAAATCATAAAAATGACAATATCTAGGAAAATCTTTATCTAAGAGGCAGGCAACCTTAATAATATTTTCAAGATATATAAATTCTCCATAGAATATCGGAATAACATACTGGGTGTTCCATTTAAAATAAAGGAGTAATTTGCTTTTAAAAGCAAAAAATGTTCAATATTAATTTTGTCTCTCCCTGTATAAGTTTCCGGGTCAAATTTTTAATTTGGTTTGACGTACAATATTTAAAATTATAAAATGCCTTCAATTAACCTACATTTGCTGACAACATTTTAGTTCAATATAACCTGCCCTTCTGCCCTTCTCCTTGGAGCGTCATATGAGAGGCGCCACCCTGTACATTGGGCTCAAGATATTCGATTAAAAAAATAAAATTAATATTAATTAGATAAAATCAGTTCATAATTGTGTTAAAATATTTGTTGGTCTATTGTAGGAAATAAAATAATTTTAAATAATACGAATTTATAGTTCTAAATTGGTTGTAAGGTTATAATTATTTAATTGTTCATTTATAGAAGTTTTTTTGTAGAAATTGCAGTAAAATAAACGGTAAATGCTTATTTCGAGTAGAAAATATAAACTATAGTAGTCCCAAAACATCTAAAAAATAGTTCTAAACATCATAGAAATACAGCACAAGAACTTATACCATTGTGTATAAATTTTTGAATACTCCCAAACAATTGCAGCACCGTCTTAGGTATTTCACGTGGTCAGCTAGGCAGATGTTTTTCGAGAAGTCAAGATCATCGTTTGTGCTATTCTTGCGGATTTGTATTGTGTTTCACAGTGAACCGAAGCTGTCAATAAGAATTATTGAACATGGGATATTAATGGTTGGTATGAGAGGCGTGTAACCACCGGGTTTTTCGGAAATTTGACGGCTTCTCATTCAGCCTTGGTTAGATTTATTAAGCTCGAATGATGAGGATAATATTTACTATAAATATTTCGCTAAGCTTTTCATAGTTGTAGGAATACAAATACGATAAATATTATTGTATGTTAAAGATGTTAACTGTGTACTTATATCTCATAAAATTAAAAAAAAATTATATTTTTACATTTTTAATAGTCTAAATAAAGTCGGATTAGTTAGAAGCCCCATTTATAACTCAAGAACGACAGGACCGATTTTAATGATCTCTGATTTGTTGAATTCCTCTACTACTACTACTACTACTACTACTACTACTGCCGTTACTCGCCGACGAGTATTTGACACGCATTAGAAGATGGTTACGCAAGGCGTTTTCTTTCATAAGCTTTTCTGTGACTGAAAAGTCCGATAAGTGATCTTATCTCTCTTCGGCACTCCGGACATTCAAAAATCTCATTACTTTGTTGCCTCTTTATTTTTTGGTTGTCGTTGTTAACTGAGTTTACAATTTTTCTCCATTGCGTTCTATTGTGCGCTGCTTCCTTCCATTGATACAGCATGCTTATCCTCTTTAAGTTTTCGTGGAAAATCCTTGTACCTTTTGAGTTGTCCACCCTCTTTCCTCTTACCGTCTACACGCTCACCGTAAAGAAGAGATTTCTGTAGACGGTTTTCTTGCATAATGCATACGTGAACAGCCGTAATCATTCATAGGCATACACAACCAGAAAAAATATCACAGTTTCGACAAATTGCTAATTCAATTTTTTTCTTTTTTCAGTGTGTTTTTCCGACTCTTGATCGATCTCTGAGTGGTAGAAGTCTTGGCAAAATAGAAATTTGGCAATGCTAATTTACTGTCTAAAACAGCGAGAGAAAAAATATACTGATTTAATAGGTATTCCTGTGTATATATTTAAATTGGTTTACCTTCAATAACCTTTCCAATATACCTAGGAAAAGTATATATTCTCTTATAGTACCTCTAGATACCCCACGATTCTAATAAAGCATCCATTGATTCTTCCGTCCAAAATATTATGTCATTTTCCATTTCAATCAGCAAAACAACACAACAAAGTCACCAAAAGCAAAAAGTAAAATATTTTTTTAGAAGGCGTCCTGCCACTATTCATTACCACTAAACATGATTCTTCCACACCATAAAAAAAGCACCGCGAGTATAGTATAGTTGTATAAACAATACAAGTGTTTCAAACGCAGCAAATACAAAATTTGCTGCGTTCGGTGCAAACCTGCGTTCTGTTTTACATGACACTTAAATAATTGATTCATTGCAAGGTAAAATGTGCTAAACTATATGTCTAATCGTTGTATTAATGTAAGCAACGCTTTGATGGAAAAAGAGCATCTCCACTTCCAACCTCCCAAGAAAATATTAAAATGTCCCGGTAAAATATGTAATATTAGCGTTAACTATTAGTTACGTTACATTTAATTAGAGGGATCAGTATCATAAATGAATGTTTTTTTATTCACTGAACATGTTTTGTTCTAAATCGAATAGTAAAATGTTGGCAGTTTATGACAATATGTCTATATTTAAACTAAGATGATTATTAGTATATTGTGCAAGTAGTGCGAAAATTTGTCGATTGCTCAAGAGAAGTTGAAGTTCATTCAACTTGAGTGGATAATCGACATCTTCGCACGAGTTGCACGTACTATTTTACATACTACATACTATATTTCATCATGTAAACAAAAGAGACTTATTAAAAGGCAAAATACTTATTTGTGTACCAAGGCCATAAAGTCTTTTGAAGTAGGTAACAATTTTTTTACAATTTTGTTTCTAAATAAAGACGAAACTGATTAGATTCAAATTTTTGTTAACCAAATGAAAAGTGTATTATTAAGTAACAAAGATGTGTACAGATTTACTTATACTATTATAAACAGAAGTTTGGTTATAAAGAAGTTAATAAATTAGGGCATTATTTGCCATTAATTGTTATGTTAAATGTACATACATTTATTACATTTTGAAAAAGTAATATCACTTTTAGACATGACATTGTTAACAAATATTTCATTTCCTTGATTTTAAGTAACAATAAAAAGTAAATTAAATGTATCTAGCAGCTGCTCTCATAATGACTTTGTTTGCAAAAGCGGCCGTAAAGTAAAAAAGCGGCCAAAAAAGATACACTTTAGGGACGTTAATAGATTCGTAAAACTTCATTTTTTGTGACACTCGCTTAAAAAATACTTTAAAAATCTCGTGACAAGAAAAACAACTTTTGGAACACCTCATAGATGAATGCAAAAAATTACATTATAAACTTAGTAGAAAATGAAGGAATTTTAACGTTGTTTCTTCATAATGAAGTTTAATAATTTGTTTACATTCATGATGAAATATAACAAAAGAGACATATTAAAAAGCAACGTAATAAAATAAACAAAAAATAAAAAAAAATATTTAAATGTCAACCTCGCTTCTTTAATATTTACACTTTACACTTTAATATATTACACTTCGAGACTGCCTTTTTCGATTGTCAATTTGCGTGTGCCAATGAAAATTTGGGTGCGAGAAGTTTACTAGTCAAATCGACATTAAATTTGCTCAATACTGATGTGGTAATTGTGAAGTGGGCAATTAGTGTCTTTTCGACTACAAAGGAAAGCGAAAAGATACTACATTACCCGCATGGGTAATCAAAAATAGTTTTTTATTACTCATGCAAAACCAAATCAAACCAAACTCAACTTCGCTCTCGTGGGCAATCGATAACTTTTCTCACTAGTTGCCCAATATACTATTACCAATTGCACTATGTTTGAATGAATGGGTTTGCTCCCAATATTAAGTCTATTGATGACAATACCTTATTGTTTTTTCTGTATACCTATAGTAGGGTTTCCATACGTCCGGATTTTTAAAGTGCCCGGGGCGGTCCGGCCAGGATTTGGAAAAACGTCCGGGAAACCTGACCTGTCCGCAAAAACAACTTAACTTAGTAAAATATTTTACCCAGTTACAGTTGAATTAATTTCTTAGTTACTTTGCTGACTATTTTATTTTCTACGCATGTTCGAACTAAACTTTGGCGCTCAAATTTTTCGCTTTTGGGGCACTCCTGGAAAGTGAATGTTTTTTTTGGTTTATATTTTGTTGATGCCGGGGCTATTATTTGCGTCCTAAAAAATTCATTTGTCCGGATTTTTGAGTTTACTTGTCCGCAATTTCCAAAAGTCTTTATGGAAACCCTAACCTAAAGACAATGGAACTCCATTATTAAATCATGTTTAACTTCTACATTTCCAACAAAAATGATAATGTATGTGAAAACTTATAATACGTTTTCAATAGTTACAACATGAATTATTAATGTCGAAATATGAGTTAAAAAGTTTGAATAAAAGAACATTTTAGTTTGTACTTTAATTTCGAAAACAAAGTTTCTGAAAATATACGGAAAATGTTAAAAAAATATAATCAGTAAAGTTTGTCTGGCGTTTCGAGCTATTAAGCTCTATTAAAAAATTATTTCAGTTTAGAAACTCCCGATTTTTTGAAAAATAAACGCCAGCTGCCGAACGGAACTGCTAATACAGATGTAGAAGTTTCAAAAATACTTTGTTCGAAATTGTTATAAAATTGTTTTGACATGATTGGAGTTGTTCTCTTCTATTCGTTTATTTTTTATTTCTTTTTAATTATTAATTGTTAACTTTGTTCAATTAATTTTGTAATCGGTTTAGTTGGAATTATTTTTTATCACGAAACTAATTTCTACAGGGTCCGGCAATAGTGCGTCGGGCATCTGTAGTTTCGAAAATAATTTAACCTCTACTAGGTAGGTGAGTGGATCAGGATGATTTTTTTAAATGGAAAACCCTGTATATTATTATTACATTTTTGGCTCCCTTTCTGATCACTTAACATAATCTTAAGATCATTTTAAATAAGTTTTGATAGTTTCAGAGCTATTAATAAATAAATAAAAAAATATATTTTCTCAGCCTTTTTTTAAAATAAAATATTAAAAATACAATACAATAGGTGTTTACTTTAGACGTCTGTACTTACTTTGCTATAAATATCGTAATCTTAATCACACAGGGTGTTCAAAATTCTACGCCAAACTTTCTAAAATATAAAATACATTTTCTTCGTTATTTTAAATGGTACATCCTGTATATTATTCTTTTAATAGATGGAGAAGTAAAAAATGAACATTTTTTGTGTTTAGAGTATTTCAAAATTTTTAACGGTTAGCACTTAACAAAATTTCCAAGTTTTTTATTCTAAGAGCTACAGATGTCCGACGCACTATTGCCGGACTCGGTATATCCGTTAATTTTTATTTTTATAAATAAGTATGTTAGTACCATTGCTACATCTTAATTAATTACACCTTATTTATCGTTAAATATCACATATCACAGTCAAAAAATCTGAGTTTCTTCAGTTGCATTTTTTAAGAAAATTTATAATATATTATACGAGCAACAAAACCAATCAACTATGATATTCATTTCGAATCACAGCTTTTTCAGTACCAGCCTGTCATCATCACTTGTTTTAGAGTATTCGCGCTTTACCTGCCGTGCCTGTTCTCGTACGTATGCGAGCAATCGGAACATCATAGTTTCTATAAACTCAGTCTCATTAAGCCATATCCTCAGAGATGTTTTTTTTTTATAAATGCTGCTTCAATAGATCTCAGAGCCCTATGTTGCGGATTAGTGATAAGCCAAGGCAAGACCACCTTCCGACTTCCTTGATCTTGGTATTGGTCTTGCAGTCTAATAAGTAGTCTTGATCTTGGTTCTGCTGCAAGACTCTTGTAAGTATTGCACTTTTCTAATAGATCCATTAGAGGCCAATAATACTAGAGACACTTTTTACATAAAAATTCTTTAAATAATTAGTGTTTTAAGTAATTTAATGCAAATGAAACTTTCGGTCCTTGGCCTTGGTCTTTTGTGCAAGACGAAGACCAAGACCACAAGACCAAAGCAGAATTAAATTATTCTGGGTGTCAGACTACAGCGGCATCCAAGGCAACGAAAAAGCTGATGAGCTAGCGAGGCAAGCATCATCGGCATCCTATCTTGGTCCAGAGCCAGTACTGGTAATACCCAAATGTATGGCTCGTAGTGCACTAAAACTCTGGATCAGGAAAAAGCAGAATGTCCACTGGAGAAACAGACAGGGGCACAGGAACAGCAAGGCCTTTCTCCAAGGACCTAGCTCTAAAACTGCAAAAGAACTGCAAATGCTTAGCAGGAATAGAGTGCGGATTACAACAGGCCTCTTGACAGGACACATGGCTAAAAAGTATTACCTGAACAAACTCAACCGTATCAAGGTAGTCTTTGCTGCAGACTCTGCTATAAAGATCCTGAAACAGTGGAGTACATAATATGTCACTGCGAGGCTCTGGATCGCAAGCGACACTTTTTATTTGGGAAAGCTAGGCTAGAACCGGAGGAACTAGGCTCCCATCCTATCAAGGATCTCATCCTATCAAGCATAAGTTAGTGCAGGGCACTGGGATAGGAGAATGGGTGTAGATATAGAAAGGGGACAACACAATAGGCCTCACAGGTCGCAGTGTTTCCGGCAGAGGACAGCCCCTTGTTATTGAAAAAAAAGACCAGAAGACCAATACTAGTCTTGCTTATCACTAATGCGTACTAAATCTGAGACACTGTATATTACTTAACTTTGAAAAAAATCTTGTTGAGGTAAGGTTTGTTTCAATTTTGATGGTGGTATTTCTTATCTAAGGTAGGGTGCCAACGTAGAATAATTTTACACAGTAATGTATAAAATCGATACAGAACTTGTATGTAGGTAATACGAACAAAGCACGTAATTTGCCGCAAATTCTCTCACGTCGAAGCTCGGGCGAAACGACGCGGGGTGAGTGATTCCCACAACGATGGAGTACTAATGAACTAATGATTCGCAATACGAATACCTCGTATTTGGCTTTAATCGGAACGCACTTTGTATCTGGTGCCGCGTCTGTCGGCGAACGCACGCGACAACATCACAGGGACGTTAATTGTTTAATTTATTTAATGCCTTTGGGTTGGGATCGTTTACCCAACTAATTTATCGACCACTGATTTGCTAGAGCACCGAAAGCTGTAATTAGGGAATTCCTCTTTGGTGCTCATAGTCGCAAAGACAAAGCAATAAAAACAATGTAAATGAGCCTAAACTAAATAAGCTTTTATCAAATTTACACAACCAGGACATATAGTTTGGATATGTAAATTGTTTCTGAGCGTTTGAGGAATCTTTCGTTTTTCCTATGAACATTTTTAAAAATACACTTTGTCTCATTATACCGTGTGGTGCATCGGAACACGGAACATAGTAAATTTCATGTAAATTTTGGAAAGTCAAATATTATCTCCCCAGATAATTTTATGCGAAAGTTGTATTATACTTTTTTGAAGAGGCATTAAAGTTGTACTTTAGGCTAGAAATTCGTTTCATTTGGAATAGTCATTTAAAAGTTATTTGCAAAAATTTACCTTTAAATTAGTAAAATTTATAAAGGCTGATTCTCACTATACCTTCCGTTTCCATTTCATATCCATTCCTTATCCGTTCCGTATTTTTTATTGTATTGACGCTATACGTAAGCTTGCGTTTCGTATCAGTTCCATACTTTTTATTGTACAATTTATATCATTATGCAAGATTTATTTTAAAAATGTGTATCTTTTGAAAAAGGTAATAGATTTAATTAAGAGGTGAAAAAATAAATAAATATCAGCAAAATCTTTAACAGAGCTGGTACAAATGTAAGAACTTGAAAACGCTGTTTCCGATACGCTTCAGTCTGTCCGCCAAAAAATGTATGGAAGGAAAGGATATGGAACGGAAGGATAACGGAGCATAGTCCTATTCATTTACATGATATTATATTTTATGTAAACGGAAGGGAAACGGAAGGTATTGTGAGAATCAACAAAAATACGATTTTGTCATTGTTAAATTTGATGTCACATTTTGTTTACAAAAATTTGAATGTACCAAATGGAGTAATTTTGCATAAAATAATTAAGATTTTTGCAACTTGAAAAAAATGACGATGGTTAAACGGCATTTTGCTGGAAATATTGTTCCCGCTGTGTTATATTTGTCCGCAGCTCAGTCTCCGGAAAGCCTACATAGTTCAGTAATATTATGGCTCAAATTGCGATATATCCGACAAAATTCATAAAGATTTCAAAATTGGTGGAAATAATCAGGACATCATATGTATTAATAAACTGAAAAGTTCCCACCCCTAAATAGTGTTTCTCATCCCCCAGGACATCGTTTCTACCCCCATTTTGAGTTTTTTTAGATAATCGCGGCAACGGTGCAATTCTCGACAAAAATACCTATATAGAAAATCGTTCTTCATAAAATTCTCTATCAAAAAGATAATCACACTTTCTTTCTAAAGTTTATACGTTCTTCTCTCACACTCTTTTATGTACTTCAACCAACTTATTGGTAAAGCCAACTATATTGTCATGTTGTCAAAACTACCACCAACTTCTGCTGCAGCTCGGCAACACTCGGATCGGGGTTTTCACCAAATTTAAACATGGAGAAGAGTTATGCTCGAACCTACAGACTGGGGGTGGAAAAAAGTTGGCGGTATATTAATCCCAACAATGACAAAACAAAGAGCCAGCCCCCGCATCTGTTTTAACGCTTCTGTTCATGCAAATTAGGGTGCGAATACAGATGTAGCCGCAGAAGAGCAGGCTTGCGTTGCTCTACAATGTGTTATCATTGCCATGGACAGTCATGCTTGAATGTTGAACCTGTGGAAGATGACGAAGATTACTAGTTAACATTTGATAATTAGTGGATTAGGCCTACAAGGGATACCACTTTAAAAAAACGCATCAAATAATTTACCTCTAGTGTGATGTGGAAATAAGTACAAATAATCCTTTTTATAGGGGTAGAGGAGTGTGAGAGAAGAACGTATATTAAAATGCTTAGTATAATTTAGTGGTTACTGTTTTTTGTTAGCGTTAAACATTAAACTTTAAATTAGATTGAACTGCAGATAGTGCTAGTCATAACCAACCTTTATATTTGCGCCCTATTTGCCACTTTATTATTAACTTTAGAAAAAAAGTGTAATTATCTTTTTGATAGAGAATTTTATAACGAACAATTTTCTATATGGGTATTTTTGTCGAGAAATGCACCGTTGCCGAGATTATCTAAAAAAAACTCAAAATGGGGGTAGAAACGATGTGCTGGAGGATGACGCACACTATTTAGGGGTGGGAACTTTTCGGTTTAGTAATCCTCATGCTATCCCCAACATACCTACCAATTTTCAAAACTTTCTAAATTTTGTCGGGTTTAAATCGTGATATTACTGGATTAGCACCGAACAAACCATTTTTGGACATTTTTGCACATATTATAATGTTTCAAGATCATTTACTTCTGTAGATCCAAAAACGGATGTTCAAGAAAGTGTTTCTGAAATGTTGCGGTGACTGTGACTATCTTCTAGCACATACACCTACACACTACGGTTCAAGAAAGAACGGGCATGTAATTTTGATATTTCTTCACTAATATATCCTCAGGTTCTTCAGTTCCGCTTTAAGTTGGTTTCCGCTTGGAAAGCAGAACGATTCTGGCCCAGTTAGTGGAGTGTTCGCTCCTTTTCTAGCTAGATTATTTTTTCATTGCCTTTTATCCCTTGGTGAGCGGGTACCAAGAGTAGGAGGGCTTTATTTTCTCTGCTTAATTTGTTCAGCTTCTTTATGCATTCTTGACCAACTTCGAATTGATGTTTAGTGAGTTGATCGCTTTTAATGCTGCTTGACTATCGGATAAAATAGCTATTTCTTGTTTTCGATAATTCCTATCTATGTAATTACTTTACTAACACGTATATTTTTATACCGTAAAACATATTAAAAAAATTGTTTAATTTTTTATTTAAATCTTTAACGATAATTATATTTTTCATGAGAAGAAGAATTACAAATTAAATTTAATCTTTTAGATCTTTATCTGTCCCTAATGAAAATAAAAACATTCGTGCCTACTTAATTTATAATGTTAACAAATTAAGATGTAACTGTTAAAACTAGCGAACTACAAGAAAAGTTAACAGTATATTTTGTAATGGTCTTGGCGCCTGCACAAGTCATAATTACCTAATTAGAATACGGAAACAATCAAGGCGCGAGACTTTGAAATGGAAATAACTTCATTTCGAATCGCCTACATAAAGTGTTGGCTAAGGTTGTAAAACTCAATTTTTCTACGTATTCATTCTACTTACTTTAGTAGTTTTCAATTTGTTTTCCTGCAACAATTGAAACATAAGGAAACGAACAATACGAGTTTAGGTTTATTACTAAGCAGACTAATTGAATAATTAGAGAAGAAGGTCATTAAAAAAAATAATTACTACATTTAAATTTACTAGTTTTTTCCTGCGACTTCGTCCGCTTTACCCCTCGAATCTTTATACGTTATTATACAGGGTTGTTCACCACATACACACGGAGTATTGTAGCTACATCTTTAAAAATAATCTAAAATGTCAATATTCCATGGGTATATTGATAATTGAGGTCTAAATTATAAGAAAATGCATTTTCTACGAAAACCTGAAGACATAGGTAAAAAATGATATAATATAATTTGATAGACAATTAAATTGTGCATCTGATTCTCATAAAATATACAGGGTGTTCCATTTCAATTAAAGAAGTTATTGCCGTTTAAAAACTAGTTATTATTTAAAATACATTTTTAGACACTCTGTATAAGATAGTATAATTTTTATGATTGCAACACAAAATTTAGTAAATAGAAATACTTCAATACAATATTTGGTTTTAAAAACTTAAATACGCCTAGAGAAATAAAGCATTATAATTATTACTGTATTTTGAAAAAAACCTAAATATTTCAAAAACGGTAAGATTAAAATGCGGTAAACCTTAATCAAATTTACCTTTATTTTAATCGTAGAAACTAAAAATGTAATAATATATAGGGTGTTCCATTTAAAAAAATACAACTTTGATATTTTTTATTTATTTGGTACACTCTGTATCTTGTAAAAATATTTTTAAATTGTAGCTCTGATAGTCCTTCAACGAACCCAAAACTTACAATTTGTAAAAATTAAATAGTTTAGCTACAATACGCCGCGTCGTATGTGGTGAACAACCCTGTATATTTAAAAAAAATTGGAAAATTTAAAAAACGTTTTTTATTTCTTGTATGACTTTATGGCCAACTTTGTATACTCTTCTGAAATAAACTCTTCTTCTTCTTCTTCTACTTATATGGGATCTAGTTCTTGCGAGATGGACTGCCAAAACTGTCTTTCCATCTTTTTGGAAGTCTTTTCGGCTGTCTCTTACCCATGGGTTTCCCTTCAAGGGCTACGCGTGGTAGCCTGTTTTCTTTCATGCGTTTTACGTGGGCGAACCATTGTCTGTTTCTTTGCCTACCCCATCTCACTACGTCCTGTATTATTCCACATTGTTGTCTAATATTTGTGTTTCTAATTCTGTCTCTTCTGGTCTTCCCCATTATGGTTCTTAGGTTCTTCATTTCAGGGACTCTTAACTTGTTTTTGATGATTAATTGTGCCGAGTTTCACACTCTACACCAGAGAAAAACTCATAGATGTGTTTCTGGGGTTGTAACATAGGTACTGCCCCTAAAAATATTTGCACTTATATAAGACTCACCCTGTATAAAAAAATATGCAAGAATGAAAAAGGAGGAAAGCTTTTTAATACCTTTGGCGCCTGTACAATTAATAAACGCATTTTTATATTAACAAATGCTCTCAAGGAAGGAGCTAAAAATGATAATAATTTTATTCCGGACCTCCTACGCTATCGCTAACGAATAATTTTATTGTCGGTTCCGTTTAATCCCTAATTATTTTCGTTGCGCAACTTAAATCTGATGTATGAATATGTGTGCGTTTTAATTCTTCAACCCACACGATTGCGACCGGTTTAAATCATAGATATCACAAACAGTAGATAAACTTGCGAAAGTTTTAAATAAGAACTCATTGTTCCTCATCAAAAAATATGAAAAAAAAAGTACCTATAAACATAAGTATGGAAATGCATAGTTTTAGAGTTACAGGATGTTCAAACTTTTTAAAAATAGGTTTTTTGTAATTATCTTAAATACCAATTTTTAATTTGAAATTCCTGTAGATTAGACTAATAGTAATAATATTTAATAATAAATTAGGTAAAATATATCATTTATTAATTTTATTATTTCTGATTAATAAAATTGCGTTTATCTCATCAAGGAGGCCGAATTCGACAAAATATCAAGAGATAACTTTTAACTGGCATTAAACGGCCTACATAATTTTTATATCAAAAGAAAAAAGTCAGTGGCGCACATGTTTTTTTTTTGAAAAATATTCCAGTGATAACTCATATGCACGTCCCTGGTCAATTTATCGTCACTTTTTTAGCTTTAAAATATATAACACTTATAATAACTTTTACCCTCAAAATTACGGTCGAATCACTAAGAGTACTTGGAGAAAATTTATAATAAATCGAAATATTATTAAGACTTTAACACCCTGTAGCTACGAAACAAAGCAAACTCGGATCTATGCTGGTATGAAAAATTAGTCTTATTTTTACGTGAGGAATCTCCCCACGAGATAAGTAATGCACATGTTTTTTGAAACAGCCTGTATATTATAACTAGTGCTGTATGTTTCTTATCAAGAAAACAAGACTACCAAGAGAAATTGATTTAAAATATAAGGGCAAAATTTTGCGTACAAATCCACGAATGCATGTAACTTCGCTCACAATCAGCTTTCTTTGGAATTGAATATGGCAATTGGTAATCAAATATCTACGTCTTCTAATATTGATAGTACTTATACATGTTGATGGAAAGAGGATTTCGTCGGTTGGAAATGACGGTGACTGGTCGCAAGAACAGACTGTTACTTCAACGTTAATTATGACCCTACATGTAAGCATATAAGTTTATTGGAATGTGTGTTTATGGACCGTATAAATGTAATGTTGTACTTTGCAGTTAAATATTGCGTAATTTCTATGCAGTTTATGGAAACTGCATTTTGAATTAAGTTGTTAAGTCTTCAATTGCATATATAATACGAAGGTCAATCTAGCATTAATGCAACTGAGTCCCTATCCTGGTCGTTAAGGAAGGCTCATATTAACCTTTTGTCGACTAAGCTGCAAAATAATATATGATATTTAACATACTGGACAGTGGTGCTTAAACTACAGTCTATTTGTTATCATAGATTATTTAATAGAGGATCATAGAAGTATCTTTATCATTATCTGAATAATGACATGAAGTCCTAAATCTTAAGAAAGTCCTAATCTTGAAAAAATATTGTTCTGATTTTATTAAAAATTATTAATTTCTGTCAATTCGGTAATTGTTATTAGTTGGGTGTGGTAAAACTAAAATCATATGCATCCCCGGAAGAGCACAAAAATGCTATAAAAATCGGAGATGAACTATCGGAATATGTAGCGGAATTCAATTACCTCGGCAGTTTGATTTCGGAAAAGGCCAATATCGACTCTGAAATTAAGCACAGGATTAGCAGTGCCTCAAGAGCATTCTGGAAATTAAAAGACAGGGTTTTCTACAATCATGACTTAAGCACAAAAACGAAACTTGCAGTGTACCAAGCAATAATAATCCCCATCATGTTATATGGAAGCGAAATCTGGGTGCCGTACCTCCGACACATGAACGCATTAAACAAGTTGCAACAGAGACACCTTAGACAACTCTTAAGAATCAAATGGTTCTACCATGTCTCAAACGTATCGGTTTCTTGAAAAAGCTGTGAGCATTGAAGTCGTGATTACAAAATCCCGCTGAAAATGGACTGGTTACGTATGCAGAATGCAAGAAAACCGCCTACCAGAATATCTGCTTTACGGTAAACTTGTAGACGGTAAGAGGAAACCGGGTGGACAACTCAAAAGGTACAAGAATATTTTCCACGAAAACTTAAAGGGGATAAACATGCAAAATGAGTGGGAAGAAGCGGCGCACAATACAACGCAATGGAGGAGAATTGTAAACTCAGTTAACAGCGACAACCAAAAAGTAAAGAGGCAACAAAGCAATGATATTTTTGAACGTCCGGAGTGCGGAAGAGAGATAACATCACGTATCGAGCTTTTCGGTCACAGAAAAGTTCATGAAAGAAAGCACCTTGGCTAACCATTTTCTGATGCGTGTCGAGTACTCGTCAGCGAATGGCAGTATGTATATATGTGTTATTAGTGAATGCTTGTAATCCAATAATCTTAACGCAATATGCATACAATTTAATCAGAGTTCGATCATAATGATTCTGGACAGTTGGATCAAAATTGAAGGAGTCTAATGAACAACATCGCAGTGGTGCATTTGGAGATTGAGACTGGGAGGGGTAATGGCAATATTTAAATGAAGTACTAGATTTAAAATTTTCGATGAAAGGTGCCTGTGGATAAAAATAAACTTGTATTGATCTGGATTTTTTATTTTGATTGCAATCATTAATTTATTTTTGGCAATTTTTTTTTAGGTCATTCTATCTTATTTATAAATTTCTTTCTGGGTGGGGTAATTACCCCTATTACCCCTCCCGTACTACATTGGGAAAGGTATGTAACTCTTACTTAGTTTTGTTTATTATTTTTGAAACTACAAGTGAAGGAAATGTAATATTCTACATACACCATAAGAGTAAAAATCCCTCGAAAAATCCCAACAATTTGTTCCATTTGAAATAAAAATTAATATCCATCAATTTTTAAAAAAGCTTCAATAATATCGCTAAGCAGTTCGAAAACTCTTCGCCTCCGAAGAAGATTAACCTTAAACAGCACAATATCGACGTCATAGCTTAAAACTTTAAATTATATTCTTGAGCCATCTCATGGCGTCATTAAACTTTTAGAAACGGGGATTTCGGGAAAGTTAAACCTTCAGTTTCAGTCAAATTCATCTTTAAACTTCGAGCCATAAATCATGGTTTTAAAAATATCAACTGTGTAAAATAACGTTATGATACCTCGGAGGGCTTTTTATGGGTTTTAAAATTAGGAATTTCTATTTCGAACGATAGCTGTTATTAGGTAAAGTGTTTTTACTGCTAATAGAAACGAGGCACAAAAAAGGCATTATCAAAAATGCCACTAAATATTTTTATGAATATAGGCATGAATACTGAATTGTTGACTTTAGATGGGCAAAGTGTCTCTACTTTAAGGTGAATACAATATTTGTAAAATTTATTGAACAGATTTATACATCTCTCCAAAAAAATCCTTTATTGGTATTTCGCCACTGCACTGCAAGAAATGTCTACAAAATAAAATATTTATTTTTTGTTTAGGTTTAACACTTCTTCGTTAAACCTAAATGGACACTGCTTGTCAGAAGTTATGTTTACAGTAATACAAATTTGCCATGAAAAACAATGACATTATTATTCATAATGTCATTTTAACAGAACGTCAACGGTTTCTTGTAGACGTATCTGTTTTAAAAAAGTAAAGTGTTCTCGAATAGTTGAATTTAAATATTTTAAATAGTTTTTTTCTTTTTTCTTTGTATTTTTTTTGCTTCCGACGACGGAAAGAGATAATTTTCCGAAATGTTAAGCATTATTTTCTGTGTTAGGGCAAATTTGTATTACTGTAAACATAACTTCTGACAAGCAGCGTCCGTTTAGGTTTAACGCAGAAGTGTTTACAAAAAATAACTATTTTATTTTGTAGATTTTTTTTTGCAGTGCAGTGGCGAAATACCCATAAAGGAATTTTTTTGGAGAGATGAATCCGCCACATAGGTATAGACATTTTTTAGATTTATACATATTGAATTAAAATTTTTGCATAAGAATACTAAAATTGTAATCACGGCTGCTTTCTGGAGTAACCTGAGTCATCAAGGGTGACTATCTACAAGTGACGAGAATAGTGAGTATTCTCTACTAGAATAGTGACTACTTCAAGAAGTACTACCTCAGAAGTTTTTCATTTCATTCATTTAAGATTGACTCAACTGGCTTCATTGGGAATTTGAAAAGATACTACTGTTTATTTCTATATTATCAACATCTTATCCAGTTTTTAATATGTATTTCATCAGTGTTTTATCTAATATTTCTAAAATTTTCTTTGATACATATTTAACATCGCATTTTAAATTTGCATAAATAAGGAGTAAGGAGTTTTTTAGATAAAAAATGATGGATGAGAATTTTTGGCAGTTAGTGTCTCCATACTTCGGAATTTAATATCATATTGATAATATTAATCTTGCAGGGCGTTACACCCAACTTTTTATGAAAACCGGAATTCCAAATATATCCATTGTTTTGAATATAATAGCTTTAAGAGGAATATACAAATATAATATCTTTTTTTCAGTTTATTAGTTTATTTAGAGTATTAGATATTTTTTCCTGAAATTGTTCTCCTTATATTTTTATCCATTTTTTTTGGAATAAATAAATGTATATTTTATAATAGTTGTTTTGGTTGAAAGGCAGATGCTGGTCTAAGCGACCTACCAACTGAATGTGTATATTTTGTATGAAATGATAAAATTAATTTTCTTTTCTGAAAAAGATTGTAATGGCATGACTTTAATACTTCAACGTGACTGCCCAATTCACAAAGTCACAATTCAGTTAAAAATATATATTTGTAACTAAAATTTTTGTCACTGTGTAATTATGTAACCGTCGTCGTCGTATTATGTCGACTAAAAGTCCATTCTTATGCCGGGTCCAGACCAAGCAGACAAAACAGTGACAAGACAGAAACATTCATGTTTTACGACAAAGTTGTGACAAATCCAATACATTTCTGCGACATTTTTGTCTCATTTTTGTTTTGTTTCAAAATTCGGAGACTTTTCAATGTCCCGTCTCGAGTTGGTAAAGATCAAAGTGTCTATGTTCTGTTCGTATATTTTGATTATTTGAAGTTGTCGGCGCAGTGTGGATGGCGTGTGCTGCCAACAGTAGGAGACCAGTGAAATCACACATGGTTAATAAAACTCATTCGTAACAACTGAACTTTTGACTTTGTTGTACTTTTATCTTTGCGGTGTAGACAATTTGTCTCAAGTTGGTTTGTCAGAAGTCTCAATTTTTTGTGACAAGTTTGTCTTCTTTTTGTCTCAAAATCGTGTCTACTTTTTGTTGCCTTGGTCTGGACCCGGCATTAACTGATGGTCTAACCAAAGAATGGTAACATCATTTCATTTTTATTCATATATAGCAATATGCCTAGATCCACATGTCACGATGTAAACGTGACCGAACCTGCACGGCTCTTCTGCAGTTAATCCATTACCGATTCCACGTATCGAACGACCTTTTGAACTTGTCTGTAAGTGGTCGAAGACGTCGAGTGGGCGTGTTAAAGAGCTCGACAAAGCTTAATTAAATAAAGGCTTTTAAAAGTTTTTAATGCCTCTTCTGCGTAGATCAACAACGGTCAATTGATCGTATTCTTCGAGCGCTTTAACGAGATTAGCACTTCGATCGAATGGCAGCGGCGAGTGTATCGAATGAAAACATTCGTTTTGCTTTTTATAAATTAAATAAATACTTCTAGACTTTTGTTCATTATTAGATTTAAAGTTAATATCTTGAGGATTTTCTACTGGAAATGATTATGTCTTAAAAGGAATTGTTTGTAAATTAATTAATTTATGTTTTGCCATACATGCATCTGTTAGTTGGAAACTGAAACAATGTTAGATTATAGATACATCCAAACCAATTTGATAGATAGATAGATAGATTATGTACGTTTTATTACTATCATTATTAATAGTTATTCATTATTAGTAAGACCCGACGAGACTACTGAATCGCACCATCATTTTAATTTTATGCAACCATTTCAACCAATTATGGTGAAGCCTCCCTCATATAGTTAGATACTCTCTTTGTAGTGGCCCATTGTTGTTTATTGTTGGCTATGCGGGCCCAAGATATCGCTGCTAATTTCCTAATATCATGGTCCCATCTATGGTTGGTCTTCTTCTAGGTCTTTTAATTCTTCGTAGGTACCATGCTGTAATTTTTGTGGTCCATCTGTTGTCCGTTCTCTGCCAGGTGTTCTGCCTAGAGCTTGCTCACTGCTCTATTTGTACTGTAGTTACGCTTTAATAGCCTATTACAACTTTTTTTGTCTAAATGTCTCTTTTGTCCTCTAAGGTTGCGCGTTTTAGTGATATGGAAGATATTCATGACGCATATATAATATAGACATTTAGTCTCGATGAGATCGCCACCAATTAGATCGCCACTAGCTTTAGACCAACCATTTTCAGTCTATGGCAAATTCCTCATCTCAAAAAAAATCTTAGTGATCCTCCTCTAAATCCGCTGAGTATTTTAATGTCCTTTTCGTAATAGGTGTTCCATATGCATTGTGCCTATACAATCTTTAGTCTACTGTATAACTTATACAACTTGAGTATCATCTGGCTTGATTTGTTTGCAAATGCTGCTTTTATTTGATAGATCATTATTTATTATCTATCAGATCCATACGGTCATCAGTAAAACAAAGGAATAAGAACTATAAACTACCATTAGCTTTAGTCTACGTTACCAAGGTATCAAGAAACAGTATATAAAAGTTGTAGCCTACAATTCAGAGAAGCTACAGCAACAGTAAAAATATGACGGATCATTAATTCACAAGTGAAAGAAGAATATTTTAGAAAAGTATTAACGCAATTATCCTGTAGATTAGAGCAGAATATGATGCTAATGATGATTCCAAAAAATTAATAGAAAGATGATTTGATACAATAGTTTTTAATGTTAGATTCCTGGTATATTAATCAGCAGGAATATAGACTTACTATTATATTATATTAATAATTGCACTACTTAACAAATTTCAAAATTTTTAAATTATCTGGGGTCTTACTATGTAATTATTATTTCTTACTATTAACTTAATAAAAATATATAAATAAAAGCTTTCCATCACATCACAGTTTCTAGATAATATGACAGGTCCAAAATCACAATTTTTCTGGAAACTAAAGTACCTAGTTCTTATCTTCACTAGTGTTTTAACTGGAAAGCGAAGGTTTTTTTGGTATGACTGGCTTTTCTCTTATACTGAGATGTAGAGGTATCTCTTATGAATCTCCAACAATAATAGGCTAGCATAGTAGGTTCCCATCTTCCCTGGTAACGCCTCTCAATTGTGGCAATATCTTGATGAAAACGTTCTCCTTGTTCATTGCTAACTGAGCCCATATTTTTGGGGAAAAACTCAAATGGGAATGAAGGAAATGCAGTTTTAAAGACATATTACATCCCATTTTATAATACTGTAACGTATTTAGTTCGTTACATGTCTTTTTTATATATAATATATGGTGTCTGGCCTATCATCACCGGATTCCCTTTCGTTCAGGCCGGATAGTTTATTTGACGCGTAATTTTTACGTTCTCTGGTCGGCAACCCTGCTATCGTTTCACTGTTCTGTGGAGGCGCTGTCAACATCGCTTCTGTCGACTCTCTCCGTGCTTAACTTCACTTGGCTTTGACCGTCCGACTGTCACCGTCAAAAAATCCTTGCTTCGAGAAACTGCAATTATAAAAATCTTGCTGTATAATTTGAATCAGCTGCTATTTAGAAGTTACAGGTAAAAATGAGATATTATCTTTTTTGATTCGTTATTATTACTGCGTATTTTTAGGGTAGAGTTTTGGATGTCCCAACCTAACTTGTATCTGTATTTTGCTGGCACGTTGGCGTCCCTTTTCTTTTGTCCTCGAGAATGTCACATGTGAGAAAGGACATGTTCTTTATTATTTAGTGAGCCCTCGGAAGTAATTCGAGGTAGGTTCGTTTTGTTTGTTAGACCTTGTTTGATTTTAAACAAGAGTTTCGTATTTTTAGGGTCCAAGGTACGGACTATTTCCAAGGTTATAGTCCTAAGTTATAGTTCAAGGTACGGGTAGTATTCCCTTGTACCATTATCCTATGTACGGATATCCTGTGAACGAGTGTCCCCAGTAGGAATGATTTTTCTTGCATATAAAGTGCCCCAGCGTGGATGTAGCTTAAGCCCCATGCTACTTCGTTCCCATCCATAAGCTAGTTAGTAGTTACGGCTGTTCCAATTCATGGTGTCCTCATTCTGGCCCCTTTTGTTGTATTGGATGGCCGAGTACAGAGATGCGAGCCCACCTCACGCTGTTACTGTTTGAAGCAAGATTACATAAAGAACAGCTAAGTTTAGATTTAAGTTTTAGCTTACATTTAACACATTTTCAGTCTTAACTTAACGTACATTTTAAATAATATCGTACAGACTATATTTAGTGGTTAGATTATTAAAAACATTTATGTCGATTTAGTTGTTACAATATGATTTAGATTTTAGGTTTCATTACATTACGCCTTGTAATAGTATTACTTTCTATAGATATTATTATTACGCTATATTAACAGATGAATAACCAGACATAGATTCTAGAATCTACGGGTTGCAATATCTTCGTTTTAACATCACATAAAATATATCAAATTAATTAAAGTAATACTACATTTCATACATTCTCTTAAACTTTACATGTTTTGTATTTTATCATAGTTGTTTTCATAGATATTTAGTACAACTCTTAACACCACTTTCTTTGACATATAACCACTATATATTTACTAGGACTTTTCAATGTCATGTACCAGCAAAGAACATCATGAATGAATATAGTCACTAGTTTTAAGTAATAAACAACTGTGTTTTCTTTCTCTGTTCATGCTTGGCGCCCAATATTTATAATTTCGAGGTATTATTGTTAATTAGTTCTTTCCAGTGAAATATCTTATCCACGACTGCTCTACCAACGAAAAGCTGCCGTTCGCAGTGGTAATGTTTATAAAAAACGCTACAATACCAGTCTAGCATCACTTTTATTTTGTCACGAAAGTCGGCGGATTTGTTGTTACCAAGAAAGTTTTTTACCACATCTATAAAAGCGTTCCATGCTTCTTTTTCAGTTGGGTTAAGAGTAGATGTGAAAGATGAATCTTCAATTAGCTTTTTAATGTCCGGACCAACGAATACGCCTTTTTTGATTTTTGCTTCGCTAAGCTTCGAAAACTTTTGCTTGCGAAATTGAAAAGCAACTTTCTTTAAGCGTTTTACAAAATGTTTTATGAGGCCCAATTTGATAGGTAGTGGTGGCAAAACTAGATGTGATATGAAATTAAAATTGCTTACAAATATTTTTATTAACCGACCTGATTTTGAAACAATATAAGCCGATTCAGATAATTTTTTAGTGTTGAGTAGTGTTATTAGTTAAAGTCAAAAGTAAAGTATCTTAAAAGCTATATTTATATAGAAAGCAATTATATACTAGGAAGAGTATATGCCTATTATTTAAAATAAGTGCTCAATGTTGATGTAAAATATAAATATAATGAATCAGAATAAATTAAATCAAACTTAGTTAGATTATTTATTATAATGTTCCCTGTTACACAATCTAATTAATGTTTTTATAATTAATTAAATTAATCTAACAGTGTTTTTTTCAAAAACCAATTAATTTTATTAACAAATGAAGAAACTATGTTATCTTTTGATTAGTTAATAACTTCATTTGATGTGTTACATGTGTTACGTTAGAAGACTTAAGTATTTAGTAGGCAAAATAAAAATGTTGTATCAGTTATCTGGACATTAGCATCTATATGAATTTCAGAGAATAACAGGTTGGTATGAATTTTTGTTCTGCGAGTCTTATAAGGCCACCTGTGTAGGGGTTAGTACATTTAAAAGAATATTTATGAGAGTTTACTTATAGATATAGAAAATATTCTACTTAAACCCACATTCTAGATAAACCTGTGTATTGTAAGGATTTCGAAGAAATAAATATTCTAAATTTACAATAATTCAAACAGAAAGAAAACATTTAACTGTTCTGTTAAAACCACTCTATTTTACATTATGTCATCTCACCAAGACGTTCTTACATTTTTCATGTTTTTTTTTCTCGCAAAGAATAGAAGTAAATCATTATATATTTTAAATGCTTATTTCTATAATATGCAAATGTTGTCATATGTGTCGTGTTTTAGTCAGCTGGTATTCTCCAATATATTACAATATTAATTCACATTTCATTATATCAAGTTCAGATGCTGATATTGCTCAAATATCTTGAATACTTGAAAGGAATTAATTAGACTTATTAAGAATACCTCTACTAAATATATATGGCAAATATATGCATTTGTCAGAATTTACAAACTATGTGTTTGTAGTAATTAGATTAAGGCCAGATAATTTAATGGAAATAGATTAGTTAGTGTTATTAGATTTCCAATTATTCAATTTCAGTGACTTTTTGAATAAGGCAATGATAACCTTAATTAATTTCATGCATGGAAAAACAAATAGATGTGCACCTAACTTTATTTAAGTGAAACTTCTTAACGCGCGCTGGGAGTCAAAATTGAAGGCTATGACACGACACGCGACAAGACAGGCGAGAGGAAAAGTGGTAAGAAGAGATTTGAAGTGGTTAGAAAAAATCGTCCGGTTTAAATAAAATTTAGTATGTCTATAGATAGGACCATGGCCAACTTAACCGTGTACGACACGTGCCACTGTGACAGTTAGTTTTGACGTAAGAGACGTCAAAAGTTGATGTCGTCCGATTGCCACCAAATTTGGTGGGTTACCTCTGTGAGCGACGGTGCATACGGTTCCACCCTGCAAAGTTGGATACGACTTTTCATTTACATCTTCATCAGGGTGGAACTAAAGATTTGATAATGAAAAAAATGTAGGTCGATTATGGCATAACTGGGGAGGGGCTACAGGATAAAGTCCTCGACGTTTCGAACCGATGGCGATGACTCTAAATGGACGAAATCATCAGGATTTATCTTAATTATGGGTCGCTTGGAACCAAACTCGGCACGTGGATAGAGGTACCCGAATGGAGTCCTCAGACGGCCAGACGGTCATTTTAATATAAATTTTGTAAAAGTGAATCAAATTATTTGTTAATTTTTCATTTATTACTTTTTCAACATTTCATACTACAGTTTTTCAAACATGTTCTTCAAATCCTTTATTTTAATAGCTGTTACTAAGAAGTTTTACTTCAAATAT
Source organism: Sitophilus oryzae (assembly GCF_002938485.1). Taxonomy (NCBI): domain Eukaryota; kingdom Metazoa; phylum Arthropoda; class Insecta; order Coleoptera; family Curculionidae; genus Sitophilus; species Sitophilus oryzae. The sequence goes on along the minus strand of NW_022147237.1, from coordinate 1,851,457 downwards.
GCGCACATAGCTCACACACATTTTTTTATAGAAATAATTTAACATTCAAAATTCAATTTTCAAAGTTGTTCGGTATACTGAGAAGCATGACATTAAGCTTCGACCGTCTAAAGTCTGAGCAATGAGCTAGGGTAGGGATTCCGACAGACGACATCCAAAATATGGTAAAAAATATAATTTGAAGGGTCCAGGGGAAGGGTCAATATAATTTAAGTATGCACTGATTTTACACGAAAGCCCTGGACGGCTGGTAGTTATCAGGTTCTTGCCGTGTATTCTATATTTTTACTAGGCATATATCAGAGGATTTAACAACCTATTATTACCCTACAGAGTTTATGCATTTTGTAGGGTCCAGTTAGTACTATAATATTGTAAAATCCTAAAATTAATAAATTGACTCTTATCAAGTTTTTCCCCTGGACACTTCATTTACGATAGACACAACCGTAACTGGTAATAGCTTGGAGCTTGGGATTTATTCCAATTTCTGATTTAATGCTGTCAAATTAGGTTATTTTATGTATATTAGGTATTTAGTAATCCCTAGAATGCACTATAAAAATTCAAATAATAATTCAGTAACCTAAAAATAAAAAAATACTGTATATTGTTTTTTTGTACAAACTTTTCTCAACAATAAAAAATAAATGAAATATTCAGATTTTATCTGTCAGATATCAAATTATTTGAGCCTACACATATTAGATATGGCTGTTATATTCAATACGAAGTTTAACATGATGTATAAAATTTCCGTCCGCCTATCTCGATGGACTTTATTTGTTGCATGCACACAAATCTTCTTTTTTTTTCAGGTTGGTTTTCGTACAATATTTGAAGTGAGTGGGCGTTACTTCTTGTTTGTGAACATGACAAGACAATGAGTATGTGGAGTCGTGTTAGTTGGTTGCGTTTATCACGTTGATTTAAAAGTTAAAAAAATATATTTAGCTGTTTTAACATAAAGAGAAAATTAATTTGATATATTAGTTACCGAGTTAGTTACCAGCTTCTTATATTAACTCGAATAATTTTTCTTGAATTATTTTTATTATAATTCTTGAAACATTAAGTACATTATATATTTGGTTAATATTTTGGTTAATGTAGTAAGTTTATTAATTGCATTTTTTAATTTCTTTTAATGACATTATTTAGAAATTACATTATTTAAGTACTGACTCATAAAGTAGCTTGTTTTTTCTTTGAAAGGACGTCACATTATCTTCTGCTCGCAATTGGCCAGTTGGAAGAAAAAAATACTTATATATATAATCGGGTTACAACGTTTTCCGTTTTCCGATTTTTAATTTCACCATCCATCTACTTCCAAACCTCTGTACAAAACTTTTTTATCAATACCCTCTCTCCAACCTCTTGCGTGGTCTTCCTCTTTTTCTTCTACCTTGAGGGTTCCAATTTAAGATTTTCTTTGGGATTGGATATTCTTCCATTCTTTGCACATGTCCATACCATATTAATTGCTGAGTTCTAATGTCATCTATGATGTTGTGTTTTAGTTCCATTTGGCGTCTTATGGTTTCATTTGGTATTTTATCTTTTCTTGATTTTCCAGCTGATCTTCTCCAAAAGTCCATCTCCGTGGTTTTTAGCGTTTTTTCAGCTTTCTCTTTTAAGGGCCATACTTCAGAGCTGTAGGTAATTATACTTTTTACGATGGAATTGTAAATTCTTTTTTTGTTTTCTATAGTTATATTCTTATCCCATAGTATTCCATTTAGCATCGAAACTGCTATTTTGCCTTGCATATTTCTTTCCAATATTGCTTCATCCAGTGTTTCGTCTTTGTATATTTTCATTCCGAGATATTTGTAACTGTTGCAATGTCTGATGACTTGTCCTGTTGGTAATCGTCGGTCTTGATATCCACCAATGCACATGTGTTCAGTTTTTTTAATATTCAGTTCCAATCCACATTTCTCATACTCCTCGATAAGTTTTCGGGTCATGTATTCAAAGTCTGCGAATGACAAGGTACTGTAGTATCATCATCTACTGGTAATCCCATACATTTCTACATAAATCCCATACAATCCCATATCTACATTTTCGCTTCCATGTTTTCAGTGTATTTTCCAAGTAAATCTTAAATAACGTGGCGATAAGCAACATCCTTGTTTAAGGCCTTTAGTGACTGTAAATCCCGATGTTAAGCCATGGTTTGTTTTAATTCTATATTTTGAGTCACAGTATAAGGATTTACGGTAAACAAATACTTTCCATGGATTTTTTTCTTCCAATGACAATACAAGAACTAAATGAATACCTACTGAAAAACTAAAGGCCCAAGTAAAAATTCGGAGCCTCTTTTCCAATAAAATTCAAAAATTCAAGAAATTATGAATATTTTACAACCTTTAACGGGCCCCCCAGACCACCGGGCCCAAGGCCCGGGCCTTATGGGCCTTATGGTAAAATAAGCCCTGCTGGAAATGCAACTGTGGTTAGAAAGAAGCCGACCGTTCACGTAAAAAGCTAAAAAGTTTCTTAGTTTTAATAAAAACAACCTCAGGCATCCAGCAAACGACCGACCTGAGGTATACCTTTGATGTGGTATTATTCTCTAAGGGGTATTATTTTCTCATTACCTGGACATACGAGGCCTTGGGCCTTAACCGGCACATCAATAAAACTAAAATCATGTGCACTCCTCCGGAATATCACAACAATGCTATAAAAATTGGAGAAGAACTACTGGACACGGCACCTCGGCAGTTTTGATTTCGGAAAAGGCCAATATCGACTCAGAAATTCAGCATAAGATTAGCAGCTCCTCAAGAGCATTCTGGAAATTAAAAGACAGGATTTTCTACAATCATGACTTGAGGACAAAAACGAAACTTGCAGTGTACCGAGCAATAATAATCCCCACCATGTTATATGGAAGCGAAACCTGGGTGTAACATAAATGCATTAAACAAGTTGCAACATAGACACCTTAGACAACTCTTAAGAATCAAATTGTTCCACCGTGTCTCAAACGTATCGATCGTTGAAAAAGCTAGCTGCGAGAGCGTTGAAGTCATGATTACTAAATTCCGCTTAAGATGGGCTGGTAGATACGTATGCAGGATGCAAGAAAATCGCCTATCAAAATTTCTTCTTAACGGTGAGCTTGAAGACGGTAAGAGGAAACCGGGTGGACAACTTAAAAGTTCAAGGATATTTATAAGGGAATAAGCATGCAGAGTCAGTAGGAAGAAGCAGTGCACAACAGAACGCAATGGAGAAGAATTGTAAACTCATTTAACAGCGACAACCAAAAAGTAAAGAGGAAACAAAACAATGAGATCTTTGAATATCCGGAGTGCGGAAGAGAGATAACATCACGATGCGTGCCAAATAATCATCAGCGAGTAATGGCAGTAGTAGTATTATTCTCCTAGATAAATTTAAAATAGAGTACCTTGAATTTGATTGTGTGGAATAATTCTTATAAGAGACTGATACTTCTTTAAAGAGCAGGTATAAAAAGTATCCATCTGGTGTCGCTGATAAATTTATAAATCAGTGTTTTTCACAAATGATCTGAGCAATCAAAGTAGTGATGCAATTAGTCTAAATAAACAACTCAATTTTACATCCTACAATCAACTGTTCTGTTCCTTAAAACACATATATTTCTGGCTGTTTTAATATTCGTAAAACAAAACAATTTCCAGGAACAAACAAGGCAAGATTGAAACGGCAAACATATGTTTTATTATGTGCTGTATTGCATCCCCTATATCTAGCGCCATTATCAAATGATGCGACGGCTACAATCTCGGAACAAATTCGCAAGATATATCGTCGTCATCCGCTCGGACTCTGTACGTGACGTTATCCGTCGTCGGCAGCGAATGTCGACAACTTTAACTAAATAAGCTGGACGTCGTGTCCTTTCCGTTATCATTTAAAATATACAGTCGGACCGTTATGGATCGAGAGCCGCCCGTCGGGGAACACTGACTCTCTCTGTCCGAGATAATTAAATTACGACCACTCTTAGACCATACATAAACTGGGTAGACCCTACCACTGGATAGTGGTTATTTACTTTGAAATATTGATATTTTGTTCCCGAATATTTGTCTGAATCATTGTCAAATTCAGTATTACTAGTTGTCTTCTTCATCTTCAATTGTCCACACCAATTTATCTTTCCACCTGTCTTTATTTCATATGTATATCCCTACTGTAATAATATTTTTGTAATTTCTACTGCAACAAAATTTTAAAAGAAAAATATAAAATTCATCGAGAGAATATATGAAAATCAGTTTTGCTACATATTTGCGATTTACGTATATATAAGTATTCATATGGATAGAGGTAGAAAAACCGTAGATATCTTTTAAACACTATTGTTTTTGCATACAATTTAGATGCGTACAATTTATCTTAGATAGGAACTATCGAAAACAGGAAATAGCTATCTTTTTCGATAGTCAAACAGCACTAAACGCGATCAATTCAGTAACCATCAATTCGAAGTTGGTCAAAGAATGCCTAGAAAAACTAAACAAATTAAGCAATATAAAGTCCTCCTATTCTAGGTGACTGCTCACCAAGGGATAGAAGGCAATAAAAAACCAAATGATCTAGCTAGAAAAGGAGCGAACACTCCACTAACTTGACCAGAGCCGTTCTGATTCCCAACTTGAAACCAACTTAAAGCAGAACTGAAGAACTTGGAAGACTCCATCCGTAACCTGGAATGGGTGTCCTCTAACTATCTAAGACACTAGAAAAAGTTCCTCAGAACTTACGACCGAGAAAAATCAAAGATTTTCCTTAATTTAAGTAAAAATAATCTTCGGATTGTCTCGGGGTTTCTAACAGGACACTGTCTCCTCAACGAACACCTCAGTAGGCTGAAGCTGAGAAACAATGGCAAATGCAGATTCTGTGAGGAAAATAAGGAAACACCAGAACACCTTATCACTGAGTGCGCCGAGACGATGACCGTTCGAGCCATGAGCTTTGGTACGGCTGATGTCGACGATGAAGAGTTGGCCTCTGTGGAGCCGTCTCAGATACTGGCTCTTGTTAAAGCCCTGAGACTGTATGATGAGTTATAACTCGTTGTTGTCAGAGGAGGATGGGAAATACCCTGTCCCCTCTACAACAGTGGTATGATGGGTTATAGGCTATGTGATGAGTTATAACTCAAGGAAGGAGATAGCACAATAGACCTTTAAGGTCGCAGTGATTAACCTCCCCTCTTACCCATTCTACATTCTACAACTCGTTATAACTCAAGAAAGGGAAACACACAATAGATCTGTAAGGTCGCGGTGATTAACTCCCCTCCTAAACATTCTACATTCTACATTGTTTTTTGCTGTATTCTCCATGAAGAGAAATGCGTATTTGTGTCCGTTAGAACTAATTTCAAAAGCAATTATTCCACTCGCTTGTTCGTACCATAAAAATTGCGTTTAAAGTCTTTAGGATTAAGGTCGGAAATGTATGGAGGATGGACCAACAATTTGATGTTTTATTGCTTTAAAATCTCATTTGTTTTCGAACTGTGTAGGAACCTGTATTGTCTTTATGTAGGATCATTTCCAAAACCAAAGCAGGGACAGGGATAGGAGTATTTGGCCGAAAATTAAATACTCCGAACCAATGGGCACCTACCACATCAACACCTACCACATCAACAGACATGAAATCCAACTAGAAAGTATTTTACAGCTAATTTTTCATATAAAGTTCTTGGAATTGAGTCTTGAATACCCAGTGATGCTTCAATTTCAGGATATATGACATGTCGATTTTCTTTGATCAGCGTTATTGGTTGACTTGTTCATAGATCGTCACTAAGATTAATCCGTACACATTTTAATTCTTCACACCAACGAGAAATTATCGACTGATGATGAACTGTCTTCGCAAATTGTAAAAAAATATTGTGCTGCAATTTTCTAGACTTATTTCCATGTTCGATTGACTCGTTACCTTTTACCGAAAACTAAATACTCCGAACCAATGGGCACCTACCACATCAACACCTACCACATCAACAGACATGAAATCCAACTAGAAAGTATTTTTTACAGCTAATTTTTCATATAAAGTTCTTGTAATTGAGTCTTGAATACCCAGTGATGCTTCAATTTCAGGATATATGACATGTCGATTTTCTTTGATCAGCGTTATTGGTTGACTTGTTCATAGATCGTCACTAAGATTAATCCGTACACATTTAAATTCTTCACACCAACGAGAAATTATCGACTGATGATGAACTGTCTTCGCAAATTGTAAAAAAATATTATGCTGCAATTTACTAGACTTATTTCCATTTTCGATTGACTCGTTCCCTTTAAAAAAATCAGTTTAGGCACAGCTTTAAGTTAACTAAGGATGACAGTTAATTTTGACAGTTGACATATCTTGATAGACGCCCACTATGCTTCTGTATGAGAATATTATTTTCATAGTTTTCCTGAAGTGTCTTTACGATATGACTTAGATACTTCACATTATGGTTAGAACACGATTGCCATCAGGAATGTTATCAAAAACTTTAAGGTGGCTTTACTTATGATTACCCTTATATACTATTATCTTGATAGAGGTATCTTAACGTCTTATGTCGCATACTCTTAGCTTTGTTTTCTGCTGGTTACAGGATTATAATATTAACGGATGTCTAGACAGGACATGCTCGAAGACACGACAGGCTCATTGATAAGTGCAAGCGTGCCCTTTCCTAACTAATGGCTTTGTGCGTGGCCAAGTCGAATCCATTTGCGAAAAGAAAGCGGGTCCTATTGATCGAACCGCCTCGCCTTAATCGAATCAAAAACGGTATTTGTTTTGGCGAGATTGGCCGACGGACGTCTTCAGAATAGGCGCTTTGTTTGCGGCATTAATTGCGTTTGTCATTTAAAAGGATGTACAGTTACTCAAAGTCTTTTTGATGAAAGGAGGATTTAGTAAAAAGAAAAAGAGATGAGGCAAAACTGAATATTTCTTTTCGTGAATTATTTAATACTGTCATTCTCTCTTTTAGGATTAATTAGAGACGTATACTTTGGAACTATAGAATAGAAAGATTGGAACGTTTGGTGTTTTAACAGGTAAATTTTACCAATCAACCTCAACACACCAAAACGTATATTTAACACCCTGGATTATTAACAAATAAAATTTATTAGGATACCTACATAACATAGGCAATTGTTTTTTTTACATAATTAGGATAATACCATTTGATGTTATTTGGTTTCTGTACAATCAAGTACCAATTTATTTAACAGAGCCAATGTATGTTTCATCATACTATTTGTGGTGCCAGTCTATATTATACTTTTTCATTATTGTCATTGTTATTATATTTTTTCATTGTTCATCAATTATAAATATATAAACAGTTATTATTTACGTCAGCAAACTCACCTCCTTAACAGGACATAAAGGGCCATTACTACAGCCTTCCCGTTCAAAATATTCTAATTAGGTTGCGATAAAAAGACATTCTTAATACTGTATATTGTATACTAAGGGCTGGCAAAGGTTAGTCTTGGGTCGAGATTTCCGTATGTAAGAAGAGTACAATGCGTTTATAATGTACTGAATAAAGAGAGGACAGTAAACACGTTGCCAAACGTATGAAATAAACCGAGAAACTGTGCACATCGCCAAAAGACGTGGGAGGGAATATAGCAGATTTGTCGCAGTTGACCGGTCGACCCAATGAATACCTTTGTCAGTACTTAAAGTTCTAGGGAGAGGTGTATACGTCATGCGTTCAGCTTCACGATTTAATTATGTCTTGTGATACTTAATTTGTTTATTTATTAACGAGTCGTTGTAATTTTACCTATAGCTTGAATTTTTTTAAGTGCAAGCTAGAAACACTTGCATTTTTGTTAAAAATAAGTGGAATTGAGTGGGCGTCCGATAGTGGTCGCGCTATTAGAAATCTGAATTCAAAAATCGATATCTCGAAATCTATTAGAAATAATAGATTGTATATAGTTTTTTCAAGAACTTTGTTAATATTTCTGCTGTATTTTTTTGTAGACAGTATGTGAAAATTTTTATCAAAAAAAAATTACACGATTGCTGAAAATTGCTATGCTCTAAAAGTAAATGGATGGATTGTTTACAATTTTTGAATGGAAAAAACAACCTTATCGAATTTTTCTTATGTAAACATATTGTAAAATATCCGATCTTGAAAATAAAAAAAGTTTCAATATCTAAAGTAGTTCTTGAGTTATGGCCTGTTATGTGTTAAAAAGTTGAGTTTTTAAATTATCGCGATTACTGACGTTTTCTCGTTATAAAAAAAATGATACCCTAACGATATCCTTATAATTCCATATCAGATGCTCAGAAACATGTCTAATGATTTTATCTAGTTATCTCTTGAAAAAAAAGTCTTTTAAAAATAAGCGGTTCGCAATCGTGATTTTACTTTACTTGATAGGGAAAGGCGTATCGGCAACGCCGCAACAGCACACCGTCGCACGTTGCGTCGGTCGGTCGCATTTCTCTCACTCCGACTTAATAAGATCCCTATGCGATTTACTTCCACACATGTAAATGCCCACCCAAAAGTAACAGTTGCCAGCACGGTATATCTTGTACACTTCGCATTAAAAGAGATTTAAAAAAAACAATGCTCAACTGCAAGGTCTGCTAGTAAAAATGCTTAAGCTCAAGTATCACAACGCTATTCATTTAAACCAAAAAGTGGTAATACAAAACTAAAGTGTCAAAACGAATGACAGGAAATAAACAAATAAATGTTGCACCTTGACATTTTTTACAGCAGAGCTACCACCTGAATCCCCAGTGGAAAATTTAAATTCCAGTTAGCCAGCCCGGCGTCGAATGTGGTTGGTAACAATGCATTTAAAAATGGCGCCCTCAATTACGTAACTAAAAGTTTAATTGTTATCGCTTATATTAAGGTATCTTTATTATAAATAACTCCAAATCTCATTAACATTTAGTTTGAAAATTAATTTGAGTGCACTATTTGAATTCATTTTAACTAACATACATATTCGTATGTATCATTTGCATGTGTAAAGTATTTCACTTAGATATATGTACTGTGGAAAATTTCTGATATTGTTAAACCCAGCGAGGTTAAATTAAAGCTAGTTTGAAGTTAGTCCAGTATGCATTTCATACATTATAGTGCTTTACATATTGCATCTACAATGTAGAGTATTCAACTCGATACAGAATTAATTTATTTAAAAGTTTATTTCTCGTATAATATGTGTCCATAATTTGTTTGTCAGTTGAATATGAATATGTTGCTTCTGTGTTTAAACTATCTCGAACTTAACTAGAAATGCTGGGTATTTAGCCACTAAGAGAGGAAATTATAAAAAATATATTTCATTTTGGGAAATGCTCCTGGATTTAGAATCCACAGACACAAATTTCTCAGTGGGTTTTTACTACTAAGGTATTTAGTAACCAACAAACTACACTTACATACCTATTTAATTAGATAATTATTTATATAATATTATTTTATTTCATTATCTACATGAGACACTTTATTGTTGTTCTTAGAAAACATACTTTATTAACAGTTTTGCATCTGAGGTTGTATGTCTAAAAGTTTTGCTTTTTGTTATAGTAGAATAATACCGTTGAAAGAATTGGGAAGATACGCAACCCAATCAGCAAATTCGTGACAAGGCTGATTTGATTTCCCCTTACGTCTCAAGTGCTGTACGGTGGAGCCTCTACTCGTTCTGCGGCCAACGCATAAAACATTCGTTTTCTCCAATTCGGCTAGCGAAGGCATATCAAAGACGGTGTGGAACTGAAAGCGACAGTGTTGCCATATTAAAATGCGTAATATCTGTAATACTGTTTGACAAAAATATCTTTGGATGAAAAAACCGCGTTTAATTTTAAATACATAGAAAATTTATTCGTGTTAAATATAGAATAAACAACAAAAATATAAATTCATTTATAGGTACTGAATATTTCGTATGATCGAAAAAAGTGGTTTAGTTGGTTTGGAAATGACGACTATAGACATTTACCATAATATTTTACATAAGAAATAACAGCGATCTTCATTTCCAAGCCAACTCTGACACCGTTCTTTTCGTTAATATTATCTGTTCATCATTTAATATTATATTAAATTGTTTAATGATAAAAAAATCCGTATTAATTATGTACTCTACCCAAAATCCGTAAATCTACGGATTAATTCGTAGTTCTGGCAACACTGTCTCTGGCTTACTCTGTCGATTGAAAGCATAACTACGGTACAGTATACTTTATCCGCTGCGCTGTAAACGACTGTCAGCGCGCAGCGACGCAGGGCTAAATTATATCTCTAACAGGTTCACTAGCGGCGACGGTATGGCCAGCTACATCTCAAGACATGTTTTGTGCCACGAAATCGCCCATAAGTTTGCGAATCTTATTTCTTCAATCAACGATAATACCGTAACTAGATGCTAGCAAACATAATCCGACATATGGTGAAACCCCGATTGTTGCAAAAGTACAAATACAAAATCTTAACAAACGCAAGTAAAATTATTTTAATCACCATAAAATTAGTAATTCTATTTATAGGTTCATTTAATGTTATCTACCTTTAAAAAAGATATGAATAAAGTGGCTAAAGGTAGATTTGCATCGTAACCTACATGCTAAAAGGAATAAATAAAAAGTTAGACAAAGCACAACTACAAAAGCCCTCTTTCAGAAGCCATTCCGAATTCACAAGTGCATATATGATAATTTGGAGAAAATTTGTTTCCTGAAATATTTCTAATAAACGCCCCTCGCTCCAGACATTGTAGCGTGTCTGCTAAATTTACTACATTACCATATTACATATATGCAGAAATCAGTAGCGTATCCAGAACGGTAAGTAGGGAATATGCGAGTGCCATCAGCCGAGTATTTCATATATGCTGCGCGATTTTTATATTTCCCTTTGCGGGAATTGCCATACATCGCTCTTTTTGCAGGCCATTTTTGGTTATATATTTCTTTTATTATACTTCGAGACTAGTAACAATTGTATTTGTTGAATAGAAATTCAACAAAAATTAAAAATTATAAGAATGTTTCATATATTTATTTAAATTCCTTTACTATGAAACTCAATTTTTTTAACCCCATTTTTATCAGCTATCAGTGGTCTGTGGTCTGTTTTTGTTTAAATGTTTTGTTCATTATTCGTGTTGGGGATTTATTTTTAAATTAATGTTAATGATTAGGTAACCAGAAAACTCATATATAATATGTATTTCTTTGACATAACCAAATTGTCACTCTAAATTGCTGTATTTTTAGACCGATCTACAGGGGTATTGCAATGGGCCCAAGGCCTCCGAGTGAGGGATCAAACATGATCCCAAACCCCAACAACCTAACGTAGACAGATGTCACTTGTCCTATCATTATTCAATTCATTATTCGAATTCTCAGAATGTTGTGACCAAAAGTTTCATCTTAAAATAAAATTTTAATCAATCGCAATTGTTTATCTCCATCATTTACTAATCCGGTAATAATACAGAAATTACAGTTCCATTACAAACAATTCATTATTTATAGTGAGTTACAGTAATTTTGATACTTTGTAATGAAAATGTGAGTTACTAACTCTAAATTAGTGTTAATTTTTTACAAATTTTTTGTCAATTTTTAGTGAATGACGTCTAGAGATTGACCTCGCCGAAATTTTCATCGATTATCATTCCCCATCCATCTTTGACGCCGTTTTTTTTTTTGGTCATACGGTATAATATATTGATAGTATAGTTTCATAATTAGTAGATTAAATTTAATGGAAGTAAGAAACAGAAAGAATCCAGTGGTTCTCAAAATTTAAGCAAAGAATATATATTTTTTAAAAATTTCCAGTAAGTAAAAGTAAAATACGAAGTAAGTTCCAAGTAAAATACACAGATTATTTTATTATTAAAACTGTCCATGTACCTATATTAAGGCCTAGACAAAAGATGCTGTGAAATGGTAAGGTGATAGATCTGAAAGATGATGGTTTTAAAAATATTAGAAAATATAAAATTATAAAAAATAAAATATTTTTATCAACAAGTATATACTAATTGAGATTAGTGATGTGTCGGTATTTGAGCGCGAACTTCGTGTCGCGCTCCACAACGAATCTGGCACCTGTTACTGAAGAACGACGATCATAATGACGATAAAATTATAAATTATTTATAATCGCTCTTGAAGTTAGCTTGAACCGTAGTAACCGCATAGCGACGTGTTTAGCTCCAGCCGTCGCGATTTCGTCGGTCGCCAACAGTAGTAACTGGCACTGGTATGTACGTAGCGTCGCGCGTGTTCGCTCCAGCCGTCGCGCTCCTAAAGCCGTAGTTCCGCCTGTCGCGAACAGAAGTAATCCGAACAGAGTCCCTGCTGTAACTGCGGTGACATACTTCATTCCAGCAGTCGCTGGAGCGCTTCTAGGGTTCCGGTTTTTTCTGTCGCGATTTTGTCGGTTACTATTGGTGTTGGTGCTCCCGTCGCGTCGCTACGTTACTTTCGAAATAGCGATTTTTGGTATGTACTAGGCATGGTATAAAATAGCGTTGTTTGAAAGATGAAACGCAAAAGCAAATAAAATAAAATAAAAATATTTTATTTGCTTTTTATATAAGTTTTATTGTTTATATCTGTTTTTAAGGTTAAGTTAGGCCAATAAACAATTTTTTTTGACAGTGGTTTGAACTTTGTTCTTGATTTTAACTTTAAATATATTATATTGCAATGCACATAAATATCAGCCGTTGATTTTATTTAAACGAAAATTGATGGAAAATAACAAGGAATGTCATCGTTTTTCTAAAAATGAGATAAATTGCCCAAGTAGCATCTATCTGACTTCGAACTAAATCTGACCTGAAGCGACGTCAGACTTGTGCAAATTTAGGTCGGGTGCTGGTGATACGACCTGTGACATCGTTTTCCTATTAAAAGCGACGTTGTTGGATCCGAGTCGGTAAATCCAACGATCTGTCGACGTACAAAATAACAACGTACCATTTTTATTAATTTCCCAACGTCGTTCCCACGTTGGCTTGCACGACGTACATATACTTGAACTAGTTCGACGTCTACCCGTTGTCCGAATAGGATACGTCTCACTGATAATCCCTAAAGTAATGTCCAATTATATTTTGTTGTATTTTATGTTCATATTTATAACCTAATTTACGTATCTCTATTTACGTCCGTAAATATAACCCATTAAGTAGCATTTGCGACCTAATGAACATCATGAACATAACCTAATAAAAAGTTTTTGTAAACAAACTGATGCCTAAAAAACACTAAAAGGGCATTTAGACATTCATCTACATTTTGCAGAAAGACGTCGAGGCTTTTGCAAAATAATAATAGTAGTAGTGATGTCTTGCCTCCACTCATAAATGATTTTTATCCGGAAGAGATGCTGCATTACACTGGTGCATCTTAATTTCATTTTAGCTTAGGAAACCAGCAGACCCCATCCTCCTCCCACATGTGAGGTAAGCTTAAAAAGTGGCTGCCCATTTTTTAAGGAGAAAACAAAACTAAAATATAGTTGCACAAATCCACAAATCACTGATACGCAAAGTGAGGTTACGTGGCGTACGTTGGAATTATATACGTCATAATACGATTGCCGGTCGTCCGGTTTGATGACTTCTGTCGTGTGAGACGACTAGTGTTGGAGACCCGGTCGGAATTGGTATATTGGTAGTTCATATTAAGTTGGACACAGAAATCCGCCATTCTTAACACGTATCCGATTGTCAGCCATTTTAAAATCGTTTTTGTTTTTAAAATTTATATTCACATTCCGATTTCTAGTATTAAGAATAATATTGATAAGGTTGAGTTTGGGGGAACCACAGTACAGTTTTATGATTAAACCAGCTAGAAAATTAAAAAATATTTTTGCGAGTAACTTTTTATAGATATTTTTATTTCATAAATCTACCTAATTTTGAAGGCGCTCGTTGTTTTCCGGAGTATTTTAATCAGATATATCAAAAAAGTGACTTCCGTTGACAAAACTGATGTCTGGATTAATGATTCAGAATTATTATAATATGAAATTAGATAGGCACTTATTATAGTTATATTCGAGGAGTGAGTTCTTGGTAGCGAATATGAAACCAAACGCAACGTAAGTGCTTAGCGACGAATTTTAAGTGACTAAAATCCAACGTAATATGACGTTGGTAATTGGTAGAATTACATTCCCTATTAGGTCAGATACCGACGTCGAGGCGACCCGAATCTGTATTCCCCATTTAGGTGCAAATAAGGGTCGTCAGGCGGTCGAACCGACGTTGGTACCCGACGTCGGGTTTATTGAACGCGACGTATACCCGACGTTAGATAACGTCCAAATGCTACTTGAGTGGCTATACACAATAATTATAAACTCGATATTTGGAAAATGAGTTGCGGATAAAATTTAAATTAATCTACAAATATAGATAAGTTAGATACATTTTTAGCGAGGACCGCTACACTTTGGAAGTCGGAACCTCGGTTACAAAATCGCGTTATTTTGTCGCGGCATTTTTTTGGAACGGTAGCTATTGTAACGCGACTCATGTGGAACTGGTATTCCCATCACTAGTTGAGTTGTAATCTTAACTTGAAATCATTAAAATTCAAATTTACTTAAAATATATAATATTTTAAAAACTAAAAAATATTTTTTAATAGCAGATCAATAAAGTAGCTATCGCGATAAAATTAAATAATTTTCAGAGTCTAAAATAATAGAAGTGAAAAATACGCGATAAACAAGAAACATAAAAAGTGAGATGTAAATTGAAAATTTTTATAAAATAATATTTAAACCTTATTTAAAGAAAGAAAATCATAAGAAATTAAAACATGCAATTCTAAACAATAGATTGCAACTGTGTTTAAATACTGACCGATTTAAAAGTATCTTATAGATTGCATCGCCTAGATAGATTGTATGTAGTAACAGACCCAGGCAGCCGGACAAATGTTGAAAATAAACATTCTAGCGAATATAAATTATGTAGGTATTATAGCTATAAATTAGAATTTTGACAGGATATTAGTGTTTTGTTGATACTTGTGTTAAGTTTGGTTTGTACTTTTCGTTTTAGTCTCTTTCATTAAATAAATAACATTTATTCTTATTGTATGTTGTTATATACAATCAAACTATATGTCATTCTAAGCCAACGATTTATCAATTCTTATCTATTCATAAGAAACTCGCTAAATATATATATGATAAAGTTGTGACTGGAGAGTAATATCAACAAATAACTTAAGTACAACAGTCAAGGGAATAGAGGGATGTAAAGAACAAGGAAACCTTCGATAGTCTTATATGTATATCTCATGGTAGCAAGATTATAATTAGATGAAATAAACATTCATTGAAGACTTATATAACATTCTTCTGAATATTATACAAGTCTTCAGTTACAAAGTTATGTCGTTTAGAAAAAAATCTTTCGAAAATATAAATTGTGTTGAAGAATCACTAAATATTTCTTTATTTGCTACTTAGTTAGTTTTTAAGGAGCAAACGAGTCATCCATTATTGTTGTGGCTGACTCGTGTTTCGGATATTAGCTCTAATCTTACCTTGTCATTAATAAAAGGAATTTAGAATTAAGATAACAATATAAGGATGTCTTTTAATCCTTCGACAGACATTACCTGCAATCTTTGGGCTAATTTTAGAGGCTGTCTGTCCCATTTGTTCATCGATTCTTGAAAAATACACTTGTAACTATTATATATTATTTATATTTTTACAGGTTTTGGTTTAGAAACATGTTTAGAAGAAGCACTCAAAGTTGATTTATCTCATTAGAGAAAATTCTTCTCAAAAAAAATGTCTTATTATGTCTCATATATGTCATATTTATTTCGATATTTTTGTAGGTACGTAGAATTTAAAGAATGTTGTTTTTATTGTAGTTCTGCGATATAAAAAATCTTATTTAGATAGTAAGACGCAGTTTCATTGTAGAGTTTATACTGGCTGTTTTTTGATTATTAAAATATAGTTATTAGTAAAACACATGTAAGTTTGATTTCCATTCAACCACCGACTATTCCACATTGGCGAAGAGGATAAACAAGAATCAGTGTTAGTCTCCATTCTTGGAAGGAAGAAATACATATTTTGAAGAAAGATTTTAAAATAAAATGGGAGAAACTAAGAATCCATCATATTATGGACAAATTAGAGAATTCAGTGCTTAAAATAGCGACTGGATGATCTTCAAAAGGCGTTTGAAAAATTATTTCACAGTAAATGGCATAACTGACAATGAGAAAAGGAAGGCATTGTTGCTTAATGCACTGGATGAAAAATCATACAAACTTATTTGTAATCTTGCTTCACCGAGATTACCAGAAGACAAGACCTACAATAGTGAACTCACCGAACTGTTCAATACTCATTTTAAAGTGGCCGAGTCAGTGTTCGTAACAAGATCATAGTTTTTTGCTTCGTTCAATGATACTTACGAAAGGGGCAGCAAGAGTACAAAATACGGCAATTGTAGTTTTTCCGATTCACTTTTTGATATAATGTTACGTGATCGATTTATCATTGGATTTGATAAATGACAAGTGCAGTCAAGATTGTTTAAATTGGATATTTCCACCAAATTTGCTGAAGTTTTGCAAGTTGCAGTAATTGAGTTGGCTTTCTGATTTTTGAAAAAATTCATGGCTTACTAGATATTTCGAAAAAAACAAATTTTGGCTAGTTTAAAAATTGTCCCTAATTCCATTAAAATCTATTTTAGACAAAAAGTTTTCAGATAAAAGTTGTAGATCCTTAATGAGTTTGTGTTCTCCCAATTTTTTCTGAAGTCTGTCATTTTTGACATATGACACAAACATATGTTTTTTTAAATGGAATCCATTGTTGGCCATGACTTCATAAAAAGCGCCATTTTTTTTTCTATGATATGTTTTTTTCACAAAATTACTGAGTTATAGCCAATTCTTATCTTTCTTGACTAATTTCACTTAGTCAAGAAACAAGTTCAATCGTCGTTGCTCTCAGAAATGTGAAACTGTTACATCCAAACTTTGTAAATTAATATAAACAAAAATTGTAAATATGAATTTTTCACATGAGGAAAAGCGTGTAGGATTATTGGTCCAACTTTTCTTAGCCATACAGTTTCGAGGACACGTTTGCCGATGAACGTTACTTTAGTTTTTTTAGAGAAAGGTTTTCAAGGCATGTTAGATAAGTTAAATTTAGATACTCGCGCATTAATAGAGTGGTTCCAATATGACTTTCATTATTACCCCTCTCACTTAAGAGAGGCACTCGAAGAGGTGGTACAGGAGAAGTTTAATTAAGTCGACCGGTCGTTCTATGACAACAGCTAGAAATTCAGTTTTAAAAAGATGCATTTATGTACTCAAAACAATGGCGGAATTTTTGAACATTTTCTAAAATAACTTAAAATATATTATAAAATAAAGTGTATGTAATGATACGAGGCATGTTTTTTAAGTAAGTACCGTTTTGGAATTAAAAAAAAAACGTGCAAAGATATCGCAATAATTTTATTTTTACATGAAAGCCTGTACCTTAATCTACTTTTCTACATAATTTCCGTGAATATTGAGGCACTTGTCATAACGTGGCACCAGTTTTTCAATACCCTCCTCATAAAATTCTGCCGCCTGACTGGTTAACTACTGTATCACAACTGTTTTGACTTCGTTATCGTCTTGAAGACGCTGACCGCCCAGGTGTTTCTTCAAGTGCAGGAATAAATGGTAGTCACTGGGCGCCAGATCAGGGCTGTATGGAGGATGATCTAGAGTTTTCCATTTAAAAGATTTGATGAGATCTTTGGTCCGATTAGCCACATGTGGACGGGCATTGTCATGCAGCAAAACAATACCCTTACTCAACTTGCCACGTCTTTTGTTTTGGATCGCACGGCGCAGATTGTTCAATGTCTCACAATAAGATGCTGCATTGATTGTCTCATTACGAGGCAGAAACTCCACTAGCAATACTCCTTTTCTGTCCCAAAAAACTGTGCACATGATTTTCCGGGCAGAAATTGTTTGCTTAAACTTCCCTGTTTTGGGTGATGATGAATGTCGCCATTCCATGGACTGTTGTTTCGATTCTGGTGTGACGTAGGCCACCCATGTTTCGTCACCAGTAACAATTTTGTCTAAAAAATCTTCACCTTCATTGTGGTACTGCTCAAGGAAAGAAAAAATGCACTGCCTAAACGTTGGGTTTTGTGCAAATCCGTCAACATTTTCGGAACCCAACGTGAACACAATTTTCGGTAATTCAAGTTCTCGGTCACAATGCGATACAAAACACTACGAGAACATTGAGGAAAGTAGTCGCACAATGATGAAATTGTAAAGCGTCTGTTTTCTTTCACCTTTTCGTCCACTTTCTGCACCAAATCTTCATTAACGACCGAAGGACGCCCACTCCGTTCTTCATCATGCACATTTGTGCGGTCATCTTTAAATGCTCTCACCCATTTCCTTACCATTCCATCACTCATAATGTTTTGTCTGTAAACTTCACAGATCTCACGATGAATATCGATCGGTTTTACGCCTTTAGCACTAAGAAATCGTATGACAGCCCGTACTTCACAATCGGCGACGATTGTCGGAGGCATCTTAAACACTCAATAAACAACGTATACAATGAAGAATCAGACTGTACTGGCGTCTCTGCATGGACAAGAGATGTAGGTAACCAGCGCGCATGCGCGGAACGCCGACCGTAGCGCTGCGGCGGCGGAATCGCAAAACGGTACTTACTTAAAAAACATGCCTCGTATTATTTTTTTAAGTGTTACTTGTGTAAGTTTTACTTTAAATTGTAAAGAGCCGTTTAATAATATATTTTGTCTTTTTATAAGTTTTAAATCATAACATAATAAGAACACCATGCCAACTATGTGAAATTAGCCAAGAAAGATAACAATTGGCTATAACTCAGTAATTTTTTTAAACAAACATAATATAGCTTATATCGCTGAAAAGATTAAAACGAGGCTTAAAAAATACGCGCTCTTTATGAAGTCATGGCCAACTATGGCCTCCATTAAAAAAAACATATGTTTGTGTCATATGTCAAGAATGACAGGCTTTAGAAAAAATCGGAAAACACAAAGTCCTTAGGGTTGTGATTATCTACAACTTTTATCTGAAAACTTTTTGACTAAAATAGATTATAATGGAATTAGGGACAATTTTTAAAATAGCCATTTTTTTTTTAATATATATAGTAAGCTCTGAACTTTTTCAAAAATCTGAGAGGCCCATATTTATGACCCCCCCCCCACAAAACTTCAATTCCTTTCCCATTTAACCGACTCTCTATCTTCAGTAGTTGCCAAGATACCCATAAAAAACATCGTAGAAAACTCACCCTGTATATGCAATCAGAAGTGATATGTAGTGTGTTGGAAGAAAGAAAATGCAGCTAGTGGTAGAAGAAAAGACTTACACAAAATTTTATTGAAACTGAGGAAATTTTTTCCGTTAATGATAATAAGGTAATCAAAAATCCATTTAGTGTTGACGTGTTTATAAACGGAAATACTTATAGTTTTCAATTAGATATTGGAGCTAGTATTTCGGCAATTACCGAAAATTTTTGGATGCAAAATTTCAATTATAAATAAGTCGAGGTTTTTCAAAGGAATTTGTAATTTTTTATTTCAATAGTCGCCAATAAAAGTATTATTATAACGAAATATATTTTCCAAGTTTTACAATTAATAAAACACTTTCTCCTAAAACTATTCTAATAACTTCATCCTTTCTTGTATGCACAAAAGCCCAGCATAATCTTGTTTCCGAGCCGCACCACGAAAACTCCATTAAATCCTAATTTGTAGCCACATTGTTCGTAGCAAATTTCTAAACACACTCGATGCGTGTTTATAATTCTGCAACTACATGTCAATCATCGCCCCGCTTATATTTACACTTTAAAGATTCGACAATGTAAACAGTCGTAATGGGACGACCAAACAAATCCCCTGGGTCCAAATAGCATCGGAAGAATGTTTATGTGTGTAGCAATTTATAATGTTGAAACGGAATAAACGACATTTGATACTTTTTTGTGCCACCGACCGGCGCCATATATAAACGTTGACGAACATTATTTCGATGTATATATGTTTGTTTTTGTTTAATTCAGATGATAAAGCCTATTAAGTTTTTAAGAATAATAAATGTATGCATATGGAAACCTTGAGTTACGTTTAAAATTAAGTACGTCAAAGGCAATAAGCTGAAATTATAAATCACACGATTTTTACAATGTGCGAAACAGTTTTTACTGTACTTTTTTTATTTCACTGGAAACATATTACAGTAATCTATTAGCGTTGATTGAAAGATTGGGAAGACACGCAACCTAATGAGCGAATTCGTGACAACGATGATTTGATTTCTCCTTACGTCTTAAGTGCTGTACGGTGGAGACACCAGTCGTTCTACGGTCAACGCATAAAACACTTATTTTCTCTAATTCGGCCGGCGAAGGCATATCGAAGACGGTGTGAATCTGAAAGCAACAGCGCTGCCATATTAAAATGTGTAATATCTGTAATACGTTTGACGAAAATATCTTTGGATGAAAAAACCGCGTTTATGTATTGAAAATTTATTCGTGTTAAACATAGAATAAAGAACAAAAATAAAAATTCCTTTATATGTACTGAATATGTCGTATGATATTTTGTTTTTTAAATGCTTTGTCGATGCAGCTATTTTGGCTTTTTGTACAATAAAGAGTTATTTATTTATTTTTATCGAAAAAAGTGTAAAATCGTTATTTTTGGGGCTTACTCAACCGGGTCTCACAATGCAAATTCACCTTAAATATCCCTTTAGTTGGTCATTGGCAAGCACCCTCTCATTGTACATGAAAATAACAAAACAAACATTTACTGATCTGGATAAAATTGATAGTTAAATAGTAAGACTCACCCGGGGGTACTCTAAGGGGGTACTCCGCCCCCTAGCTACTGACATCACTGACATTCTATTCAATATATCCCATTCCATATCTTCCATCTAATTCAAATATTATTCGGATCTATTGGTTAATAATCTTCAACAACTAGCTAGTGTCACCTGAAATAGTATAGGGGCTTCCCCCGGACGCAATTCTGTCTCTAAACAGATTCGCATCCCAATCGAATAAGCTATTTGGGTGGCTCACCATCCCAACGCCGCATCGTCAATCGAGAAGACATTATGGAGACCTCAAACTCTCAAGACCAACTCGAAGGCAGGACGTCACAGAGGTTTTCTTATCGTGGTCAAACGACCCCGTTGGCTTTACAGTCAGACTTGCAACTATATTAGTCAAAAGACTCGCAACCTCCATTTGGCAGCTCTGTGACAAAACACAACACTACACAGCCGGCCGGCCTATCAACGCCAGACTGACCTGCCGCGCCCGTGCAAGCTAAGCCTCCTCTTACATCACAATTTTACCTGATCACAAATATTTACATCGCTTGCCAATGAATCATACTGTTTTCTGTAATCGACTTTCAAATAGAGTGTTTTAGCATTACTAGATAAATAAATAGAGAGTTTCTGAAGGAAAGCATATTCTTTATTAGAATAGTGAATAAATAAAAGCATTATCATAACAAACTTATTTTCCAAGTTTTACAGAAGGTTGTTTAGTTGGCTTAGAAATGATGATTATTTACATTTACCATAATATTGTTACGCTTTTCGTCGGTTCCGTGTGGATAGAACATTAGATGTTGTTTCATGATAGAAAATCCGTATTATTAATGTACTGTACCTAAAAAATGATACCAAAGTACCCAAAAAAGGTATCAAAAGAAAAAATATGTTATAAATATCGAGTATTCTTGAAAGAATATGCAAGGAATGTTACCAAATATTTCTTATGAAAATTGAATAATAAATCAAAATCCAATACCCAGAAAAAAAAATGTGAATAGAAACAGGCGCTGTATAATTATATATTTTGTAGATCATTTCCCAAAATCGCGGGGTATTTCGCCTATGAAACAGAAACATTCAAAAATAATATCCACGCTCTTTTTTGCTACTGATGAGCTACCAAGGTGAAAATAGATATAGATACCTACTCTTTTTTCCCAGTCAAAGAGTTAACTAAAGAAAAACAGCGAGCATAGATTAAATTAATATACAGCTAATGAGATTTTTTACTTGCACCAATTATTACTCTGCAACGAAACCATTACGAAGTGTGTGTTCATAGATTCTAAACATTGCATTTTTTGTGGCAAAATAATAAGTTTTTCGAGTAATGTCATATGCATAATCATATCATAATAATCATAAGCTCAAATCTATGAGCGTTGATCAACATATTTTTGATTTAGATCATTGTAAAGATATTAGTAAAAAAATACACAGGAACAAATTTCAAGCAAGTCAACATTCCGAAGAACGTAAAACTATGTATTAAAGGATGACTATATAAAAATAGAATATGAAATATGAAATATAAATGTCTCTTCAAATTCCTTGTCTAGATACTGTCTATTATGTTTAAGCCACAATGATTTTTTTTCAACCACTGGGTTGGATAAAAACGTGGTAAAAAACTAGTCCTATTTTTTCTACGTCTATGGGCAATAAACATCATTTTACATGGATCTATAATTCACAGTGCCAAGCGCAAAACTTTTATCAGAATATTGTGCTTTATTGAGTGTCAATTAATCATATCTTGCTGTCGAATTTCGGTATGGTTCAAAAGATCAATACCTATATACTATCACCTAACTTGACGTTAAATTAAAGCATTATAAACGAATAAAAAATGTTATGTTTATATTATTTACCAACTTAAATTGCATTTCTTTGATTTGAATTTTATTTATTGTATATTACTATTAGTCAGTCAATGTATATGTTGCCATGTTGGATACAGCCCTATTATACCATTCTTTTTTCTCCTGACCCCCCTTCTCAATTTTGTCAATGATACACTTACCAATTTTCAAAATTATAATTTACTTCTAGCAGTCTCTCACAAACTTAATAAAAATAAAGGAAGGAAAGAGAAAAAAATACCAGAATTTCATTATTCATCGAATAAAAATAAAAATGATTAAAACATGAAATAACGAAGATAATTACTTATTTGAAATTCGTAAAATTTTGGAAATGAAGAAGCAAAACATAATAATAATAATAGCTCCCGTATATAGCCTTGGGAGTAGCAAGGTACAGATTGCCATCCTAGAGCCGTTGGGTATACAAGGAAGGTAATGTGGCTAGCACTACGCTTCAACCGCCTATTATTACATCAGGATTGTGAATCTTTAGTACTCATTTAAGGCTGAGTCGACCTAGGTACCTAAACTATTTTATTTTATTAAAAATAGTCGGCTGATGAAATGACTCGTGTGAAGAAGCAAAACATGAGATAAATAATAACGATGTCATGTCAGTTTTGTCTAAGACGAGCCGAAGAAAATAAAATAATTTTCCTACTTCATATTCTATCCAGAAGACATATATTTTTTCCTTAGTATCATAAATCATTAAGAATACACCATTAAGCAAAATATATAAGAATAAGAACTACGCAAAAACTATCCTACAAACACTATACTATAAGAAATATATACTCATGTCTATAATATGGTTTATTACCGTTAAAGTGACCCTTTTTTGTATAAATTCTTAATATATACGGTTGGTTCTTTATGTATAAATTATGTTAACTAATCTGGCGTACCATCTTCTTTTTGGACCGCTGTAACTCGTTCGTTCGTCGCAATCCATTGAGAACAATGGGCAATAAGGTTGACAATACTCGATAAAAATGACTTATTGGCAAGCTACAACAGTTTCCAACGTTATCTGCACCAATGTTGGAATTTTAGTAAGGGATATCTAGTAAATCAACAAGTATACATCAATAAAAGTATATGTAAACGAGTGCTACAAATTCGGGGTACGAGTATTGGTATCTCGGTAACCATAATAGATACGAATATGGTTAAATTGGAGCAAAGTAGCGCTTTTGGATGTTCACCAAGATGCCGCCAAAAAAGTTTTAAAAATTTCAAAGATTGAGTTTTTTAGAAAAACGGATTTTTTGGAAAATCGATACCGAGAGAGAAATCAATTATATTTTTTCCTGTAGTACTTTTTAGAAAATCAAAAAACTAATTGCACATTCTCATAGCCACTTTATTAGGGCTATCTGATAGTAATTTTAGATTTCCAAATTAGCTGATAATTTGTGAGATACACAGGCCAACTTAATTTTTTAAATACGGACCTGAATTTTTTATTTCAGGTTTTGAGAGAACTCGGTCTCCTGAGTACAGTGATATGCAAACTTAATACTTCTAATTATTTCGGACATTTAAACACAATTTATTTAAACTATTTTCAAGTCCAGCTCTGTTTTTTTAAATATTTAATCTATTCATCGTTATAAGCTTTCAAACTTAACAATGACGTGGCGTAAATTGAATACGGAAAATCAAATGCAATTAATAAAAAATAATATAAATATAATAAAATATCAACAATCAAATCATTTCCTCAGAAGATGAATTGAAAATAGTAGAGCAGTATATATAGCCAGGGAGGTTCCTGTCGCCAAGGGGGGGGGGAGGGGGGCATTACTTGAGATCATTGAATACATCTCAACATTTACATTACAGAGTACAAAATGCATTCGTAAGTATAAGTAGAAAGTTCAAGGAGCTATAAATTAAATTGAACGAAAAATAAATGTGTACCATAGGGAGGGTGATAACCCTTTCGAACATGTAAAGCATTAGAAAGTAGTTTGTAGAAGTTGATTCATTTATAATAACTACGATTAATATTATGCATATTATTAGATCGCACACTGAGATTTCAAGTTTACAATAAAAAAATTTAAAAATAATATTTTTAAATTGCTGACCTGGATATTATTTATTTGAATCTTCCAATTGGCTTGATTTTTCTTATTCAGTGTTAATTAGCGCTGATTAATATTGTTGCGATGAATATAATCAGATTAATTAATTTAAAAAACCAAAGTCGGATTTTAAATAATAATTAAATAGTTTTGTTGTTGTTAAGGTACCCGAAAGAAAAAAAGTATAAAATGTGTCATATCATTTTACTCCGTACCGATTTCTTTCAAAACTTGAAATAAAAAATGCAGGTCCGCATTTAAACGGTTATCGAGATACCAATGCTCGTACTCCGAATTTGTAGCACCCTGTGTATGGCTATATCAATAACATCTGGGCATATTAAGGTTGATTCTCACTGTACGTTCCATATCAGCTCCCTTCCGTTTCCCTTCCATTTATATAAAATATTATATCATGTAAATGAATAGGACAATGCACACTATCCGTTCCGTTTCCCTTCCGTTCCATATCCTTTCCTTCCATACATTTTTTTGGCGGACGGAGTGAAGCTTATAGGAAACAGCGTTTTCAAGTTCTTACATTTGTACCAGCTCTGTGAACATTTAGCTGATAGTGATATTTATTCTTTCACCTCTTAATTAAATCTATTACCTTTTTCAAAAGATACAAATGTTTAAAATAAGACTTTCGTTATGATATAAATTGTACAATAAAAAGTATGGAACTGATACGGAACGGAAGCTTATTATAGCGTTAATACAATAAAAATACAAAACGAATATGGAATGGAAACGGAAGGTATAGTGAGAATCAACCTTTACTCTGCACAAATCCTACACTTTTCAACCTTAAGTCCTAGATTGGTGCGGATGATCTGGACCGCGAAAGCATACAGCGATGGATTGATATCGGTTATCGACTCGGACTTGCACAGAATCCACCGCGAATATTTATGGTAATGATATTGTCTGATTTCTGCGAACTCTCCGATCGAATCTTATCTCTGGAGAATTTGTCGAAAAGGGAAAATATTTACCGAGCCGAAGGAAATACGAGCCCACGATAAATCCACAATTGATATATTGAGATTCCGAGTTGGTCTTGTACCTTGCATTTTTGCCATTATTCGGGTAAATAGTGTGCATTGTACGGGGTTATCTTTTACCGTTGTTACTTGTTCCGTATATCGTTTGCTTAATGATATAAGTGCGTCTAGTTGACATAGCAAATATGCAAATAGATTTCGGATTTTTGTATAGATAAGGTCACTTAAAAGGGATGGATGAATAGGCTGACGGATAACGAATATTGGTGATTAGAATTGAAGTTTTATTTTTTCTCTCTTTATAATCCATTGTTCTATGAAAAATTGATGTTTTTTAATATTTGTTAAATATAAATCAAAATTTATCTTTGAATATAATTCTTAAGAGTCTTTATATCTGATCATCAAAGCACCAATAGTCATTAACGAAAAGGAAATACAGTAGAATTTCGATAGTGCGTTACAGCTCGAAGACTATGGACAGTGGTAGATAGTAAAAAGACCAACAACTACTAGAGCACAAAAAGAACCTAGTGCGCATAATTGTAGGTGTCATCACTGGAATGCCACACATGTCACACTGCTGTGCCACTCTCCGGCACTGGAATACCGACGCTTTCAAACTTTAGGGCAAGTTTTTTTGGAGGCACTAGAGGAAGCAGCAGAAGCCAACATCAGCGACATCGGGAACTTTGCAAAGAGCTGAAAGTGCTTTAACGCAAAGAAAGAATGAGAGGAAGGTTTGGCCCAACAATAGAGCGGTGTGGCAATGGGCCCAAGGCCTCCGAGTTAGGGATCAAACATGATCCCAAATTCCAGCAACCTAACCTAACCTAATTTAGAACTTCGATAGTTCGGACAGATATTCAAACAGTAACCGCCGAATTAATGAAGTATTCAGATTACTGGAGAAATATTTGTATAATGTTATTGTTTCACATTTTTATTGTTTCCAACCTAAACTCAAAATTTAGACACATTTTTTTTAACCAAAACGTAAAACACCTTATAAAACAT
Source organism: Sitophilus oryzae (assembly GCF_002938485.1). Lineage (NCBI taxonomy): Eukaryota > Metazoa > Arthropoda > Insecta > Coleoptera > Curculionidae > Sitophilus > Sitophilus oryzae. The sequence continues at coordinate 1,824,457 of NW_022147237.1, read as the reverse complement.
ATTAAAACTTCTTTTTGTTCTGATAAGATTGTGCTTATTGGACCTACATGTATCTATCTGTATGTACCCATAAGATAACTCAGTTACTACTTACTGAAATGTTCATATTAAGTAACAACGCATCCTAATACACATTAAATACTTACATAAATATATCAACAAATAATGTGAAATTAATATTTAATTTGAATTGAATTGATTGATTTGAATTAAATGGTTTTTAAAAAAATGAATCGATTTTTATCGGCATACATACTTGTCGATTTTACTGCCCCAACAGCCTTTTCTTTTACTCCATTCAAAAGCAAAATTTTTTTGATAAATATTTTATAGCATTGCTATATGTTCATTTTCAACACAACATTGTTATGGTCTGTTTCACTTAAGTCGTCATTGGTTTATTTTACTCCCAAAGCCTAGTATTTTCCCTACAATTTGTCTCTGCCATTAGGGGTCCAATGTCAGTTGACATAAGTACGTTCAAAGTCGGATGTCCAAAGTTGGCATACTGTGGGCCAAATTAAATTGGGACCTTTTTTAATGCCTAGTAATTTTTTTATTTTTAAATGTTTTTTTTTATAATTTTTCGATATGTTATGGCCTACGATATTAAAAAAATATCTAAAAAAAAACTTTGCAAAGCGGGTCTACTTCAGTGGCATACAGACATTTTGAATTAACGTAAAACTTTTAAAATAAAAAAAAAGAAGATTGGCAACAGATTCACCGGAATGCTTTCCTTCGGCTGGCACAAAATCTAAAAGAATTGACTGAAGATTCCAGTTTTTATCCACAAAATGGACTGTTATACCATAGTACTCCTTCATGCCATACGATGACCACCCATCAATTGTCAAAGAAATTTTTGATCCGCTTGTTTTAATAAAATTTGACACGCAGGTATGCCTTTTTTCATATTTTTCAAAAATTTTTCTTTTTAATGTACTACTGCTAGGCAATATTACTTCTGGGTTAAGATGCAATTGATAATAAAGGATAATAACGATTCAAAATGTAAAAGAGTTGCTTAAGATCTTTTAATTTCTAAAATACTCGTATTATCTTTTATTTTATTAGATTATTGGGATTTTGGCTACTATAATGAGCCTAAGGTTTTTGAATTTTTTGAAAATTAGATGCCCGACCCTCGATTTTACGCATAAAGCATAAACATCACATTAACCAATCTCACCACGACTTTTAAACTGGGGATTCCCCTTTAATAAACCAATTTTAAACGGGGGTTCCCCTTTTGTCAAGATATCAAGAAATTTCAATATTTCTTGAATCAAGACAAGAAATCAACTCTCAAGAAATGGTCAAGACAAGATTTTTCTTAATTCTTGAAAATATTTCAAGACAAGACAAGAAATTGCTGGTCAAGACAAGATTTCTTGTCTTGCCGATCCCTATCTGCCATACTCTTCAGAGACAAATTGTTTTTCTCCTTAATTTCATTTAATTTTTTTAAGGTTTTGTACTATATATTTTCTACTAATATATTATTTGTTTATATTAAATAAAACGAAATTGAATTAGCTACCGTATCTACATGGTATTGACTCTATAGAACATATCTCATCATCTATAGTAAAAATAATGAGTTTTACTCATTTTAACATATTCTTTTATTTAACAGATTCTGTTTCGCCATTTTTTAAATGGCTTGGCTTGAAAAAATCTATTACACAGGTATCATTTTTTACTTTCTAAAGTTAATAAAACATCTGTATAATAATTCATAAAAACTTTTATTTTTCCTTAGAGGGTATTTTAGAAATCTGAGAGTAATAAGAATCAGTACAAGTAATATCCTCCATCCAACACTGATGCTACGTCACTGAGAACATCTCTGGCAATCTGCCGTACAATGATATCTACTTAATAATATTAATAAATCATTGACCAATGGGACTTAACGCTATAAAAAGCCAACATTGACAAATGTGACAGTGTTAATTGGTATTAATGTTTAGTGGCCATTTGATGTTATTTACGATTAAACAGGACCAGGGTAATAATGCATCCATCTAATTCAAACTGATTCTATTTTTATTATGTAGAATAAACCACGCACGGTTTGTAAATTGAATTTTTGTTATACTTTAACTGACCGTTAACTGACATTAATATAATTAATAAATAATTAGATCCTGTTTGAAGTACTGAATTGACATTACATTAATATATTGACGATGTTAAATAATGTAACGTTAAATCATATAATATATGGCCCTATCATTCCTGTACATGCTGTAATAGAAAAAAATATATTTATTATATATAGGCGTCTTTATTATTTTTTAGTTTGGAAACTTTTTTCTCTATATATCTCCAAAGTTTATCATATGGTTTTTAGGTAGGTAATAATAAAGTTCGTTAAAATGCAGCAAACTTTCTAAACTTTGGAATATTCAAAATTTATAGCGTAATATTTATTGTAGTTTTATGTACCTAATAAACAATTCTCGAACAGCAATAATTATTCAACTCGTATAACTATCGGCTTGCTTCTGACGTATTAGTGTTTCCCGCTAAATATATAATACTCTAGTGCATAAATAAATTACAGAGTTCTGAATTAGGTCTACTACAAATATGCAGGGTTACGTGTTTCAGATTTTTTTATACTCTTGTTTTCATTTAAATAATAGGTATTCATCTAGTTTCTTACAAAATAAATTTAAATGTTGTGACGTGTATCTCCACATAAATTGGAAATGCGCTTAATAGTTACTAAGGGTCGGCATTTCTGGACTTGGGTGCCGGTTTTCATATGTACGAATAGTACGGTCAACACGCTTAGTAAAATAAGATGTACTGAATATAGACAGAAGGCGAGTATTTTCGCAAACGTATGGAATCTAGCGTCAGATTAAGTAGTGATATAATAAATACTTCGTATCTTTGCTCACTCCGACTTACTAGATTGTCATAACGGCTCACTCCTATACATGTAAACGCCGACCTAAAGGTTCGCTTGCCAGCGGGGTATAAACAATAAATACATAATAATAATAGCTCCCGTATATAGCGTTTAACGCTTTTTGAGTAGCAAGGTACAGCTTGCCATACTAGAGCCGTTCGGTATACAAGGACAATAAATATAGTACTATTCTTTTAAAAGTTCCTCAATATGGCCGACCTAGTTACGAAAATTGGTAATTTTTTTTTAATGAAAAATAAGTTGGCGTTAGCTAATTCAGAAATTGATTTACTCTTTGGTTAACAATAATATTTTTCAGGATTGTCAAGTTGACGTTAAAGTTAGGTTATTAGGTGGTTGTCATAAATAAAAACATAGATTATTGAAATTATTTAATAAGAATAAAGGTATTTTACCGCAGATCCGAAGAGATTTTACTTAAAGGTATTTTATAAACTTTCTCAGTGAGAATATTAACTCCCCTGTTTCTTATATTTCAGTTAAAAGGACGTAAGAACTATAGGAAGTAAATTTTTGTTTTCATGTTTTGACGATATCTGAGAGTTCCTAGAATTATCAAGATTATTGAATAATTATAGTTGTTTAATAAGTGAAATTAATAGAAGACTCGGAAATAGGATGATGCTTTTCATGTTATAGTTGATAGATCACCCCATTTCTCTTAATTTGTTTTTATTTCAGTACAGTTAATCACAAATTGAATTGATGTGTGCAAAAACAGCTATATATTTTCAAACATCTTATTTAAATAGTTCTTTTATATATTGTTAAACTGTATTAACTACAAAGTATTTAGCAAAAAATTATAAGGTAATAAATTTTGTAGATATAATTTATGAAAATTTATAATATATAAAGATTAGAACACAATCCTCTGAAGGAAAAAGAAATACTCAAAAACTCATTAAATATACTTTATTAAAAATAACAATATACAAAAACATCCATGCAAACTGTAATAATCAGAACATTATCCACATTATACTTTATTAAATTTGTGTCCACACTCCTGTCAGGAAAGCCAGAAATTTATCAAAGCCAGAAATGTTTGTTTAAATATTAACTTATTTTAAATTGCCAGAAACACATCAGAATATATCACAACCACAACTATAGGTTAATCAGTACTAAATTGTATACCTAGTAAATGATGCGTTAACTAACAAGTATAGGATAAAAACAATTATTAATATAGAGTGTACTATAAAATGTCCTGCTTATTTATGAAATGACTTTCCCTTCAAATGTGAGGAATACCAGTAAAATAAAACATAATTTTGGTTTGGTTTGGTGTTTGATATTCTAACTACATCTATTACAAACCTTTAGTGCTTTTAGTGAGTAATTGTATTTTTTATTATTCTTTGTGTATCCTGTAAAGTAAAAAATATATATTTCAAGAAATATAAAAACAGTGCAATAGATATCAAACAGATTCATAAAACTACTTACAATTATTGTACATAATTATATATTTCAAGTGTTATTTGATGTTTGGTCCCATTACCAACATTACCTTATTTAGGCCTTCTCTACTAACTCAACTTTTAAACCTGTTTTAAACCTTCTTTATATTTTAAAACTGATTTACAACAATCTGTAATGCCCGCGCTGTTTCCTGAAATATAAGTTTTAATCTATTTATTATCATATAGTACATATTACAAACCTGAAAATTACTGATACGAGGAAACTTCTCAAAATAATTAGAGACCTTTTTACAACATCTGGACTAATTTATTTTCACGAATTTGTGAACGAATCAATGTTTTCTAATACGTTTTTAAGCGTTTTACACATTTTGAATATGTTCCAGCCTATTCGTCAATTCTTGATCGGTGAAAAGATTATTTATAACTATATAATTAGTACTGCAGGTTGCAGGTTAAATAAAAGAACAAAATCAAGTAGAATTTGTGAATAAAAACTCAAAAAATAATGAAAATATTTAGAAAAAGGAACCATAAACGTCAATGTCAGCCAAGTGTCAGAGTTCAATTGGATTTACCACAGATTATCAATTTGAATGATTTGAAGTACAGTCGATTCCAATTTAGAGATTTTCGTTTTTTAAGCCTCCCATACTGAAGTCCGTCATATTGGGGAGTTTTAAATGAATACAAGTATACATTCATTGACTAAAATCGTCGTCACAACCTAACAGCTAACTGAAGTAATTCAATTAATTAAGGGGTTTCTTTCGCTAAAATAATTCCGTCATTACAGGGAATGCCTGAGATCTATAATTAGAAGTTCGTCCCAATAGTTGCTTCGTTTTTACAAGTATTAATAGATAGCTCTTGTTGCGCTTCCGCTTTGACTTCCTGGCGTATAGTCTTCGGCGACAGAAATACAAAAATATTTCAATGGTTGTTTTACTATTTAAAAATGCCATAAAATGTTGGTCATATTGCAACAATATTATACTGCGTTATTTTATTATATTCAACACATGACCATCACAACCAAAGACAATGACGGCAATGAGTTAAACATTAACGAACGTAAAATAGAAAGGTGGACATAAGTATAGATATGTAGGCTTCCTTACATTTTTTTCAATAATAAGCTGCCGTCCTCAGCCGGAAACACTACGACCTGTGAGGCCTATTGTGTTTGCTACCTTTCTATATCTGCACCCATTTTCCTATCCCTGTACCTACCTTATTATCTTATGCAGGTCCACCAACTTATGCAGGTCATTGATAGGATGGGAGCATAGTTCCTCGGATTCTAGCCTACCTTTCCGAAATAAAAAGTGTTGCTTGCGATTCAGAGCCTCGCAGTGACATATTATGTGCTCCGCTGTTTCAGGTTTCTTTATCGCAGAGTCTGCAGCAAAGACCTCCTTGATACAGGTTGAGCTTGTTCAGGTAACACTTGACAACCATGTGTCCTGTCAAGAGGCTTCTTAAAATCCGCACTTTATTCCTGCTAAGCATTAGCTGTTCTTTTGTGGTTTTAGAGCTAGGTCCTTGAATAAAGGCCCTGCTAGGCTTTCTTATTGCTTCAGACTTAGATCAAAAATTGGGAAGATCTGTATTCCGGAAATTTAAACCCATATTTTGCAATGCAAACCTAAATCTAGCACTTGAGATTCATTGATATTCCTTAAATACATTCATTGACTGGTCACAGACGCTGAAGGCACAAATAATGAAGCTCAAATAAAAAAATCGAAACATTTGAGCTATGGATGCACAGATGTATGCTGAAAGTACAATGGATAGCGCTATTCACCAATGAGGAAATACTGAAGAGAATTGGCCTTCAACGAAAACTCAAGGCTAGACACACAGAATAACTTGGAAATGTATTACGTCACAATAATATATATTTTTACTAATATACATATTATAATTATAATAAGTACTCCCTAATTTCCGGTAACTATGCAAAGCAGAGTAGATGGAAGAAGATGATCATGTCATGGTTGAGAAATATCTGGGAAAGGACAGATATTGGAGTGGAAGAGCTGTTTCATATTGCTACAGACAGAGACAGGCCTTTAAGAGAGTAGTCGCCTTCTCTTCTTCTTATAGTACCATCTTCTAATGAAGGTTGGCAACAATTGCGGCGAAACACTGTCTGTCCTGTGCAGCTCGAAACAGTTCGTGTGAGTTCAGTCCAGTCCAATCTCGTAAGTTTTTCAAGCAAGAGTGCTTGCGTCTCCTCTTCTGGAGAAGTCCTCTTCTGCCTTCTACCTCTCCTTTTATAATCAACTTCAGAAGTTTTGCTCTGCTACTGCGCATGACATGGTTCTGGTATGCTATCTTTGGTTTTTTTTATATTTGCAATTAATTCCCTTTCGCTGTTAAGCCTCCCAAGAACCTCTTCATTGCGTACATGATCTGTCCAGGATATTTTCAAGAGTCTTCTGTAGATCCACATTTCAAAAGCTTCCAACCGTCTCATGGTGTTCATTTTAATCGTCCATGTCTCACAGCCGTATAAGAGGATTGAGTATACATAACAATGGACAAAATGCAGACGTTTGTTGATGTTGAGTGATCGGTTACATAATAGTTTTCTCATTTTGTTAAACGTTGATCTAGCTTGTTCTATACGCGATGTAACTTCTAAGTCGGGGTCAAGGTCCGATGTTAGCCAGGATCCCAGGTATTTGAACTTATTTACCGTGTCTACGCATTGTCCGTATACTCGTATGTTGGGTGGTGGAATATTTCTCCTACTAACGACCATTATCTTGGTTTTTGCCGTGTTTATTTTAAGGCCCAATGGATCTCCTGCCGTCTACGAACTATGTCGTCTAGAAGTTCTTGAAGAGCATCAGGTTTGTCAGCGATAATCGCGGTGTCGTCTGCATACCTAAGGTTGTTAATTAGTTGTTAAGGTTGTTAGTAGTCGCCAACATCCATTAATGCAGACAGCACGAGAAGAAGAAGCAATCCATGCAATAAGCGGCACCACTTTTGTTTAAGTTCTTAAATTAACTTTATAGTAACTTTAAAAATCCTTAGAATTTAGCATCTTGTGCAGAGACAATAAAGTTCGTTAAAATTCTCAGACGTTGGAAACAGTTGAATATTCAAAAATTTATCGTACAAAATTATATATTTATCATAGTTTTACGTAATAAACAGTTCTCCAAACACTAATTATTCAACCCGTATCAATGTCGGCGTATTCGCGCTGGACGAGAGCCCGCGTATAAATCAAAAAGTTTCGGCCAAAATGTGGCGGTGGTGTAAAGCCGAGGGCGTGGTCGAAGGAAACGAAATTACCCGGTACGACGGAGCTAAATCATTTTTAATTCCGCCACACGAAAAACATACGATAGAAAAGGTCGTTTAACAGTGCTAGGAGCAAACATAGCTTTTAGGAAATTATAGAGGCGAATAAGAGGTATAATTTGTGGACTAATCGGAATTTGTGGTTTATATGGCGTTTGAAATGAATGATATTGTGAGTTAAAGGGTTTGGTAAAATGTAAGGAATGAAACTAATGTTAGTAGTAATTATGTCCCATCTGCTCTGTCATATATAATTATCTAATATGTTTAATGTTTTTGTAAAATTACGTTTCAAAATGTGTGAAATGAAATGAGTGAGAATTCTTTTTTCTATATGTACTCGTATCTTCCATTTTTCGTACTATTATTTATAATTTCTTTATACTTTCTATAACATACATACGCTAAGAGAAACTATCAGCCGAATAAAATAATACGAAATTCTCCTAGCCATAGCCTTTATAGATTTTGAAAATTCTTTTGACTCGATACATCCTAAGGCCATAACAGAAGCCCTAGCGAATCAAAGTATTGACAAGCCTTATGTAGAAACATATGATAGACCTTATGTAGAAACTCTCGACAATATACAAGGTGGTCCGAACTGTATTCCGGAAACTTTGGCAGCATATTCTGCAGATAAAAATAAGTAAAAAAGTTCGTATAAATGTATGTCCTAAAATGCTTACTTTCGGAGGTACAGGGTGTAGAAGTTTCATTTTTATTTCGATTTTTTCCAAATAATTTATTTAGTAAAGTCAATATTTGGATGAAAATTGGTGTCAGTTCGGGTGTAACAGTCAAATTTCCTCGCAACGACCTCTGTGTGCTAGCTCATAAAATATCGCAAATAGCTATTATTTTTGCATCATGTTTATTATAATTTTATTGTTAAATATTATTTTATTTAAATTTTACAATTATGCAACCCGATATACACCGCGCTATAGATACACAATATTGTCACTGGACCAGGCACATCAGCAGTAGTAGGCTTTTTGTCCATCTCTCTATATCTTTGATCATCACCTCCGTCACCTGACACTGTTGGATCAAATCAGATGTTTTTGGATTTATTTATCCTTTGTTTTGGTTATTGAAATTTTATAATTATCAGATAAAATTTCGTAGTTAAACTGGTTATTTTTGATGTGGATAGCAGTGTGCAATTCGTTCTTTTAATTGTGGAACTCGTTGTGGAATTTCTGAGTTTAGTTCGTTCATTGACCGGATATGGAATATGGCTCAGGAGAAAACATCATTTTTTATTTATGCCTTTTTGTGAGTTGGACTAGTCAAGATATATAGTTCTCTATCTATATCCTGGAGGGAGATTTCCGGTTGAAACCTGATTTTGTGAAGGAAATCGAATCGTTGCATCACTTCTTGTGTATCCACCGTCAAAATATCGTCGTGAAGAACTGGCTGCCGTTTCGTGAAGCATTCCCTATTGGTGAATAGCAGGTCTTCGTAAAGAAGGATTAAGGCTTTCGAAACACATTTGGTCAGAGACGTGGTTGGATTTTGTTGAGTTTACATGTACCACCGACCAATTTCCGTAAGGGATTAAATAGCCAAATTTTTCCGACCGATATCCCGATTTCACATGTCCAAGAAGTCCCCGAACAGTTCCAAGGTATGCTATAATTCTTCTGCCTATTCTAAGTCAATGCTCAACTGATTTTTGTTCATATTGTTGTCTGGTTTTCGACTTTTCCACGCCCACGTGGTGTAGAAAGATTAGTTGAGTGTTATCTTTCTTAAATCTTATTTGGTTGTTCGTAATTGTAGAGCAAGAAGACCGATCCAGACCGTACAGCACAGAACAGTCCAGAATTCCATCCGTTCCTGTTGCCCGTGTGTAGAGTTACCCGTTGGACATCATAAACCCTCATTGAGGTAAAGTTCAGATTTGATTAGTCCTTCGTTATTACCTTTATTAACTCCTACACGTTGTGCTAGTTCTTGTTCTATAATTGAGGCTCTATTCTAAAACAACCAATATTATTTAGGGTTTTTATGTTCACCTTTTGAAGTCCAACACCTGCCTGTACGTTTGCTGAAGGGCTTCAGTGACAGTACACCAAGCTGCTGTGCACCGCCGTAGCCACCCTGTAGCTATACATCGTAGCTCAGCCGGAGGAAGATTTCAAGTACAATCGAATAAAGTAAGACTGTACAATTTTAGTTTAGATTTCATTTGTGTAAACCACCCTGGTTGTATCTAGTGTTAAGTTAGATAAGGGGGTTTGACGTCTTAGTTTTAGTATAGTTAAGAACATTTTCATTTTGCATTCATATCTAGTAATTCTTATCGATTTAAATTTCTTAACACATTTCATTCATTTCTTTATAAACTTTTAATATTTTAATAAATTGCTTAAATATTTTTACTAGTATTATTTACAGTCTAGTCTCATAGTTAAGTTAGAGTCACTTAAGTTCAAGTAATTATAGTATATTTGAAGTTCATGGTAGTTACACTCAACAGTTCGAGGTTAGTGTTGAAGTCTACTTAATAGTTACATCTTTATTGCCGAGTTCATAGAGTATAATCTCGTGGCCCCCTTTTATTAATATCTTTGAACCCCGACCACCCGGCTGTTAAAATTAAAAAGCTAGTGGCCTCTATGCAACTCATTACCGATTAAGTAAACTTGTGTTTTATTGAACTTCAAATTAGAAAGGGCGTGGCACGGGCCACCCTGTATATAAAGAAGCCAAAGTAATAGTTAATGATATAAATACAACCCCAGAGTTCCCAACTGGTAAAGGAGTACGACAGGGAGACGCAATATCACGAAAGCTGTTTACAGCAACACTAGAAAAAATCTTCCGCCAACTAGAATGGACCAACAAAGGATCAAAAATAGATGGAGAATATCTTAACCATCTAGGATTCGCTGATGACATATAGCCAATAGTCTTGAAAAAGTACAAAAACAAATTAATGAACTAAATACAGCCAGCAATAAAGTAGGTCTGAAAATGAATTTAGCAAAAACTAAAGTAATGTTCAATGATCTAGTAGACAGAAAAGGTCTTCTAACAAATAACGCAAAACTGGAAATAGTAGAAGAATGCATATATTTGGGACAACTAATACACCTCTTGGAATATCTAGTACTAGAAATCAACCGAAGAATTAAGTTAGCATGGAATACTTATAAAAGAAAAGAAACTCATATTTAAATCTAGAATGCCACTTTATCTAAAGAAGAAAATATACGACCAATGTGTACTACCAGTCATGACCTGTGCATAACCAAGAAAGACCGTAAAATAATAGAGTATATACAACAAAAGATCCAGGTGCTAGATGTCATCCACAGCATTAAATCCCTCTATGGCAATGGGCAGTATATCTGGCAAGAAGGACGGACAATAGATGGTCAACAAAAAATTACAGCAATGTGCCACGAGGAATTAAGGGACCTAGAGGAAGACAATATTAGGATATTACCAAATCTTGGGCTCGCATAGCCAACAATAGACAACAATGGCAAATACAACCCAACTACAAAGAGAGCATCTAAAGATGTGAGGGAGGCTATACCATAATTGGCAATGGTTGAAAAAGCTGAGAATGATGATGAAGGTGATTTATAAATTCATCACACGGTGTATAATATTGATCATTTGCTTATGTATCTTGTATCACATTATCACTTGTTTTCGGAGTCTCCAGTTTTCATTTTTTGTACATGACCGTACCACATTAACTGTTTTGTTTCGATGTTTGCTCTTGATGCTTCATGTTCATTATTATATGCACCGTTATACATAAATTTTATGTTGGTGACTTTTAAATGATTATTTCTCTCGATCATGGACTATGTCTTTAGGAAAAGAGTTAATTAGGCAAATATAATAAAGTTCTCCTACTCTAGGTGCCAGCCTGCCAAGCGATGGAAGAAAATGAAAAATCAAACGATCTAGCAAGGAAAGGAATAAACACTCCGCTAACTGGACCAGAACCGTTTCTCAAGTGAAAACCAAATTAAAACGGAACTCAAGAACCTGGGATACTCCATCCGTAACCTGGGATGGGAATCCAAGAAATTAAGAAAACCAAAATTGCTGTCTTAAAATTTATTTTAGAGGATGATATGACCCCTATTATTTTATTTATTTGTTGGTTAGTCAAATATGACTAATAATTCAACAGATTCCGTTATTAAAGTCAAAGGTGAAGTCATTAACAACATTAGATTTGCCAATGACACAGTTCTTATTGTCGACTCTGATATTGGATCCGTTTGTGTCCAGGAAGAGTTCATAGTTTCATAGTTGTCGATTTTCGAAAGAAATCAGTACATGCATATTATTTCGTATATTTTTCATTTTATTGATTTTATGGAGAGCACTGTTCATTAAAATGTTGTATCCTATGTTATAGGGCTTGTTTCTCTCTACAATTTCCTGTCTCACAATGTACCGTTTGTGTCCAGGAAGAGTTCATAGTTTCATAGTTGTCGATTTTCGAAAGAAATCAGTACATGCATATTATTTCGTATATTTTTTAGCCCAGGGAATTTTATAAAAAAAAATATTTAGTTTTTCTGTAAAAAACCTAGATATATTCCTGTAGTCATAATTAAGTATAAAATAATATTTAATTAAATATAATATCGCGTTCTCTCTTTAGGCACTTGAAAAATTTTAGAAATTTTGTTAAACAACTTGTTTTGAATTTAATCAAAATTATTCTTTTAGCTGATATTCCTGTTTCCAACTAAAAAAGAGCATTTCGAGTAAATAGTTTTGCAGATTATTAAATATTATAAAATGAAATTGTATCTCGAGTTGAAATGCGTCAGGCTCAGTGAAATGTTCGGCCAAACTTTCATAATTTAACTTATCCACGAGCGAATTTAATATTTCAAAGAGATATTGAAATATTAATCGTAAAATTTTTGAAATACGTGCATATGTATACGCAAAACATTAGCTTACTATAAGGAAGCGGGTTGAGAAGAATTTTTAGTTTACCTTATTTGAAACTTTATTATATTTTTAGTTAAACTAAGTTATATGAAACTGCATTTAAAAATTAATATGTTCAATTTAAAATAGAACAAAATATAAATGGCATGGAAAGCATTCGGACGCAATTCCAGTATTTTTAAGTATATAGTTTGTTCCTGGATCATTTTTACAAATTTTTTAAGAAAAATACATAAAGAGTATTGGCGGTGAGACGACACTAAAACTCACAATACCCTAGACAAGGAAAGAGAGTCTCTCTTTCCTTCTCTAAGGACAAAATATTCGGAAGCTGAACCGCGCAACCGCGGTTTATGTCAAACTCAGCTGAATTTTAGAATGGACTTTGTAAACAACGGCACTTTTATAAATATCAGAGTAAATATGGCCCTATTTAAAAACAAAGTTAAAAATTCATCAGCATTCCTGTATTTTTAAATAATACAAAAATACTAAAAGCACTTTAAAGAAGATTTACAATTTGTGAATATGTTTTGAGGATCCAGCGATTCGTAGAACTTTGATAATTAATATTACAGACTGGATAATTTTTAATTTGTGTTGTTTCACTTAATCTTGTGAAAAACACTATAATAAGAAGAAACGTTTTATTTGCCCTCTGTTTACTCTAAATATGGTAGTCTGTATAGTTTCTGGAAGTTGCAGTATATTGCAACAACATTTGAACGTAAACATCATCATCATCATCATCATTTAGCTTATACCGTCCACTGCTGAACAAAAGCCTCCCTTAACTCTAGCCATTTCCTTCTATTTTGTGCCACTTGACTCCAGTTTCCAGCCACCCTCTTAATGTCATCTGTCCATCGACTAGGAGGTCGTCCTCTGCTTCTATAGGCCTCGTGTCTCGGTCTCCATTCCACAAGTCTCTTTGTCCACCGTCCATCTGTCATCCTAGCCACATGTCCTGCCCAATTCCATTTAAGATGTAAGACAGATATCGCCGCATCTCTTACTCCTGTTCGATTTCGTATTGTATGATTGGGTATTTTATCTCTGAGTGTAACTCCCAACATAGACCTTTCCATTTTCCGTTGCATGACCTGTATTCTATGTATGTTCTTTTTTGTCAAAGTAAGCGTTTCGGCTCCATACGTGAGGACAGGCAAGACACACTGGTTAAAGATCTTTCTTCTTAAACATATGGGAATATCAGATCTCAGTATATGCCTTAGTTTGCCAAATGCCGCCCACGACAAACCTATTCTTCGTAGAATTTCGTGGGTCTGATTATCCCTTCTAATACCGATCTCATGCCCTAAGTATTTATATATATGCACTTGTTCCAAAGGTATGTTATTAATGTTTAAATTTCCACTTAGTACTAGGTTTGTCATGTATTGTGTCTTTGACAAGTTAATTTTCAAACCGACTTTTTCCGAAGCATCATTCAGCATATCCAGCATATTCTGTGCCTCCTGTATGTTGTCTGTTATTAAAATAATGTCATCTGCAAAACAGAGATGATTTATCAATTTGCCATCGATGTTAATTCCTGTTGAATCCCAGTTTATCATTTTTAGCATACTTTCTAGCACAGCAACGAATAGTTTAGGGGACAGTGTGTCGCCTTGTCTTACCCCTCGATCGATATTGAATTTATCTGTGCATTGATTTGTCGATATTCTGACGTTTGCCGTGGCATTATCATATATATGTCTTATGATTGAGGAGTATCGATGATCGATGCGACTCTCACTTAGTGTCTCTAGAAGCTTCCGCTGGTCTACCGAATCGAAGGCCTTCTCGAAATCCACGAAGACAAGCATTAGTGGTCTATTATACTCAATGCATTTCTCGATAAGGACCTTGACTGTTAGAAGATGGTCATTTGTTCCGTAACCTGATCGGAAACCTGCTTGTTCGCTCGAAAGAAAAAAGTCTATTTTATTTGTCAAACGCTTGGTGAGTATTTTAGTAAATAATTTGTATACGTGGCTAAGAAGGCTGATGGGCCTATAGTTTTTAAGGTCTGTAACGTCACCTTTCTTGTGTACAATAATGATGGTTGCGTTGTTCCACTGTGATGGGGTTATTTCTTCTTCAATGCATTTATTAAATAGGACATTTAAAGCTTTGATGATTTCTGGTCCTCCTTCTTGGATTGACTCTATTACCAGTCCATCGTCGCCGGCAGCTCTATTGTTTTTCATATCTCTAAGGGCACTGATAATTTCTTCCTCGGTTATTTCTGGAATTTCTTCCGACCCCTGATTTATTACCTTTCGGATGTCGGTTCTGATCCCCTGCTGTTTTGATGTGTAAAGTTCTTGATAGAAAAGTTTAATAGAGTGTAGGATTTCCTGTTTGTGTGTTACTATGTTGCCGTGCATATCCTTGATCTTTTGTATTTCTTTTCTTCCCATTGTACTATTTCTCAATATCTTCAAACTTTGATTCTTCTCTATGACTTTCCTAATTTTTTCCGTATTCTGTTGCCTCCTATGCTTTCTGATTTCTTTGGATATATCTCTGTTTAAAGTTCTATATTCTTGTGTACTCTTGTCCTCCATATCTCTTCTCTGTTTCATTAAAAGTTTTGTGCTTTGATTCAGTTTTTGTTCTTTTACTTTTTTGGGACAACATTTTTCGATAGCCGTTTGAGTGGCCCCTTTGATGTTTTCGTATATTTCGTCTATCGTAGTAGTATTTTCATAATTTAGATTTGAGGCTATACATTCCTTATAAGAATCTTTACTTTCAGGGGCTACCCATTTCTTGTGGTTTTTCTTGAGTATCATGTTAGTTCTTTCCTTCTTTATATTCATTTTTATCTCGGCTCTTACAATGCGGTGATCGCTTCCTATCGAAAATCTGTTTAATACACTTACGTCTTTGATTACATCTTTTCTATCGCTGATTATGAAATCTATTGCATTTTTGGTTTTGCTATCTGGACTGGTCCATGTCCACTTTTTGCTGTTTCTTTTCTTGAAGAAGGTGTTCATGTATATAATTTGTTGTGGTGTGCGAAATCTATCAGTGTATCACCTCTTTCGTTTCGGCTTCCCAATCCATGATAGCTGACTGAAGTTTCCGCTTCATCTTGTTTGCTACCAACTTTGGCATTAAAATCTCCAATTAACATTGTATAGTGTGTTTTTCCATTTTTAGAGCAGTGGATACATCTTCGTAAAAGTTCTCCAATTCGTCATCTGTACTTTCGGTAGTTGGTGCATATGCCTGAATAACCTTTACAGAGTATTTTTTATTTAATTTGATTGTTAAACATATGACTCGTGGGCTTATGTTTTTGACATCTACAATCATATCTTTGTATTTTTTGTGGACTAGGATTCCAACGCCTCTTATGGCAGTTTCTTCACCTGAGTAGCATAATGTATTTCCGGACTTCAAAATAACCTGTCCCTCTCCTATTCTGCGGGCTTCACTTATACCCAGTATGTCCCATTTTATATTCTTAAGTTCTTCCTCCAGTTCTATAAGTTTTTCGTCCGATGACAGTGTTCTGGCATTGTATGTTGCAATATATAGTGAGTGTGGTCTTTGGCAGCTTCTCGTTATTTTTGTTGTTGGTGCAAGCGAATTTTTGCCTCCCCCAGAATCCTCGAGGCAGACCTTTTTCAAGGTGTGGGAGTTGACATTCGCTCTACCCACCTGGGGTACACTTTCCTTTTCTGTTTTAGAATTCGCCATGTCTTTGGGGTTTTTAGCCATAATCTTCCACGTTGGCCAAACGTCTTGAAAGATTGGATTTGATATAAACAGGGAAATTTTTTAGGTTTGGACAGGAACTGAGGATAGGACAATGGTTTCCCCTGTATGGAATTTGGAGATAAACCAAGGCTCACGTAGGCAGGGGCGCATCCCTGAAGTAGATCTGTCACCTATCGGGATCATAAATGAGTACCTACTCACTACCATCTGAACGTAAACACCATGAAGTAAAATTGAGAATGGAAACGCATAACTTTGCCTATACTTTGCTACAAAGCCTACAAAGGAAAGTTATAAACTGTGGTACGAAAAACGGAAGATTAAGATAAATTATTATGCATTCGCCAAGTCAAGAAAATATAATGTCTATGTGGAAAAAAAACTTACCATTATTATTGGCATAATCATAGTAAATCAGCCAGGTAGGTAAAATATAAATGAAAAAAAGCACTATGCCAAATAGTCTCTTTTTATTTTTAGGATACATCAGCAATTGTTCTAAACGAACAGAGAAGGCCAGTGGTTCAATAAAAAGACCATATAATGAGCCATAAAAGGAAAATGGATAAGCAAGAATTATTCCGAACAAAATGAAAGAGGTTATTGGTTTAAGGCTTTATTTATTTTGTTTTTGGTCTTAGTTAAGTAAATATGTATTGACTGTTGGTTAAGGGTTTTATATTTATTTTGTACTACATACTACCTGTACAATGTGGTATGGTTTATTGTTAAAATTATTGTATTTAATTGTTGTAATTATTGTATTTTCTTGACATAGAACAACCATGAGTTTCTGGCAGTTTCTTCTTATAGGCCATAATCGAAACTGCAACATTCTAATAAAATTAGAACTCTATAAATTTGTTTTTTTATTTCTAATATGTTACAGTAATTAAGCTAACAAATTTTCAAACAAAACGTTTATTTCCCCCATGAAAATGTGATTCAATTCAAGAACTGATATTTTAAAAGACTTCCAACTTGATTCGGAACATAATATTTTTCTGCCCTGTACTGTATTACAAATTTTTCTAACCGGTCTTCATTCATATATAGGACATAATGATAATTACTAGAGTAGAATTCGAGAATAACGAGCTCTCTCCAAGTAAAGCTATGGTTCTCACTTATGCATCAAATTAGATAGTGATCATGCAATCTGCAAATGAAACAATTTTTAATTTACCTACACCAATAATGAATGCAACTTTAA
Source organism: Sitophilus oryzae (assembly GCF_002938485.1). Taxonomy (NCBI): domain Eukaryota; kingdom Metazoa; phylum Arthropoda; class Insecta; order Coleoptera; family Curculionidae; genus Sitophilus; species Sitophilus oryzae. The sequence continues at coordinate 1,806,858 of NW_022147237.1, read as the reverse complement.
CCACAATCACTTGATGTAGGCAATATAGGCATATTACCAAATATCAGCCAGATATATTAACCACCTTCCTTCTTTAAAATGAGCAAATAATAACAAATTACATTTCGTAATTTTAATGAAATTTGTATGTTCTAAAAATATATGAATGCAGATCAGTTTTTAAATATAGCCGTATTTCTAAAATTAGTCTAAAAACTATAAAAAACAAAATGAACCACCAAAACAGTCAACTACTGTTACCAATTTATTATTATTCATTATGTTCAAAATTCCCGCAAATCGCTTTTCGCGCCGAACAAAACCGAACTCTCCGTGTAGGATCCGAATGCTTCCGAGGTTTTGGTGAGTTTTAGTGTCATGACTTTTTTTCATGTTTCGACCACTTTGCTTCGCTCATAGCACATACATTCACAACAATTTAAGAAATAATCGAAATATTTATAACTAAAGGAACTTTATTAAACAACTATACTAATTAATAAAATGTGCACATAATCCCCCATTCACAGCCAAGCAATTCCCTTAAATGATTGTAAAATTCATGCCTCACAATACAAAGCTGTTAAGGGGAGAATCTTTAGCAGTCCATCGAGACGTTGTCTTCAGTTCATCCAAATTTCTTCATTTAATATGCCCATAAAGACGGTTTTTCAGTGTGCTCCACAGGAAGAAGTCGTTTGGCGAAAGATTCTGTGGCCTTTTCCTACTGTGTCCCCAACAGACGGGAGTCAATGTTTTTCTTTTCTTCAACATGAACATTCAAGTCATTGTTGTTTTCTTCCTCTTCATTATTTTTGTCTTCACGCTTACATTTGCTTAATACCGTCCCTTTAGTTTCAAACCTCTGGTTTATTTTTTAAACTGTTGACTTATACGGTATAGGACTCTTCGGAGACTGAACTGCGAACATATCTAACACAGCGCAGGGATACTATTTCTAGCAAAATTCCCTTTAACCATCGTAACTTTTTCAGAAGTTCACAACCTTCTTCTAATCATAATTATTTTATAATTATACAAAATTAGGTACTTTATTTGGAACCTGCAAATTCTTGTAAACAAAATTTAACGTCGAATTTGACAATGACAAAATCACATTTTTGCTGGTAGTGGAGTGCTTTAAGCCCTTATGAGATACAAACCTCGGAATTCATTTAGTGTGAACGAATTTTTATAAAACTTTTTGCATTGTATTGTTAATAAAATATATTACAAAGTTTACCCATTTAAATTCGTTGTTTTCACTTTAGTATTTAAATAAACACACATATACAAATGCACATATACAATAAGATGGCTCCGTGTTCCGAGAAAGCTCTGTATCAGGAGTCACATTTCAAAAATATTTTTATAGATATACAGGGTCAAATATATTTTTACACTTAAGTTTTAGTTTTTCAAACGAAATCCTTTATATTTTTAAGCGCTATTTGTGAATTTGCTATAAAATTCCAGTTTCAAAAATACCATAATACCATAGAGTATACTGAGTAGTTTTTGAATTATGACCATGAGGACGTCAATTGTCAATCTAGACGTCCAGTAACCTTCGTATGAGAACTTCTAATCGAGACGATCGACTTATTGTAAATTTATCGCTAAGAAACCGCCGTTCGCCAGCTTTTCAAATTTATAATAAATTGCACCTAAGGATATATGAACTAACGGACTATAAGAAGAAGACTAAATGAAGCAAATCTTATGTTAAGAAGGCCTGTTTTGGGACCAGAACTTACTAGATCTGTTGACTAAGACCTGGGACATGAGCAAATTTTTCTGACATTGTCACGTCACGGTCATAATGAAAATGACGGTCACGTCATTTATTTTAAAATTTACCTTTTTTTACCAAATGAAACTTTTTTTGAGATCTCTTTATTCCATGTTTGTTTGAAAACAGATGGACCTTAGTTACTTAGTTTAGTTACTCAGTGTGATATATAGCTGTGTTTTGTTTCATTGCTTTTAAAAATGTTATTATTTTATTTTAAAAGTATACATAAGCTCTGCCTTTAAGCTCATTTAGGTATCAGAATTTATTATTTTTTTGTTTTGTATTTGGTTATATACGGATGTGAACGTAGAACCACTAAGACTGATCTTTGTTTAAGTTTGTTTGTATCTGTTAATATATCTTTATCTTGACTTGCCTAGCGATTTTACATTTAAGGAAAATGACCATAAATGACCGTAAATGACAAAAATGATACATAAATGACAATGTCATGTCACAAAAAATAAATGACCGTCATTTTACATCCCTACTAGGACCAAAAGCAAAGGCATGATCTTAACGTAAAAATTACAAAAACATGTTAATGTCTTCTTCAAAAGCGAATATCTCCAACAAAAATAAAGCTAATGAGATGAACCAAAAAAACAAACTATCGAGAAAGGGTGTATCTGGATGATAAAATGATGTATTTCAAAAACTATACATTTTAGTCATATACTTTTCTGATGAAACTCGCCTTTATTTTTTTACTAAAATCCGAAAATCAATTAATATATAGGGTGTTCCATTACAAAAAACAAAACTTTGATGTGTAACTTCTTTTGGGGACATCCTGTAGAACTCTATATAATTTTTTTTTATTTCAGTTCGATCAGTCGTACGTCGCATTTCATAGGTCGCACATCATAGTACGCACGGGTTTTGTTGCTTGGAATTTTCCGCTTGGAATTTTGCACAATTTGCTGTTTAAGCGCATATCGTATAACAAATTAGTGATCTTTATTAACATGCATTTGTCATTTTTTATGGACAAATTTTAGGATATATGAATTCTTTAAAGGAGTTTCTGAAAAAGTGGAAATTAGAGCATTTATTTGCTATATTTGAGGGTAAGAGACATTTACCTATGCACCTGTTTAGATAATGCATGCATGACTATAGATAGAATAAGAATATAGGTATCGTTTTTTTATGCAAATAATTACAAAAGTTTTAGAATTTCAAGTCGTCGTATGAAAAAATTCAAAATGTGTCCAAAGCTTATAATTTTAATAATTTATTTGCTTCACTTTGATTAATCGTGATGTAACATTTTTTTATAATTTGTAGAGTGATGAACCACCCCAAAAAATACCAAGGAGTGAAGAAGCAGAAATAATATATATCGAGGGAAATAATATCACTTTACTTACTACTACAGACCAGGACTACCTAAATTTATCAGAAAATAATATGTCTCGTAATATGCCTGTATATGATGTATAGACTTCTCTTAGATCAAAATAAATTTTAGTTGAGTCAATAGTATTCGCTATTGGTATAAGAAAAGTGTCTCTTTAATCAAGAAATGTCCCTTTTCAATCAAGAATTTTTACATGAATCAAAGAGACTATTGTTCTTGTAGCAAGAACTTCTTTGCATATTCATTTTGGGTCAAGAGTGAAATACTTTGGACTGATAGATTCTTCTATTCTCTAAAGTAATTTTTGAAACTCGCCTTTATTTTTTTACTAAAATCCGAAAATCAATTAATATATAGGGTGTTCCATTACAAAAAACAAAACTTTGATGTGTAACTTCTTTTGGGGACACCCTGTAGAACTCTATATAATTTTAGAAAATTTTGTTCTTCTTGGAAAAACCGCGTCGTATGTGACTCGCCACTCTGTATAGCTCGATTTTACTCAAAATTTCAAAGATTAGAATATAAACAGAATAGGTATAGCTTATGAATTCGATTCATTTACTTCAATAAATTTACTTAGAAAAAAAATTAGAAAAATAAAAATATTAAGGAGAAAATAACTAAGAATTTACTAATATTACTAAAATAGAAAATTAAAAGCAACGAAAAAAAATGGGTAAATATTTTAGTATTTTATCTATAAAACACAATACAGAAGGTTTCACATTAACACATTCACAGTAATTGAATTCCGAGGTAAAAGTCTCTGGGCACTCCACCAATGGTATTTGAATTGTAGTTTTCTCTGGACCAGTGGCGGATACAGAGGGGGGCCCTTGCCCCCCCCCCCCTAAAATCTGTAAATTGTGTTAAATATTAGGCTTTTGGGTTAAAAATGGCGCCTTAAAAAGCATATTCTACATTACATTTTATTTTAGACCCCCCCTAAAATAAATTCCTGTATCCGCCCCTGCTCTGGACCATACTATAAAATTTACTAATTTGAAGGTCGACTTTTGCAAATAACTTTTAAATGCCGATTCCAAATAAAACTAAATTCTAGATAAAAGTATAACTTTAACGCTTCTTCAAGAAAGTCTAGGACAACTTTTGCATAAAATCCCCATCATCTGGGGAGATAATATTTGACCTTTTTAAAATTTACATGCGATTTCCTATGCTCCGTATTCCGATGCACCACCACTGTATACTTAACTTATACATATTTAATAATATATCAAAAACTCTATTTCTTTCTTTACTTATAGTACTTATTATATTTCTCTAACGAATTTTCTGATAGAACGGAAATTTAAAAAGCTTTGTAGAAAAATATTAATCTGCTTTAAGTGGCATTAGAGTTTTTCGTTGTGAAAAGTATTCAAGCTTTTAGCTTTAATACCCTACGCTGTGCTCTTTCAGGATAATACGTATACGCTTTCAAAGCAAAAAAACAAAGAGTTTACCTCTCCCCTACATACATGCCGACTTGCCAAATCCGTTTTCCGTTAAAAAACATTTAAAATCATTGTTAGTCTTAGTGCTATAGAAACAAACGTAATACCAATCAATATATTCTGCCAATTTGAATACCTACTGAAGATACTTATGTATATTTGATATCAATTAAACTTGTAGTTACGTAATCGAGGGCGCGATTTTATATTCATTGTTGCTAACTATGGACATATCTGGCGCCGTGCTGACTAACTGGTACTTAAATTTCGTGCTGGGAATTCAGGTGGTAGCTCTGCTGTAAAAAATGTCAAGTTGCCGCATTTATTTATTTATTTCCTGTCCTTGCCATTCGTTTTGGCACTTTAGTTTTGTATTACGAGTTTTTGGTTTAAATAAATAGTGTTGTGATTCTTTAAGTTTAAAAATGTTTACTAGCAGACCTTGCAGTCGAACATTGTTCTTTTTAGAACCACTTTTAGTGCAAAGTGGTACAAGATAGCTTATTAGCCGTAAAAAAACTTGAACGGGAAAGCGGTTGCAATAGCCTTTTATGTCCCTTAAGTCCTGTTAAGAAGGTGAATTTTGTTGATGTAAATAATAACTGTTTATATACTTATAATTAATTTGTTTTTGTTTCATAAAATATTTTGATTAAAAAAATATATAAAAGTCGGCGACGCTGTGCCGTTCAAGTTTAACCACGTGACTAAAAGTTTATTTGGTATGAATTGTATAGTTATCTATATTGCGTTTGTAGTTATCTATGTTGGGTTTTTTACACAACTCGTATATTAAAAGTCCAGTTAACTGATGAGTTTAATGCTCATACAGTCTAGAGATGAGTTGATGAGAACATGGTCCTGATAGATATGAATCCATGGACCACTCTACTGAATCTCGATCTCTATCTGCTGAAGTGTATTGCTGATTACCCACAGGTCGTCGGCAGCAAACGACACATAACGATGCAGCGAAATAAATCAGCATTGGAGAGTACTGGAATAAAGAAGTTTTTAAGTTTACTTTTGCGGAACCGTAACCATATTCGAAATTATCATGTATTACCTGAAACTTGTGTCTAGTGTTGTTATTTTATTGGTAAATTCGACAAATTATGGAATATATTATGATTGTACAGGGTGGGTCAAAGAAATCAACAACGAGGACTACGTTAGTTTTATTTTTTCTTAAAGATGCATTTTTATTTCTTAAAAATACTATCAGTTAAATGCCAATCATTTTGCTTCTAGCATGAAGCAATCCATATTTTATCAGTTTTGATGGAAAGCTGTAATTGTGTCTCGATTATCTTTTATTAGGATGTAAAGTTCGTAATGCTTTCTTTCTAAAGCAGGTAGCTTTGCCTCAAAGTCTTAAGGTACATCTGCCAAATAAATAGAAGGTGATGTGGCAAAACGCAAACATCAGATTTCCCTAAGGAGCTTCATGTAACTCTAGATCCGATTCTTTTCAAATACCGGGTCTACCCAGCTCTGATAGAGTCTATCAACTAGCTTTCTTTTATTTGTACCTGTATATACACTATTCATATCTGCATATACAGGGTGACAATTTGAAAACTAACAGTATTTAATATTGCCTCTACCGATGATGGTATGAAAATTTGGCGAAACACATCAATTTACATATCAAGGGGGACAATTTTTGAGGCATTTGTTGTCGTGTTACTTTCAACCCCTAGACCCCCAGGACACCTAGCCCTAAAATTTTAAATAGCAACCCCTATTTCTTTTTCCATTTTTGTGTTTCTTATAGAATTCTAAATAAACTGCCTTATTTTTTTGAGAATTTTATAAGGAACACAAAAATAGTAAAGGAAATAGGGGTTGCCATTTAAAATTTTAGGGGTAGGTGCCCTGGGGGTCGAAGGGTTGAAAGTAACACGACAACAAATGCCTCAAAAATTGTCCCCCTTGATATGTAAATTGACGTATTTATAGCCAAATTTTCATACTATCATCGGTAGAGGTAATATTAAATACCTACTGTTCGTTTTCAAATTGCCACCCTGTATACCAACATATGGATTCTCGTGCTTAATTTAAATAAAAGCTAAAACTGTGTTAGAAATTTATAAGTTTATCTTAGGTCACTTCTGGCCGGCAAATGTTTGTTTAACTGGGCAATTGGTGTGTTTGCTTTTATAAATTCTGACTGAAACGCGTTTCAAGTTGAAATTTAGTTCAACGATTTATTTGCATCGCTATTGTGCCTTGCATAATAGAAAATCTAACTTCGTATTTGTTTAAACATAAACACGCACATTATAAATTTATGTGTCATTTTTCTTTATTTAATATAAACAAAACTAGAGTTTTAGAAAATATATTATTAATATTTAATTTAACATTTATGCATTATATGCAGATTATATTCAAAAATAAAATTCTTAAGTTTTTTTAACAAAATATAGGTTTTTCAGTTAGATACTGAGGGTAATCACGGATACGGTATATTCAGCGGTCTTTTTTATCAAATTTGGCTAACCAGCAAAAACCACTTGATATTTTTCACATGCAATATTTTTTGACCAAAAAACTAAAGTATTCTCGACGGTAGCTATATCCCATCAACAACATAAAATCTAATTCAAAGCAGCCAAAATAAAATAGAAAACGGAGAACTATATACTGACTAGAAAAAGTTGATATCAGAGCCATTAAAACTAATACGTGCAAATTCGTAACGTCTGGATAGTTAGTTACTTGTAGCAGCTAGACGTTTGACTTTTACATTTAATGAAAAAGAATCGGGATTTTTCATTTCCTCCTTCCTTTGTAATTTTTTCTCTAAACGCCAACAAAAACTCAACTTGATGTTTGTGAGACTTCTATAAGTAATTTAGGTTTTTGACGATTGGTTATAGGGTATAAATTATTAGATATATATTGGTAATAAAGCTACACTGATAAAAAAGATAGACTTGAACTAAAGTCGCCATCGTTCTTGAAAAAAAAAAATAGTGGCAAGAGAATTTATTTTAGCTCAAAAGATAATATTTTGCCTGAAGAAAAACTCTCTTAAGTCAAGAAAACTGGTTCTCTTGAAAAATTCGAAAATTTCTCTTGAATCTATTTTCATTCAACCAAGTGCAAGTTACTTTGTTTTACGATAATAAGAAAAATACGCTAGGAAGTACTTTTGATGAAAAATAATGACGAGACGCAAAGACGATGACGAAGGACGGTATATACAATCAGTCGGCAGTTCGATCAGTCGTACGTCGCATTTCATAGGTCGCACATCATAGTACGCACGGGTTTTGTTGCTTGCAATTTTCCGCTTGGATTTTGCATAATTTGCTGTTTAAACGCATATCGTATAACAAATTAGTGATCTTTATTAACATGCATTTGTCATTTTTTATGGACAAATTTTAGGATATATGAATTATTTAAAGGGGTTTCTGAAAAAGTGGAAATTAGAGCATTTATTTGCTATATTTGAGGGTAAGAGACATTTACCTATGCACCTGTTTAGATAATGCATGCATGACTATAGATAGAATAAGAATATAGGTATCGTTTTTTATGCAAATAATTACAAAAGTTTTAGAATTTCAAGTCGTCGTATTAAAAAATTCAAAATGTGTCCAAAGCTTATAATTTTAATAATTTATTGGCTTTACTTTGATTAATCGTGATGTAACATTTTTTTATAATTTGTAGAGTGATGAACCACCCCAAAAAATACCAAGGAGTGAAGGAGCAGAAATAATATATATATATCGAGGAAAATAATATCACTTTACTTACTACACACCAGGAAAACCTAAATTTATCAGAAAATAATATGTCTCGTAATATACCTGTATATGATGTATAGACTTTTCTTAGATCAAAATAAATTTTAGTTGAATCAATAGTATTCGCTATTGGTATAAGAAAAGTGTCTATTTAATCAAGAAATGTCCCTTTTCAAACAAGAATTTTTGCATGAATCAAAGAGACTATTATTCTTGTAGCAAGAAATTCTTTGCATATTCATTTTGGGTCAAGAGTGAAATACTTTGGACTGATAGATTCTTCTATTCTCTAAAGTAATTTTTTAAATGTTATGAAAAGATAGTTAATGCTTTGGGTAAAGAAACGTCGTTTTTGGCCCTATTGAAAAGCGCCAATCTTTTGGGTCAAAGTCATATTCATTTCGACTGAGAGATCCTTTTTTTCAGTGCATAGTTCTTATCAAATAAACTTTGAGTCACGTGATTAAGCTTGACCGGCGCAGCATTGCCCATTTTTACATATTTTCTTTTAATCAAAATATTTTAGAAAACAAAAAAAAATTAACTCTAAATATATAAACAGTTATTATTTACATCAACAAAGCTCACCTTCTTAACAGCACTTAAGGGACATAAAGGGCCATTACTACTGCTTTCCTGTTCAAAATATTCCAATAACGTTGCGATGTGTTTTTACGGCTATTAAACTATATTGTACACTTCGCACTAAAAGAAGCTCTAAAAAGAACAATGTTCGACTGGAAGGTCTGCTAGTAAAAATGTTTAAGTTTAAAGTATCACAACACAAAAATTCAAGTGTCAAAAAGAATGACAAGCAGAGCTACCACCTGAATTCCCCGCGGGAAATTTAAATTCCAGTTAGTCAGCCCGGCGCCGAATATATCCATGGTTGGCAACAGCGATTTTAAAAATCGCGCCTTCGATTATGTAACTAAAAGTTTAATTAGTATAGAATATAGTTATATTATGTTCTCTTGATCACTAAAGATTAATATTCCTGCTCTATCCACAACGAAGTTACAAAAGAGCTAAAATTGTCGTGAGTTGCTTTGGAAAAAGAATGGTAAAGTCTGTCTTTATAAAGTTTTTCTTTATTCTTTTTGTTTTTTGCTTCTGTGAGGCTGGGAAAGATACACACTAGAAATTTAAGTATTTTTTGATGGTTAGCCAAATTCGTTTACGAGTAAATAGTAAATAGCCTTGTTTATTATTTATATTTCTGTTTCAGTTGCGAAATATATAAAGGTCTTTCCAAGATATATTTTATAGATCGATGTTGTCATTCAGGCACTAAAATATATTAACTATTACAGTTTGATAGTGCCTATCAATTTAACTTTTTTCATCTCTGTGGCATAATTTTAACGTTTATTGCCGGCCCTATCAAATTTGCCGATGGGCAATAAAAGAGATTAACGTCCTTCAAGCGTGTAAATATTCCGGCAAATTTCGAATTTTTGAAGTACTATTAAATCGCTTTGCAAAGCCATATTTTAGGGGCCATAGGTATGATACCCCACATAAAGCTTTTAAAAAATCTAAATTGTGTAGTGTAAGCAAAGGTCAATCCATATTGTACTTTAACTCGATTAAAACTTTAATATCGACTAAAACATAAATGGATAATGGATATGAATCAGTTATAGGATATGTGCTGACTGATAAATTTAATAGAGATTTTCATATCCTGTCTATGTTTGAAAAGGGCAGACAATGATGAATTTTGAAATTAAAAAGGAAAATCTGGGGATATTTACTTGATAACGACTTGATACAGAGAAGTCGAAACACCCTGCAAGTCTGACTCATTGGTGAGTCAGCCTGAGGAGGATGCTCTCTCTCTCTCTCTCTCTCTTGACGATTTCACATGTGAAAAGAACATCGGGGAAGATCTAGCGAATATAAAATTAAAATTGTTTTTAAGTCTGAGACAATTCTAAGAAGTGTCCTGAACAAAAACAAAACCGGAATCATCAAAACAAGAGGAAGAGCATCTACCAGGTACCTTGCGAGTGCGGTAAGTTGTATATTGAAGGGTCAAAACATCCTCTACATGTACGACTTGACTTGACGAACACAAAAAACATACGCAAAGAGATGAAACAATGAAGTCTGGTATTGCAGATCATGTGTGGTCGAAGCACCACAGCATAAAATGGTCGGAAGCCCGGGTTGTCCACATAGAACATCATTGGAAAAAGCACAAATTCAAAGAGGCCGTATTCATATCTAACCATAATAAAATCTTTAGCAATCCAAGTATGGAAATTTCAACAATATGACAGCCATCATAAAGTCATAAAACGCTCCAAAAAAAACTAATAATAATTCCAAGATTTTTATTCCTTGCTAAACAATTCCAGCAGCATTTTTCATACAAATTCAAACAAAAAAAAGGTCGGAATATAAATAGTTTATATTATATTTTGACATTAGCATATTAATCAAAAATCTACTTCATAGCTTTTTTATTATAATTTTTAATGTTATTATATATTTATAAATTTTTTGACCTGGGCCAAGCTTCTACAATAGCTTGGCTCTATTCAAAGGCTAAATGCTTTATTCGAAGTTATCATGACTATGTTTTCTCAGGCTACTTCAGGGTCCGGGAATGTTAGCTTAATGCGAAAGATTAATGTTTTTACACCTCATAAAGCTAAAATCTGTCCACTTTCGGCCTTTTAGAGGTTTATTAAAGATCACTCGACGTCAATACCATGAAAGAGCGGCGATGTTGGGTCCCTTTGTCAGATTTATACTAAAAGGCATTGTAAAGATATATATTAGAAATTAACTATAAAAAATGTATTTCCAACATCTATATGCCAATAATTAAAGAAAAATAAAAATGTTGCGTTAAAGTATAATTATGAAGCTAAAAAATATTTTATGTATTATGTTTTTATTTAGGCACTATAAGGGATGTCCGAAAATCTGCCAGTAGTTGACAAGGTAGTTTTTACGAGGTAGTTATTACTAATTTAATTGACTTTGAATTTGTGTTTACTGGTACTATAATATTTTTTCTAAAAAAAAAACACTTTTGATTGCTTTGTCGTGATGGAAATTTATGACTTACAAAATTAATCAGTATTTTTATTTTTTTTTATTTATCAATATTTCAAATACTGCACTCAACCAAAAGTCGAGATAATTATAATGAAAAAGTTCATTAATATAATGAATTAAATCATTAATTTTGAGCCGATGAACGATTTCATTGGCACAATGAAAAGTAATTCATTAACTCTATGAAATTTAAGTTCATTAAATCAATGAACAGTGTTCATTAATTTGAAGAACACATTCATTGGTACAATGAACAGATTTCATTAATATAATGTACCTAAATCCTTATATGAACCGTATCATTAATACAATGAAATTTATTTCAAGGAAATAATTTCATAACCTATTTAGTTATACATTTAAAAGTCGGACCCGGTCCTATTAGTAACTCTTGTTATACCATATAATCGATGATAAAGAGCGCTGTTATTGATATGAAATGTCATTGATAGTCATTTCCCAGTCAACTACCTAAAATAATTCTACTATAAATAGATCTCTATTTGAACAAGCCCTTAGCTACAAAGGTAACAAAATTACCAATAGTGCCGACTTACTTACGAGCACAGTAAATTTTTCCATTAGGGCAATAAAAAATAAGTGCAATAAACTAATAATAATTTATTAAACTCGATATAGCATATACAAATTAAAAATTAAAAAAATCGAATCGACGAGGAGAATAGTCATGTTATTATTAATTTTAGGGTAAATTATAATAAGAAAATTAATTTACCAGTCGATATCCTGAGGGATTTCTATAAAAAGATCATTTCTTCATTATATTAGCTGTATCCTTAGACTTGATAACGTCTAGACGAATATGCAACAGGCTTTCCAAGTCGCATCAAGTGGGTCCGATGTTAAATTGTCGAATTTGAGGGCTTGAAGGCAGGTCTCAACATCTTCTTCCAGTTCTAAAAGACGTATATAAAAATAATTATAATGCCAAATATTAAAAGAACATTCGAATTTACCTTAATTCCATGCCTCGACTTGTTACTATGTTTTTCTTCTTTTTGTTTTTTATCTTCTAAAACATATTTGGAAACCGCTGTTTTAATGAATACCCACACCAGAGATCTCACACAGCGGAATTTGATTTGACAACACATCAAATTAACTACAATACGATAGGACTTTTATTTAAAATATTTAAAATATTGAAAAGAACACTTACCGCTCTAATGAAACTAAAGCCTCACTGAATAACTCAACCACACAGACGTTATTAAAGTGCCAAAGTAACCGATCAAGATGGCCACCATTTAAGTCCAAATATTTTATTCCTGATATTAATAACCGCGTACATTAATATAATGTAGTGTGTTTCTTGTATTAATAACATTGTTCATTGTCACAATGTACAACTCATTAATCAATGATTTAGTACATTACTATAATGAATATGTGTTCATTAAAGTTTCAGCCTTAAAACAAAGAACGCATTCATTGGGACAATGAACGCGTTCTTTATATTAATGAAAATCTTACATTAATTTAATAACCAGATTTTCATTATATTGATGAAATTAGATTCATAATATTAATAAATCAGGTATCGATCTATGATTAACAAATCATTAATATAATGAAAAAAATCATTGTTCCAATGAAAGAACAGTTAATAATCAATGTTCATTAATATTATGAACAATATTTTTTTCAGTGTGATGGAATATACACGTAAAATGAGAAAACCAACAGTAATAATAGAAAAATATAACATCGAGTCACTATCAGACAGCAGTACAAGAACTTTATTCAAAACCCTATTAGGAGAAAAATTAAAAATAATGGACACATCACAATATGAAGTCGAGTGCACAACTGGAACAATATCAAAGAAATAGTAGGGATAAACACCTTCATGCGAACAGACAGCAAAATTAAAATTTATAAGACCTGCATTAGACCAATAATGACATATGGAATAGAAATCCGAAAGGAAACAAACAAAACCAAAAGCATGTCAAGAGTCGCTGAAATGAAGAACCTAAGAACCATAATAGGGAAGACTAGAAGAGACAGAATTTGAAACACAATCATCAGGCAACAATGTAAATATAGGACGTAGAGAGATGGGGTAGGCAAAGAAATAGACAATGGTTCGCACGCGTAAAACGCATGGAAGAAAAAAAGCTCTTGAAGGGAAGCCCATGGGTAAGAGACAGCCGTGAAGACCTTCAAAAAGATGGAATGACAGTTGGCAGACCCAAGCTCCCAAGAACTCCTACAGAGGCAGCTTTAAAACTAGCAGATCGACTCAAGAAGAAAATTTATCATAGGTGGGTATGAATAAATTTAAGGACTCATTAAATTTAAAGAAGCATAAATTCTTCTTTTAATTTCTAAAATTTACATTTAAACCAAAAAATCTGTAATTTAGTGCCAAAAAAATGTTTTATAAATCAGAAATAGGTATATATATATTTTTTATAAAACTGGATTTCTCATAAACGAACTAGAAGACCTTCATTCTTTTCTAACAATGCCCGAAACTTTGTATATCTGGCTTTTATATTTCAAGTCGTTTCAGAAACAGGCGAAATGTTTATTTAATACGAAAGATTAATGTTTTTACACCTCATAAAGCTAAATTTCGAGACACGTTCGGACTTTTAGCGGTCTATTAAACCAGTTTATAGAGCCGCCGCTACAAAAGAACGAACGAACGGTCGATGCGGAATCCAAAGAACGCATCGGTGCGTGGCTTAATTCCTTCGGCCGGTTTCGATTTGTTCGAGTTTTGGAGCGCCATTGTGAGGGGCGACTGTTTTGGCATTAGGCGAATAGAGCCGACATGTTTTTAACATTAAGATATTTCGGAACGGTTGAGCTGGTCGGGGAATTTTAGAAATAGAGGCCAGAGATTCGATTTCAGTTTTTTGAAAGGTGTACTACTAAACGCGTTTTTCCTACATACTTTAAAATAAATGTAGCAAAGGCTTTGGAGAAGAAGACAATGGAGAAGAAGATATAAAAAAACGGGTGTTAATCTGGGATATAATCATTTATATACTGCACTTCCCGGATAATCAAGTTATCATAGCCAACGGTAAAAATAATTTGGAGTACATGGCAAGAAAACTTCAAGATAGTTCTTCTCCTAGGAGATGCGAGACCTTGTCGTTGGTACAGAAGCTCCTGGTTAGGTGCTAGGGAGAAGCCCCTTTGGCACTTTGGCTAGGTCTAAGGAGTATCTCATTGTCTTGTCCCTGGCTGTAGTGTCGTGGCCAGGGAATTGCACCAAGACGTATAACGGTGCCTGATGGGACTACCCTGTCTGTCATACCAGGCATCCTTTACTGTCTGTGGTCATGTATCATGGACAGAGGGTGTGAGGGGATTTTAGTTTAACTGTCCGGACCAAGAGGAGACAATTTCACCAAAAACCTAAATCCTTTAATGGCGGAACCAGGTCAAAGGGATGCTTGGCTAGCTAGAACTCTTCTAGCCTCTTCAACCTTGGGAAACCAGAGGGCAACCCATTATATTCTCGTCTCCCTTACTTCTACATGTGGGCCTTTGTAGAAGTGGACCGAACAATCATTTATAGATTCGGCACAACACCGGTATCAGGTCTAAGGAGAGACCAAGTTAAAGAAGTGGAGAAAATGGAGACTGATATCCACCTCACGGATACCTCAGCCGGAGACAAGTTCCTCGATTGTGAAGGGCACGGAGGGCTAAACCTCAACCCTGGAGGGGTGTATACCCTCGTAGGAGGTAAATGCCCACTCCTCGGAGGATGAACATCTGTTGCCAGAGGAAGATGGAGAAAACCTTCCCCCTATACCAAGAAGATTCCCGTGTGTGCTGAGTTATGCTAGTGCTGGCATTTCTTGTCTTGGGTGCCGACTTCCGTGTGTACGAAGAGTACATTCACGCTTAGCAAAATAAGATGTACTGAATAAAGACAGAAGGCAAGTATTTTCCCAAGCGATGACTCAAGGTTTCGCTTGCCAGCAGGGTAGACTCTATGATGATCTAAAACTCAAGATCTTTTAGGTTGCGGTGGTTAACTCCCCTTCTTACTCATTCTACATTCCACATTTTTAGACCTACCTATATTCTTATCTCACAGAGGAAAATAGTTAACAAAGAGGATATATTTAGAGCAAAGGGGATATATTTATATCTTATCATATCCTCTCAAACAGTGTCATTCGAATTTGGCGATAAACTCTCCAGTTCCTATTTACCTTGTGACCTTGAAAGAAATAAAATTGACAATTTATACAAGTACGTGCAAAAAGTTCTGTAAGCTTCCAACAGAGCATAGTTTTTTAAAATAATTACTTAGATGACGTTTCCAATTTCGCTTGGGTGCATAAGATTACAGTTGAGGGATGGAATTTTAAGTGTTACAACAGCAAAATAAAACACTAATTCACCACAATACATCAAAACTCTTTACTTTTGCACGCGTTTTGCTAACCATGTTAATCATCAGTAGATGATTAAAAGTCAGCTTTAGTCATGTGCTGAAGAAGCTAATACCGTAGATTTCGAATTGAACTATAGAATAGAGATATTTTTTTTATTGTTTCTTCTGCAATTAAAGTAGATTGCAAATTATTTAATACTAAAAATATATAGTTCAAAAATGCAGATTCTGCCCAATAAAAATTAAGAATAAAATATTTGATATTCTAATATAAATAAAGGTTAATTTTCAAAATAATACTACAAACGTTCACAACAAAAAAAAATCGTCCAGCTGCAGAAACGATCAACAGTCCCAAACAAAAAATAACACATCTACTGTATACCAGCATCTGATACCGTGTAAAATCACGATTTTCCCACCTTCGCTTTTTGTCAATTCCGGGACAGTACCTATTTTAGCACCTGTAGGGTTTTATTTAAACAGACACAGTAACCCTTAACCATGTTCCCATGACATTTTCAGGCGTTTCTTTAGTTGAGAGATCCAACAATGAAATAAATTATGGATATGTAACATAACACTTTTGCTGCCTTGGGTTGATATTCTCGACATCTACCTTTATGTCTATTATACTAACCATGACCAGAGAGAAACAATTATAATGTAAAAGATATTTTTTTAAAAATATAAATAGACATTTATGATTTATTTTATCTTTGCCGTCAATTTTTTATTTAGTTTTAATGCTCTTCATCATTAAGTTCTTTTATTAACGAACATTTTTTAATAAAAACTATTTTAGATTTAATATTTTCCCTCTACTCTGAAATATTACCATTTCGAATACACACAAGTGTAGCATTGTAAGGAGTCAATATTATACAGTACAGTAGTATATTTTTATTTGGAAAATGGAAATATATTACTGTACTGTATAATATTGTACTTTTTATTTAGATATTAGTACAGATAGCGTAAAACAAGAAAGAGCAAAGGGTAGAACATAAAAAGCTAAATAACTTGATGTATATATCACAATTTTCCTGTTTCCTATTTAAAGATAGTAGAAGGATATTGTAATGTAATTTTTTGCGAGGATGTCGATTTTTTCATATACCTGAAAAATTTTTAAACCGTCAATTTTGACAGATACGACGCCATTTTGATGTGTTTTAAACGAAAACTCCTACATATTTTAGCATCGTTCGATATACATATTTTAGTTAATTTCAAAAATATATAGTTTGGTATACTTTGCACTTACCGTTTTTGAGATACAGGGAATTTAAGAATGACATTTTTCAGAATCATTTTAAGTGTCCCACCCATTTTTAAATCTTCCTGGTTCCTATTCTAAGATAGTAAAAAGATGTTTTTTTTGCAAGGATGGCGATTTTCTACCTGAAATTTTTTTAAAACGTCAATTTTGACAGATACGACGCCATTTTGATCTTTTTAATGGAAACCCCCACATATTTTTTTTTATTTCAAAAATATATAGTTTAGCATACTTAGCACTTAGAGTTTTCTATATACAGGGGGCTGAAAATCAAGACATCCTCTAATTTTTATGAAACTTTGTACATCAAAATAACAGATTGTATAGTGTAAATTTTCATACTTGGGGATCGCTAAAGATGTTACTGAGTGTTGATATATAAATAGCTTCTGTATATTTATGTTTTTTTTCCGATGATGTTCCTTGTAGATAACCCGAGCTTCAAACCACTTTATGTCGTGTTACTGGGACCAGAGTAGGTATATATTAATTGTTGAATAATGTAGTAATAGTTGAAGTAATCCTAAATGCTCAATTCACTAGAAAAAATGTGTTGTGTTTTTTGAAAGTTGGTTGTTTTCATGGTTGTTTCCATGGTTGTTCCATGGTTGTTTCAACGTTACAATCCTTATTTTTACCCAAAAATTGTCTGTTTCAACTCACTTCGACTCCTCTTTCAACTACCTTATGAGGGGTAGCGGGTGGAGGTTGTCCACAGGGAGGAGTGTTATCTACTCTACTTTGGGCAACCTTCGTACATGACCTCCTCCACGAACTGTCCACACAAGGTTTTTATTGTCTAGGATATGCAGACGACATCGTAATTGTGGTCAGGGGCAAGTTTGAAAGAATCCTTCTGCGGCGTTGCAAAGGCGGTCACGAGAATAGCCACGAAACGATGGGTGGCCAACAAATCTCTAGAATGGTGGAGAAACTCACCAGGGCAGAGACAGGCGAAAAGGTTCATTGTAGAATATTCACCAAAATTCACGGTAGACTTGATAAACAAGGACAGAAAGACAGTCAAAGCTGTAGTAGGTCTACTAACAGGGCATTGTAAGCTAAATAGACATCTAAAGCTGATGGGACTGACATCCGAAGCTATGTGTAGGTTCTGCCAATCTGAAGAAGAAACGTCAGAACACATTTTATGTCGGTGTGACAGCCTGGCAAATGTGCGGTTCCCGGTAATAGGCAATGATAGGCCATTGCCAGGGAGCTACATGGATGGTTCAGTCTCCAAGTTGCTAAACTTTGTGAAAAGGATAGGACTAGAGAATGTAATCTAAGGATCAGAAGAGGACCACAATAGATCTGAGAAGGTCGCAGTGGATCAGGCCGAAAGCCACCTCTAAGAATCTAATCTAATCTAAACCTTATGAGGGTTGTTGAAACAAAATGACTTCTGACATTTAAGTCGACTCTTTACTACTAGAATTATTCATATTAACTCTCTCTTTGTGTTACTTATTTGCAAGTGCAAGAAATGCATTATCAATGGATACTAATTTCAATACATTGATATTTATAGTATTTTGTCTATGAAGCAAAACGTCAAAATTGTTTCAACTTTTTCACACATATTCTTTGCTAGTTCATATTATAAGAAGTTCAAGAATATACTCCCTTTATCTTTGACTGGGACGATCTACGACCCTTTTAATAGCGGCAGAACGGTAGGCACGTCCTCGCGCACAGCATGGACAAGTTCTGTATACGTAAATAGCTCACAGGTAGTGGAAGTGTTAAAGATCATGTTCGACGATAAAACGGGGGCCCCTGTTCATGCCAGCAGCGATGAAATCACAATTTATTAATAAGGACTGGAAAGTGAGATCCTCGGCGATAAGCCAGCCGATGTCGTTTTTTCGCGGAACGTCGAATCCTCGTGGGTGGAAGATGGGCAGATAAAGAAGATGGAGCATCGAAGAAGTCTCGTGGTTGAAGATTCGATACATTTCTTGTTTAATATTTTTAATGCGTATTGTGCCCGGTGGCGTAGAGGTACAGCTCTCGTCTACCAATTCAAAGGTTGTGAGTTCGAATCCTACAGTCGACTATTTTTGATAAAATAAAAATAGTTTGGGTACCTAGGTCGACTCAGCCTTAAATGAGTACTTGTTATTCACAATCCAGGGGTAATAATAGGCGGTTAAAGCGTAAGGCTAGCCACATTACCTTCGTTTGTATACCGAACGGCGCTATGACAAGCTGTACCTTGCTAGTCCCAAGGCGTTAAACGCTATATACGGGAGCTATTATTATATATTATTATAATGCGTATTGTTTGAATATTTAATATTCAACAATTAGCTTTTACTGGTGACAAAAAACTAAATCTCTCTTAAAACTTTCGAAAACAAAATAAAAAGAAGATGAACTTTACCATGTTTTTTAAATAATAAATAGATATACTTACTTTTACCTCGACTTTTACTAATTTCAACAGCTTTTTTCTCCCGAACTCTTTACTTTTATCATTTTTCCTCATTTTCTTCTTTTTTCCTGTTATGTCTTAATAATGTTTTATTTTTATAATTGCCCTAGTTGATTCATTGAAGATTTCTTCAAATTCCAAGTTTTGGTTAGGATTTTTTTTAAAGAAAACTTGGTGGATAATATCTAGGGTTTCCAATTTTCGGGATCGGGATCCCGTTTTTAAATCCCGGGATTAGGACCCATATAAACCCGGAATCCCATGATTGACTAGAATAAGAAACTTAATTTAAAGAAATACTTAATAAAAATACAGCTACATATATCAAAACGGAAATGAATAAAGAGCTTTATTAAAATAGACAAAACAAAGTAACATTCATATTTAGTAAGTAAAAAAATACAATGCTTGTTGCAAAAAAATATAGCAAACACGGAAATATAACTTTTAGAAATTGAATTTCTGCTTAGTATAAATAAAAAATTATCTTGGAAAGTCGAATCATTGTATTTACATTTTTCGATATTTTCGGGATCCCGGGATTTAATATAGAGACTTCGGGGATAAACGTTACACCGGGATTCCGGTTTTGAAACCCTAATTATATCATATAAACGTGAAAAAAAGCACAAGACCACAAGAGTCTTGCACGTTTGGTCTTGTTTAAGTCTTGGTCTCGGATATGTACAAAAGGCAAGATCAAGACCAGTCTCGGTCATCACTAAATGGTTTGTGAACCACCTGAACTATAGTATTATTTTAAATCAATTGTTCTGTATGGTTTCAATTGTATATTAGTGATATTAGTTCAAATCTCCTGTAACGGTAAAAATATATCATCCGTTAACTAGTAGATAATGACTTACGAGAATGTAAATATTTTATATTTACGTGTTCCTAAAAGACCAAATTGTGCATGGTGTTTTTGCATGACAGTTTCGGTAGTAAATATTTAATTGGCGAGATGTATAAAGCAATTTTTTTACAAAATATCATAGAAGATAACCAGATGTATTTATTTATACACACGTACACATTTAATATGCTTGTGCGACATATTTTTCGTATTAGAAATATACGGAGGTGACCTATATTTCAAAATAAGCATATTTCTTTAAATACAAAACATTCAGTTTTAAGACACTCTATATACATAAATAATATTATTGATTTTTGGATTTTGAAAAAAATTAAAAATTTGTTGAATTATTAAATTTTGATTATTCCAGAAAATTGGAAACTTTGGATAATATCTAGGGTTTCCAATTTTCGGGAATATATTATTTGTTCAAAATTATTGTTTTAATTATGTTTTCCCTACTATTGCAAAAATTTTAAAGAAAAAAAATGTTTTTAAGAAAATGCTGCTTTATGATTTTAAAGAAATTCCAGTTGGAGAACAACCAACAAGAGTCAAGCTGTCTAATACGGGGTACTCCATCTGGACCATTTTCCCAAATAATAAAGGCTTTTTTCCCTATTTTCCAAAAAGTGTTGCATACCTATATGGGTGAAAACTTATTAGTGGATATTTTCACAAAATGAGAAGAACAATTTTAATAATTCATAATTCTAAAGTCTAATTCATAGATTTAGGAAGAACAGATATCACATTGTGCATTTTAACCCGATCAAACAATCGGAGGTTGACTACGTACTGTAAAAACCAACTGAGATAGAGAAGGCGACATTGCCACATCTAAAATTTGCGCTATCTACTTAGTTTGATTTGCAGAAAAGGTAACTTTAAAACCTTCACCGGATATCAATAAATCTCAATTTCTTAATTAAATTAATAGTTTATTTTTAAAGAAGCATGGGTAATAATATGTTATTAATCAGAGGATATATGCGTTACTATTAAAGGACATGTTTACTGTTTAATGTGCTGAAAAGTCTAGAACTATTGGCAACGTCGCTGCTAGTCTTCCAGAATGAAAATGAGCTGCCCGTCCCACCACCCCTCGCGACGGCCTTTGGTCCGTTATAGCGTACTACGTTTAGCTTACGGTGTGTTTGAAGTCGGAATCAAGTCCGAAGTGAACTTTTCAGTGTTTTTCAGTAGTTTTTGTTTTTGTTTAACGTACTTTTGAATCTGCGAATTTTCATTATGGTACGACAGTGTCAAGTGTGTGGAAAAATAAACTCAAATTACCCGAATGTGTCTTTTCACAGGTAGGTACAAATTTTCGCCGTAATTGTACATAGGCGTCCCACAAGGGAGCCCCTTACAATTAAAATAATTTCTAATTATATTTGTCGAATTTTGATCTATTAAAATAAGAACGTAGTAGCCGGTAATTGAATTTTAATTCGTCTCAATTACTACCTAACTGTTGTAGATCATAACAAATTTGAATATAAACGTTGCATTTGAAGCTTTATTATAAGCCAGAAAGTGACATTTTTTTTCTTGAAATTGCGTCATATTTTGGTCATTATATACGATATTCTAAAGGAATTTTGCTCAACAAATAAACAAAGGTGTTTACCCGACTTTTTTTACTTTTTTAGGTTTTACTGCTTTATTATATCTGCCCCTTCGGCCTTGTTTAGACAATTTTGTACCACGGTACAAATACCTCTTCCTAGAGTTATTTGTACTGCGTGTTTACCTTTTTTTTAGAATGGGACGAACTGTAAATAATTTTTAGGCTACTAGTTTTATACATACTTATATACAGAGTGACCCAGGCCTCCAAAAAAGCTTTTTACCTATTACGTTTTTGGTTTGTGATTTTTATTTCAATTTTTTACATAAGATGGGGGCCATTGTAACGCACATTTTCAAAATATTTTTGTCAACATACAGGGTGATTCGAACCGCAGTACATATGCTTAATACAGTTCATAAAGATTGAGACATTTAACTAAAATTTGATTGTCTGATAAAGCTATCTTTAAAAGTAATGGGTTTGTAAATAAACGTAATATTCATTATTATGCGACAGTCCCATACTGTAGCACACAGATTTGATACTTTTAATGATAAATGCCTTCTATTGAGAGACTAAAAGGTAATTGCCTCGTATCAAAGCCATCATAATACAAGAAGAAGGCCGAAAGTCAAATCTTGTCTCATATTTTCAAAAAAAAACACAATTTTCTCATTAAATATTGATTTTAGGTATAGGAAGTTATTAATAATACAAGATTAAACAACTATTACACAGTACTTCACAGGAAGCTATCGATTGCGAACTAACTAAATCGTTACTAATTACTAATTTTGAGAAGTTCTTTAATAATATCAAAAAAAGGTAAAACTAAAACCTAAACTATCATTTGAGATTAAACGGGAAGTTCTAAATAATGTTGCCTATTCTAAACAAGAAAAATTTATTAATAAGTTTTATAACATCTCTAATTAAATTTGGACGAAAAGAATATTTCTGTTTGCTGTAGGTAATTTTCTCATGGAAAATACGTAAATAAAAATGACTTTTTAAGTCAAAAAAAAGTCAAAAGGACAAGTTATTCTAAAAAAGGACTGTCCTTTTCAAAAAAGGACAGGTGGCAACCCTAGATATTTCTGGAATGGAAATTTAATGGCAAATCCACAACTTTAGTTTGAAAATATGTTCCGGCCACCTATGTTTTCAAAAATGTCTAAAATGTGCTTTACCATTGCCTCCATATTCTGAAAAAAAATTGAAAGAAGTCACCAACCACAAACCTAATATAGAACTGTTTCAGAAACTTGAGTCACCCTGTAAATATTCAAAAGTAACTGAAAGTTTAAATTGAAAATCGACGTTGGAGCGATTTTCGAAAACTACCTACTAACGTTTCAACGTAAGTATATATGGGATATTAATTATATTATTATATTAGACCTTATAACAAAACTCATCTGACGAAAAAGTGTTAATGTAGTATATTAATATGGAGTAAAAATTTTACTAATTACTTTACTTTTATTTTACTAATTAAATTCCTTCCAAAAAACGATACGCCACTGGCCATTAGAACAATCCAAATGCGCCTAGTTGCCGGGGTCGGAAATTTTAGACTTCTCTGTCTCTTCTGTCCTTGTTTGACACATTGGAATGTTTGATACACTTCCAACGAGTATTTATGAATGAGATGTTCGGTCTATCTTTATAATGTCTTTGGTCTAATTAATCGATTGTACTGCAATTAATTGAACAAAAGGAAAATATAGCAACCATTTGTGACATTCATAGGATAGCCTACGTAAAGTAATAACCAAAAAAATCTGGAGAAATCAGTTATCATTAATCAATTAGAAGTGGAATTAATCATCGAACATTCACTCATAAAGACTAACTTCTCTTCAAATCACAGTCCTAATCTCAAACTTGCGCCTGCAGTATTCTTGACATTGTCTGCAGTATTCTTGAAGTTTACTTTATAACAGACATATTGTCCACGTGTCGAGGTCAACAATAAAATTCAACGTGCCGACGCACGTGAAACTGCGGAAAATCCGTCCACCCTTTCAGACCTTTAGTATAGGCACTTTGTTTATTATGCAAATTATGGTTTCCTTTAATAGAAATATTCTCATAAAATTAATTACTAAAACGATTATTTGACATAATTATTAATAATCATTCCGATTTCTCTAACAATTAAGCGAAAAAATCTCGATATTTACCAGCGCGCCGTAATTAAAACAAATAGCGCTAAAGCCTAATAAATATCAGAAAAGCGAAGCGCGGCACGTAAAGAAAGACGGACCAGAAAAAAAGGAAGTCGTTAATCATAATTTAAAAACGATTCCGGCTCGTGGTCCCTTTTCATTTCGGCTCGATCTCCGGACCGTTTTTCTTGATAACTCTTTTGCCCCCATCGCTATTTGTTATTGGAGGAAAAATGTTGCCACACATTCACCTCGGCCCACTAATAAATTGTTGATCCCATTAGGACGATCGATAAAGATAATTTGGTTTTTATCGGTCGCGGAGACAAATTGAAGAGACGGGCGCGGAAAGAACGGGGAATTGGAGTTTTTCATTTCGTCGGTCAAATAAAATCAATTGTTCTTTTAAACTTTTATTTCTTTTGGGGTTTTACACCCTCTCTTCCTCCTTCCTTGTACTTTATAAGGGTTTGGTCACAGAAGAACTACACAGAACGATCAGTCCATGTAATAAAAAGCGAACATTTTTTTGCTGCTATCTATCATCAAAGTATCAATCTCATTCAAGGTCAAAATAATCCCCAGGCCCGTAGAATCTCTTTCAATTTTTTGATTCAAAAATACCTTAATTATTATTACTTCTTAAAATTTCTACAATCATGACTTGAGTACCAAAACAAAACTTGCAGTGTACCGAGCAATTATAATCCCCACCATGTTATATAGGAGTGAAACCTGGGTGCCGTATCGCCGACACATAAACGCATTAAACAAGTTGCAACAGAGACACCTTAGACAACTCTTAAGAATCCGGTGGTTCCATCATGTCTCAAACGTATCGGTCCTTGAAAAAGCTAACTGCGAGAGTATTGGAGTCATGGTTACAAAATCCCGCTTAAGATGGGCTGGTCACATATGCAGAATGCAAGAAAATCGCATACCATAATATCTGCTTTACGGTGAGCTTGTAGACGGTAAGGAGAGGCCGGTTGGACAACTGAAAAAGTACAAGGACATTTTCCACGAAAACTTAAAGGGGATTAACATGCAGAATGAGTGGGAAACAGTAGCTCACAATAGAACTCAATGGAGAAGAGTTGTAAACTCAGTTAACAGCGATAACCAAAAAGTAAAGAGGCAACAAAGCAATGAGATTTTTGAATGTCCGGAGTGCGGTAGGCAGATAACATCACGTATCGGGCTTTTCAGTCACAGAAAAGCTCATGAAAGAAAACGCCTTGCTTGACCATCTTCTTTATGTGTGTCGAATACTCGTCAGCGAGTAACGGCTGTATGTATGTATGTAATTTATTCTGTAGGTTTCTTTTTTAGCGTTACTCTATAGTGCATAAGAAGCTTCAGATATTTCGGAAGGTCTTATCCACATCATTCAAAAAATGAGCCAACTTCTGTCTGTTATTATAGATTTTTGGTACCACTTTTTATCCGAAATTTTATAACCATTGTTTCTCAACCACATGATTTTTAAATTTGTTTTTGGTCACTATTACATTATCGCTGAATTTTTAGACTAGATTAGATCGCTGAATTTTTTACTATTACATTATCGCTGAAGATCACTTTTCAAGTAATCTTTTACGGTTTTTGGAGAAGGAATATACTCTTCAAAATCCTTAAAATATTCCTGCACGGTACATTGCGTGGTCCCTCTAATAAACCTTATTTAACTGGTCTATAGTTTTATCATATAATATATGTCAAATGTCGAAAAACGGAAATCTCTTGCCAATTTCTACTATATTCCATTTCAAAAGATATTTATTATTTTAGACACGTTTCTGATATTCCACTATTCTATTATGTTATTCAACTAGAAATTATCAACTAAGTTTTAAAAGCGGATTGGCAATGGCTAACGGTCTATGTATGTAGGAAACTTTTAGTTCAATTTCTCCATTAAACATTTGAATGCGGTAAATTATAAAACACATACACAGTTCCGTAAAGGCTTGCGGTTCATAAACATGTTGTTGTTGGGTAAAGTAGTTGTTGAGTTATTTAGTGGGTTGGGAATTATCCGAGAGAAATTGTACATATTTCTATCTCTTATACAAAACCAAGTATTCAAGTATGTACGCTGATCATATATATTCTGTTGACAGGGTTTGAAATTAAATTTTACGTTTTCATGTTTTGCTTATTGTTTTTCACCTTAATGAATCTATTAAAATTTGAAATCCAGCCGCTTTTAATACTTCCTTATTTGTTACATAATTATTGATTAAAACAGGATCGTAAAAAAATTAGCTATTTTGCTTTAAATGCAATTATTAGTGCAAATCGACCTTTTTAACAAACCCTGAAACCAAAAATTATCAGTCCTATCTTATAACTCTTCTTTTATGATTTGTATATTAACAATTAAAAATCAGATACATTTTTCAAAACTTCCATATCAGTACGATAGCCTGGCAAATGTGCGATTTTTTGTATTCGGCTATGATAAAGCCATTGACAATAACACACAGCCTAATACCATCTGAAAAAAATCTAACTAATCTAATATTAAAGGTTATTAAGTAGGTACAGAAGAAGAAAAACTTTGGTGATAAACGTCTTGATTTCTTGATTATAAGATCGTTTTTATAGGTCTAAAAAACAACAGGATCCGATCTATTGTAGACATTTGGCCTAACTACGACTGGATGTACGGCATAACTACAGATACCAAAAATAAAAATAGAAAATATACACATACAAAAGACAAAAAGTACAAGAAAGCAGAAACAAAATAGTCACAAACGCACCTTTAATTCATTAATGTACTCAATTGCATTGTCAGTGGCAGTCAGGAAATCGGCCATTTTGCCAGTTTAACATTTTAGTTGTCATTCTTCTACAATATGTCTAACCCTTTTGTCTTTCGGCACTGCAATACTACAGTGGGGATTGGTTTTTACCTCATCTAAATACAGGGAGTCTCCGCATATTCCATGACTTGTACGGATTTTATTCAATGAGAACCAGATCTTATGCAATAGTTCAACGCCCGGTAGTTTCTCTGTTATGCATGACAACTCCTGATGTAGATATCTACTATTTTTTCAATTTTCTTTCCAGGCTTCAGTAATGTTGGAAGTGCTACTGTAGAGAGCTCTAGCTTCTTTTAAAAGGGGGTGGCTATATCGAAATCTGTTGATATCCAGATTTTTTTAAGTTTGCGTTAACAAAAAGGATTTGAAGAGAGGAAAAAGGATTGGAAGAGAGAAACGTTGGCTTAGAAGGGTAAAAACCCATGCCATAACGTATTATAATGATGCTTCCAAAACCGGAACAAAAGCAGGAACAGGGATAGGAGTATTTGGGCCGAAAACTAAATACTCCAAATCAATTAGCACCTACTCCAGTATCTTAAAAGCAAAAATATATCTATCAAAAGATGCATATAACTTATCTTAGATAGCAACTATTGAAAAAAATAAATTGTCATCCCAAATCCCAAACATACATTCAAAACAGGAAATAGCCATCTTATACGACAGTTAAGCAGCATTAAAAGCCATCAACTCATTAACCATCAATTCGAAGTTGATGCTTACAGAAGCTGAACAAATTAGGCAAATATAATAAAGTCCAAGGGATAGAAGGCAATGAAAAAGCAAACGATTTATCTCCTTCCCAAGTAGAAACCAACTTAAAGCGGAACTAAAGAACTTGGAAGACTCCATCGGCAACCTGGAATGGGAATCCTCCAACGGTCTAAGACACTCGAAGAAATTTCTCAGAACTTACGAGCGAAAAAAATTAAAGATTTTCCTTGATTTAAGTAAGAACAATCTTTAGATTGTCTTGGAGTTTTCAACAGGGCACTGTCTCTTCAACGGGCACTTCAGTAGATTGAAGCTAAGAAACAACGACGAATGCAGGTTCTGTTGGGAAAAAAGGGAAATACCTCCTCATCACTGATTGCGCCGAGACGACAACCGTTCGTGCCATGAACTTTTGTACGACTTTCTTGATGAGTCAAGAAAGGGGGAAATAATAGATCTGCAATGTTGCGATGAATAACCCCTCTACAACACATTCTACATTCCATATTCTAGGTCCGCATTAACTGGAAGTGGAGGATGATGTATAAATATTATTTCCCTACATGATGCATGCTGTTAATAGGATCTCAGATTTATATTATTCACTAAAAACAATGCTTGACATAGCGGACTTTGTTAAAATAACATTTTATGAGCAACTAGGAGAGGCTATTGGTACCACTTAGTTTAGAAGTAAATAAAAATAGAAAAAGTAGTTTTTTTCTTTAGTGAAACATAAAGGAAAGAAGATATAAAAATAATAATATATAGACCCGTTACAGTGAAATTTCCTGAACAAAAGCAGTTAAAACATGATCGACTTAAAATAACAGAGTTCGATTCCATAGCGTGCCCTAATATCCTTATCGCATTCTCTCAATAAAAAATAAAAGCTTGCCAAAATCGAACCGGTGAAAGTACTTAAACGTTCTCGCGATTATTGCGCGTCCTAAAAGCCCCACAAGACAAAAACTAATTCGCTTTTTGATCTCGCAGAGTAAAAAATATTGCCCCCGTACCACCAATC
This sequence comes from Sitophilus oryzae, assembly GCF_002938485.1. NCBI lineage: Eukaryota > Metazoa > Arthropoda > Insecta > Coleoptera > Curculionidae > Sitophilus > Sitophilus oryzae. Next base: position 1,778,129 of record NW_022147237.1, on the reverse strand, counting down.
GTGGCGCGATGCTCGAGCCGGGGCACTTGTACCAGACGTATTACGGGTCCATTAAGATGCTATCGTCGGTGCATTTAAAAAATATGCCTTTCAAAAATGTTTCAAGTCTCTGTTCTCGCTGTTAATCACTATTAACCCTTAATAACTCGAACGGGGAATAATCTCACGTATAAGTGGTTCGGTTTGAAAGTTTAACGACATATTCGGGCCGTGATAAACGATTAATTACTCTTCGTAGGCGAGTACGTCTGCATTTTTTCGCCCTTTGTTAGTAAGGATTAAGATTAATAAGAGTTGTTGAATAGTTGTTTTAATGAGTAACTAAGTAACCAAAGTATTCAGGCACCTGATTCTTCACTTTACAAAAAGATTCCATAATCTCTTGTTCACTCCATGGCTCTAGAGTAACGCCGGGTCCAGACCAAGGTGACAAAAAGTAAACACGATTTTGAGACAAAAACAAGACAAACTTGCGACAAAAAATGGGGAATTCTGACAAGACAAACTTGAAAAAAATTGTCCACACCGCAAGGACAAATGTATAATAAAGTCAAAAGTTTAGTTGTTGCGAATGAGTGTTATTAACCAAGTGTGATTTAACTTCTACTGTTGGCTAGTCTAGACCTGTTCGGTGTTGAGATTTGAACACCGGTGTTAGGTGTTGATAACCACCGGTGTTTCAGTCGGTGTACCGGTGTCAACACCGACACCAGTGTTTATCTCGACACCGATGTTCATCTACAACACCAGGTTTATCTTGACACCGGTGTTTATCTCGACACCGGTGTTTAACTCAACACCGATGTTTACCTCAACACCAGTATCGCGATGAACACCGGTGTCGAGATCAACACTGGTGTCGATGTCGATGGTGCCGTTTGTTTTTTTTTTTAGTTTTTTAATGTAATATTTTTTAGTTTATTTTACAGCTACGAATTTTTGTTTCTCTATGTTTTCTATATGTTTGTGATTAAACAATTTTTTACTTTATAGTTGTTTATCTGACGCTTCCACTTTATTTTAGTGATTAGTCTGGCAAAAAAACTATATTTAAATTTGAAAGCTTTAAGCGAGGGGTGTCTCACTGTTGGAATTACATGTACATTTTCTTGGCAGTCGCTGGCAGTCATTGGCAGTCTTATGGCAGTCGCCTATAATAATTACATGGCAGTCATAGGCAGTCTTCTACGCAGTCATTGGCAGTCGCTTGGAAATAGAATGATATTTTGGCAGTACATGTACATTTTTTGCCGAAGTGAGACACCCCTCGGCTTTAAGTTAAAGTTGGTGCGCTTCAATAAACGATAAATATAAGCACCGATACGGCATTATTATTATCAGGTTTATTTTGAACTTATTAATTAACATAATTTCTTCTTTAACCCGTTTACCAAACACCGGTCTCGATATCAAAACCGGTGTCCAGAGCAACACCGGTGTCGAGATGAACACCGGTATCGAAATGAACACCGATGTCGGTGTCAACACCGGTGTCGGTATTAACACCGGTGTCGGTGTCGATACCGGAATACCGGATAGCCTATATGTGGCCACCGGTGTCAGCCCAACACCGGTGAGACAAAAATATCACAGAAATGTATTGGATTTGTCACAACTTTGTCGTAAAACATGAATGTTTCTCTCTTATCACTTTTTTGTCTGCTTGGTCTGGACCCGGCATATGGTTTCCAATTTTAGATATCAGGATCCCGTTTCCCGGGATAAGAATCTATAATCCCGGGATCGCGGGATTGACTATCAGAATGAGAAATTTAAATTAAATAACTACTTAATAAACATACAGCTGCCAAAATTAAAACGTAACGGTTTCGCAGATATTTACGGTTTTATATTTCATATGGCATTTTCCAGAGTAAATTTTTATCAAAGTTATCCAATGACTTTTACCTCGTATTTTACCGTTGAAAGAGCCATAATGAAATAATACTGCGGTATCTGCGAAACCATTTAAAATTTTGAAATACAAAAAATATTCATTTTTTAATTCTCAATCTATTGAAGAATAGCCGGAATAATGAAAAAAAATATATATTTTAGAATGTTTGGCGTAGAATTTTGAACAACCTGTATGATTTACGATTACCATATTTATAGCAAAGTATGTACATACTATCTAAAGTAAATACCTAATATAGCTTTGATTTCAGGACAGTTCTTGTATTTTTAATGATTTTTTAAGAAAAGCTGAAAAATATTTACTCTTTTTATTATCTTATCTCTGAAATTATCAAGGAAGCCAAAAATGCAATATATACAGGGTGTTCTATTTAAAAAAAATCATCCCGGTTCCCTCACAATTTTTTTAGCCACCCTATAGAAGTTAAAATATTTTCCTGAAATACATCTTAGTAGTTTGCACTTAAAAAGTGAGACTTTTTTACGCGCAATGGGAGTAAAAATTCAAGGCTTGACCATGCCTTGACAAATCTAGCGAATAAAAGTAGTATAGTCTGTCCAACGACAAAATCCTTGACAGTGATAGATGTGTCTGTCATTTTAATTTCAAAGTAGTTTATTTTATTTTACAAATAAATAAGTTGGTACAATTGGATCGCATAATTAATATATTTAAATTTTGAGTGACAAGTGATTACTTCAAAATATTGTGAAAAAAAGCTGCATAAAACAGAAAAAATCTAATCTTGGTTAATTAACTTTAATCTTAATTTGTTCTGCTAGTACTAAAATGTATTATTTTCCTATCGTGTGATGTCATTTTACAGATAGGTACTCCAGTTTTTGGTACCGTATACGAGATGGTATACAACTTTATTTGTGGCTAATACAACTCTCTGGCCATAGTCTCTGGCCAACTGTGTTTCTGGCGGTCTCTGGGCACCGAATATTAACTGTAAACTATGGTCTGGATCAACACTTAATTTTCCCTCGAGTTTTCCTCCACTTAATTTTAAAAAACACGAAACACAATTAACAACACAGTCCAAAATGCAAAATGCAAAATGCAAAATATGTATCATTTCTATTTGACACAAAATTATAACTTATAATTTGGCAAGACTTTGACAACTCCGAAAAATCTTAAGTCGAGTTCATACGCATCGGAGTCCGTTTGTCGTTCATCGTTGCGTCAAACCAATAATATTGAAATATGATTTGTCGTTTTTGAAATAAACCAATAAAACTGGTTACAAACAACAAGAGACGAGGCATGACGTGTTTACTTATAAACTCATCCATAGTTAACTTAAAAAACATTAGAAACTTTTTTTAGTGAAATAAACGGATTGGTATTGGAAGTCATCTGCTTTTTTTCTGTCATCGTCTGTAGAAATCTTACCTGAGAAAAAAAACAGAGTATAACGATAGCGCAAACACCAAATAACATTTGATTACTAAGAAAAGCATTATAATAACTTTATACTGTACCTGGGTACAAATATCCTCTAGCTGTGTGCTAGGAAGTAAATTTTCATGCATATTTTCATCGAGAGGTTTGTAGCTTCTGAATAACGGTCTAGGTAAAGCATTTAGCTCATTTACTAGCTCAGAATTAGAATTATTAGAGTTAAGCAACTCGCATTTTCATTGGAGGACATCATTGGGGGACATTTTTATTGGAGCATATTTATTTCAAACCAATAATAAACGAGAATATTCGTATAATTTAACAAAATTATTATATATAAATACGAACTTAGGTTAGTAGTAGTATATTGGTATAATGGCCACAGCTGCCAAGGCTATCCAGGCGACAAAGTTAGGTTCAAAATGTTTTATTTTCTTACATAAATTTAAGCGTTAACTTTATTAGGCATTTGCATAAAAGTGTTTATTTTCGGTGGTATTCCACAAAATTTGCAGGCTACTGAAGAGACAGAAAATCGAGCAGAAAATGTACAGATTACAGAAATAAACTGAAAATAATATTTATATAAAAACAGCATTATATGTTACTTTTTCAAATATTTCCTTCAAATCCTCCAATTTAAAGCTGCTAATAAGACGTTTTACTTCAGATATGCGCACATAGTGCACACACAATTTCTTTTTTATTCTAGGAGTTATAGATGCTCGACGCTTTATTGCCGGGCACTGTATATTTGGAAAATAATATATACGTTTATAAAATATTTATTGGAATTTATATAAATACCGTATGATCGAATAAAAACGGCGTCAACGATGGCTATGAAATGAAGATCGTTGTCATTTTATATGTAAATTTATATGGGAAATGTCGTCGATCGTCATTTCCCAGCCAACTGGACGCCGTTTTTTTTCGATCATACGGTATTTTAAACAGTTAAATATTGAAGTTACTTACTATTAACTCAATTAAGTATAGTTCAATATATTGATTGATATTGTTAAAGTGTGTTATGCGTAAGCTTTTAATACATTCATCCAATTTAACTTTTAGAGATACATTTTGTGTATCATTTGATTAATTTGTAAAATAAAACTGCAACTGTCCCTCCAATTCCCATTTTGATGCGTTCCATTGTGAATGGAATGGAATGCATATATAAATGCTTTGAACTGGTCAAAAAATTCAGATTGATGCAAACTGTGAAAACGTGGTCGTCAAATTTTCCATTTCCAAACACTTTTCAATAATCCGGAACAATGACAACATTTTTCGCGCAGGTTTTAAACATTTTGCGATTTCTCTGCATGCGCTACGTTAACGAAGCTCGTTGAATATTTCCTAGTAGCATTCGATAGACTTTTTGCGGCATGGATTTTTTCCAGACATTTGATTGATGCGCCTCGCTGGCAAATTTTAGCGCTGTAATGTTATCATGTCTCGGTCGATATTTCTCGTATACATTTTTGAGTATTAATTTCAAGTATAATTTATATATTATTTACTCAAGTTTTGTGAACATTTTAAATCTCTTAATAAACTCACCGACACGAAAAACGGACACCTTAAAATTGATGAATTATAAATTTTAATATATTTTGTTATGGTGGTCCGATTTTGATGGTTTTCTAATCAATTTGTCGCTAATTTATTTGACTCTTTGTAAATTAAAAATGAAAGTTGTAACAGTCTTTTTTTCTAGAGAGCTATTACTAACGCCTAACAGTCGGTCTTTTTTCTCTCGGGCGCCACCCCCAAAATTTATAGTGTTTGAGAGATCACTCCGTTGCGATGTTGCTATGCCGCCGATCAAGCTTCGTATTCTTTATTTGCAGTATTATAGTATTTTTGCGTTATTTTGTGGACTTGTGTGGACATTAATTTGAAAATATGGTGCATTCATGTATTGTGTACAAGAGAGTGTATCATTTAAATCCAAATTTAACTTTTCACCGGTAAATAAAAATAAGTAGGGTTAGGTTTGGTTAGGTTGATATTATTATATCCTCTTCTCTGTAGATCAGAGGCGGACATAAAAAATAGCAGATTTCTAAATTATATTTATTTTTAGGTTTATTTTTTAAATTGTATATTAGGTTAAAATAACTATTTTATTTTGTTATTGCTAATAGAGGGAGTCTCATTCACCGGAGATGAACAAGGTTTGGAACAAGATATTGAAACTGCATTTACTAATACACCCAAAATTTGATATTTTATTTAATAAAATAAAGTAAAAAACGCTTATTGATTTTTTTAATCGTTATTCTTATGTGAAAAGCAATCTTATAATAAAAAATTATGCCGGTTTTTATTTATTTCGGTATCCTCCCTCAACTTAATTTTTTCCTATTAATATCCTCCCTCAACTTTTTACAATGAGTATGTAAGTGTTATTATTATTTTTTTAAATTTATTAAACAATTAGTTAATTTCCTTAAAATACTGTCGGTCGATCGGCACGCCACTGGAAATTGACCTCAACCGTCTAATCTTTGTAAACAACTACATTGTTGCCGTTGCGCCGATACCCCTATTCCCTTCTTTGTCCATTCTCTCTCGCACTCGTTGATTTTCACAAACCAATGTGTGATGAAGGTCTAGAGCGTTTTATGAATGGATCGTTGTATCTTCCGAGTTTAAATATCTTTGACTATGACCAAAAGCATAGACTATGGTTTTAATGTAAAAAATACGAAAAAATGTATATTCGTCAAAAGCGAATATCTCCTAAAAAAATAAAGCTAATTGAGATGGATCAAAAAACAAACTGTCGAGAAAAAATACATCTAGATAAGAAAATTATTTTTAAATCCCTTGCTTTGTTTACGTATTCCACAGGATGTCTCAAACTTTCACTAAATTATCAACATTTTGTTTTCCCGCGTATAATTTACAAATGGCAACTTTCATTTTAATTTAGAAGGAGATACGTAAGTCAAATAATTTAGCTACAAATTGCTGAAAAAATAAGCAAAATCGGTCCACTAGAATACAATATATAAAACTGTAAAATACATGAAAATTTTAAGGTCTCCATTTTTCTTACCGATGAGTATAAGATTAATATGTCTAGTTAATTTATTTGAAAAATTGCTATTTTTATAATCTAAAATTACTGTAATAAATTTAGTAAAAATTCAGCCAAAAGACTGCTTCAAGTAGACGAGCTGTCACCCCATATGTGCACACGTGTGCATTTCTACTAATTTGAAAAGATTGTTCAGTGTAAAAAAAAACCGGCAAGCACAGGATACGCACCCAAACACTCCACTGCTAAATATAGTCTAGTGCCGGTTTCCATTAGTATGGTAAACTAGGAAACTGTAGACTAGAGTAAGACTATGGAAGTGGGGGTGGGCTGGTAGAGCGTGCTATTCCACATGTGCCTATACATTCTACTCTCCTCTGTACAATCTAGAGTACTATATCGTCACTAGCACAAACTGTGTAGATTATTCCAGTAGTGGGATAGTACATACTCTACCACTGTACTCTACTACTTTTTATATTAATGTAAATAAGCCTTAAGTAATTGTGTTCAGGTAGTAATTGTTTATTTAACAGTATTAAGAGACGTATTTAGATGTTTAAAATAAAGGTTTCTCACAGATAGAAACTTGAACTTCGGCCTTAGATACAGAATGGTGATGTGCTATGTCTGGTCCGTTTTGTTATATGGTATGGAAGCATGGACTGAAGGTAGCAACTGAAACATGCACTGAAGGTAGCAACAATAAACAGAATTGAAGCCTTCGAAATGTGAACCCAACGACGAATACTAAGAGTGTCCTGGGTCGACTGTGTGAGGAATGAAGACATTCTCAGAAGAGCTGGTCTAGAAGAACGTGAACTCTTCAAAATCATCAAGAAGAGGAAAAATACCTCTTTGGGACATACTACGAGGAGAACGCTATCACTTACAGCGTCTAATTCTCCAGGGTAAAATCGAGGGGGGCAAAGGGGGAATAGGCCGAAGAAAGCTATCCTGGCTGAGAAATATTCGTCATTGTACAGGCATACAGGACTTCCAAGCAGTCCAAGTCGCTGCATTAAAAAGAACCATCCGATGCGGGAGAAAAAGATACGCCTACGCAGGAATCTACACGGCATGGCACCTTAAGAAAAAGAAGTTTAAAATAGTTTTTTCCCTTGTTCTGGACGAGATTCCCCCGAACTGGAGGAGATACAGGGTCCGGCAATAGTGCATCGGGCATCTGTAGCTCCGAGAATAAAAAAATTGAGAATTTTGTTTAAGTGCAAACCTAAAGTATGTATCAGGATCTATTTCAGGAAAATATTTTAACTTCTATCGGGTGGCTCAAAAAAGTGTGAGTGGACCTGGATGATTTTTTTCAAATGGAACACCCTGTATATTATTGCATTTTTGGATTCCTTTCAGATTACTTTACATAACCCTAAGATATGAATAAATATATTTCGATAGTTTCAGAGATATTAAAAAATAATTCAAAAATATATATTTTTCAACCCTTCTTAAAGAAATGATTAAAAATACAAGGATACGGCTACAGATGCCCGACGCACTATTGCCGGACCCTGTATAAATCCTGAAACGTCATGTTGTATCATTTGTTGTCTGTTAGGCAAATTTGATTTTCTAGTAAAAAACCACTGACAAGCTGGTTTGCTTTTTAATGCAACTTTTTCAAGAAATAAATATCTCGCTACAGACATATTTTTCAGGGTGTTACGAATTCAATAAGCAAATAAAGCGTGGAATAGAACACAATCTTGTCATTCCAACAGAGATGAAGAAACGTTAGAGATTCTCGTCCCAGGAAGATTATTTTCTGTCGGTTCCGGGCACGTTATTGCTTCATTTTAAATTAAGGAAATTGTCAAATTCGTAACGGGCACGTTTTGAGAGATCGTGACGAGACCGGTCACTTCCACGTGATACGGTTCGCGCGCGCGAGAATCTCCAGCGTAATTGCAAACGGCCGAATCTAGTGCACATTTCTGCGCCAAATGGAATCTCTTTTCTATTATTACCCCGTACTGGCACAAAGTAAATTACGAATGTCGCTTTCGTGGTGGCTTCTTTTTAACATCAATGTAATTTGGCGAGAGAAAATTAGACGTGGCAATTTATAAAATTCGGTTTACGTTTGAATGCGGTTCTGGGCCTCAATTAGTTATTTTAATAAAATAAGTTTATCTGTTTAAAGCAAACTAAGTGTTTTGTATTATCAGAACTTAAAATATGCTAAAACTAAAATATAAGAAAGCATATTTGTAAAAAAATATCTATACCTCTGTGGCAGATTTATCTCTTCAAAAAATTCCTATGGGTATTTCGCCACAGTAAGGAAATCTACAAAATAAAATAGTTATTTTTTGTAAACACTGTTGCGTCAATCCAATGGAGAACCAGCTTGTCAACAGTGATTTACTAATAAACAAATTTGCCTAACGGACAAAAAATTCTTAATGTTTCGGGAACGTATATCTCTTTATATCTCTTTAATCTCTTTATGAAAACACTTTAGTTTTTTTTAAACAGATACGTCCATAAAAACCGCTGATGTTTTTTTTTAAATAACATTATATTAAGTTAAACTTTAAAATTAACAATTACTACCTGATAAAAATTACTTAATAAGGTAAAACCAATAAAATTATTTATATTATGTTCTTTAAAATCAAAGAAGTGATTGCAATACATTACTAACCTTTACAGATGCATGAGAAATACATTTACTTTTATTAAATTGTATTAAAAAGCCTCTTTTATTTTTCATTTAGAGGATATCGCTTCTTTCATTATAATTTTTGCGTTGCTAAAATCTTCTCTGTGCCTGTGTCCCATGAATGCTGACAAATCTTAGATTTGTGCAAATCGCCCTTTCTGAAATAATCTTTATGTTCTTGAATCGAACATTTAAGGGTCTAGATTTTTCACCAATATAAAATATATCACATTCACATGGTATTTTGTATATTACATTTTTTGTTTGTTGTCTAGTGTTCATTGGTTTAGTATGGGTTAAAATGGATCTAAGTGTATTTTGTGTTTTGAAGGATGTTCGTACTTTATTTCTGTTTTCTTATCTTTCTTATTTTTCCGAAACGCCTCGTATATATGGAATTGTAAGTTATATATATTGTGTATTGTTATCATTGTGTGTATTCTGTCTATGACTTGGGGTTTGTATTTCGTTTAATGTTTTGTCAATAAAAGATGGTGGATAGTCGTTTTTTATTAATGAATTTGTATGCGGTTTATGTCTCCGTTTATTTAATTATTGTCTGATCATATTATTTTTGCTCTATGGAGATCACTATTCAGCCAATCACAAAGTGTCCGACTTATGGTAACTACCCGACTGGATACTGACAAGCACTGTCCGACTACTGACAAAACAGCACTTTTATCACTTAAAAAAAAATCATTGGTTGGTTTATAAAAAAATGTTATATTTAACGTGAAGTCCAATAACCACTCTATCTATTTCATAAAATTTAATTTCCATGCCACCAATAAAGAAAATTTATTCAACAGCTTTCTCTAAACTATCCGACCACTGGCTAATTCACCGTAGTACATTTCCCAACGGCAGACATGGCCAAACAAGGACAGAAATATATGTCAAAGCTGTAGCTATGGGTCTACTGACAGGGCATTGTAAGATTAATAGGCATCGAAAGCTAATGGAATACCATGTGCAGATTTTATCAATCTGGAAAATTTGAAGATAATGGAATATATTCTATATCAGTGCAATATCCTGGCAAATATGCGGTTCTTGAAACAATGTTCACAAAGGGCTATATGGAGGAGCCGTCTTATTAGACAGTTTGAAAAGGATAGAACTAGAGAATGTAACCTACAGATCAGAACATGACCACAACAGATCTGAAAAGGTCGCAGTGTAATAAGTTAATCATCATTTTCAGCTTATTCAAACATTTCCAATTATGGTGTAGCCTCCCTTACAAACTCTCTTTGTAGCTGGGCCCATTGTTGTCTATTCTTAGTTATGCGGTGGCCCAAGTTATCCCTGCTAATTTCTTCATATCATGGTCCCATCTCAGGTTCGGTCTTCCTCTAGGTCTCTTAGTTCCTCGTGGGTACCATGCTGTAATTTTTATGATCCATCTGTTTCCTGTCCTTTTTGCGAGGTGACCTGTCCATTATCACTTGAGGGATTTGATTCAGTGGATGGACATCTATTACCTGGGTCTTTTGTCGTATCCACTCAATTCTTTTAGGGTCTCTCTTGGTTATTCCCAGCATATTTTAAACACGCTGATATCCACTTAAAAATCTAATCTCTGATTTTTAAAAAATATCATAATCATGCCTATACCATCTTATTTACCACCAATCTAAATTTATCTCTCATACAATTTCTTCTTGATACTACTATGAATGGTAGGAATAGCATTAGAATAAAATACATTCAACTATCCATCTGATATAAACCAACAAAAAAAAACAATCCCATCTCTAAGAGAGGAAAAGGCACGACTCTGTTTCGGTGCTGACCGACTAACGATCCGTTTTAATTATAACCATTACGCATTGAGCCTAAGAAGTCCTCGCTCGGCCACGCGCATATATAACGTCGTTATCTGATGTGTCAGCCCTGGTCAAGACACACGAAAAAATGTGTAAACGGTCGGGCGTACGTTCTTGATTAATTACGCTCTGTCGACAAGAACTCTTTGTCTGTTTAGGACGAGGATGGCCAGGCCGAGGCCAGTTTAGAATTTACATCTCAAAAGTGTTTGACAGTAAGTTTCCGTAAACAATAGTTGGGAAGAGATTTACGTTTCGGCTTTTGCGCGATTGTTTTTAACGAATACAACGTTGGCTGATGAAGATAATCCATTTATATTCCGAAACTTTTTTCGAGATGTCATTGTCGTTGTTTGAAATGAAAGAACAAATCATTTGTAATAGAAAATAGAATTAATGTGCCAGAGTATCCAGTACTGCGCGGACCTTGGCTATGTTTTCCATTAAATAAATTATATAAATATCATATTATCTCTATATTCACGATGACTTTATATTTTCTTGGTCTTATTTAATATTCTAGAGCATTTCTTTAGTATTTTACGCCTTTTGGATACACTGGGATAGTTTCTTACCTTCTCTTTAGGTGATCTGCCTATTGTCAATTGATGAATTTACTTCTGTAGATGACATCCTTTGCCTCTAGTGATGAGCAAATAACTCTTGCAAGTCTTGCAATTTTAATAAATTTTTCCTAGATGCAATTTCTAGATAGAAAATCTTTAAATTAACAGTACTTTTATAAATTTAATGCATATACAAATTTAAAGAAAAAAGTTATTAGACATATTCTGAATTAATTTTTTTTATTTTTCAATATTATATTGAATTAGTCGGGAAAATACTATTTGTAATACTTTAAATCAATAATTTAATATTGAACATATAAGTCTTCTTCTTCTTTTACTTATTTGAGATATAGTCAATCCGTTAGTTTTAAGGTTGCTTCTGTAGGAGGTCTTGGAAGATAGACTGTCAACTGTTTTTCCGTCTTTTTGGAGGTCTTCCCGGCTGTCTCTTACCCATGGTTTATGCTTCAAGAGCTATGCATGGTAGCCTGTTTTGGTCCATTCGTTTTACGTGTGCGAACCATTGTCTTTTTCTTTGCCTACCCCATCTCACTACGTCTTATATTCCACATTGTTGTCTGTTGCTTCTGTGTTTCTGTGTTGTCTGTTGTTTCTGTGTTTCTAATTTTGTCTTTTCTAGTCTTCTCCATTATGGTTCTTAGGTTCTTCCTCTCGGATTTCTATGCCACATGTCGTTATTGACCTGATGAAGATCTTATAAATTTTAATTTTGCTCTCTGTTCCCATGGGGGGAAGGGGTTTGTCCACACTATTTGCCTCGGACATCCTGACATGGCCGTTGCTCTTTTTATCTAGTTTCTCAGATCTTTCTCTGGATCATGGTAGACATATCTATTCCTAGGTATCTAAATTGTGATACGTGCTCAATAATTTTTTTTTACTACCAGTTTGCAGCTTACTGGCTCTTTTGAGAAAGTTAAGCATTTCGTTTTCTCTGTGCAAACAACTTCTGAACAAATAAGTGATTTCTTATATCACAACAACGTGAAAACAATGCAAGACGATGTCAAAAGTTGACATATGATATGTCATTCTATTCAGAGCGTCATTTTCTATCGAATAAAGTAGAAATATACCGAGGGTGTCATTTAAAAATCGAAAGTTGTAGTCATTTCCGGTGAAACAGGAAGTGACTGAAAACAATTGAATACGTCAATCAATCATAATTTATGCCATGTACTAACATACCTAATATCGGTTTTTTATCTGAAAAAATAAAAAAGTTAAATAAGCCACTGTTGAGAAGCACCCGGTATACCTCAGTTAATTATATTACGTGTTTCTCCTTTTTGTTGTAAGTTGAGACAGAAGTGGAAAAGATTCCTATCATCGTGTACCCTGAACAGGTGTTTACATATTTCAAGCCTATATACGACCTTTAGGAGAATCTGTCTAGGTGTGAACTGTTGTAAGATATCTTATGAGATAAGAAATGTACAAAATGCATCAAAATTAACATAACCATCCACATCGTAAATATTTTTTTTTAATTCTTCAAAAGCAAACATAAATAGGGATCCCTCGGTTAAATTTTCATTTTCATAAAAGCTCAATACGCGGCAAATTTAATAAATGGAACAAAATTGATTAATTTTGTATTCAGCTTTAATTAATGTCGAAATTGAATTAACTTATGTATGGTAATTGGTCTTTTGACATGGAATATGTGCCTAGACAAGTACACAAATAAAAAACTGTTGATGAAAATTATAATCAAACAGGAAACAAAAATTTTGGAAAATATAACTTTGATTTTACTGCTTTATGCCATATTTGTGTACTATTGTTTGCGTAATTTCCCCTTCCCATACAAGCTACAATCTATATAGATCCTAGGGAGTAATTTATAGACATAACTTTGGTAGTGTATATCATATTTCGAATGATTATTTCCCAGTTATTGGAGTGTAAGAGCAATTATTTTCAGAAATTGAAGGGTCATTGAATACTACATGATTGATTTTCCTACTCACACAGAACAAGTAAATGAATGTGTTATTTTCTACAGTATGTCTCCGGATTGAATTCAAATTGCCATAGAAACGCCTTTTGATTTTTAATACTTTCAAAATTTCTGATTTAAAAAAATTTAACAATATTTTCATGATTTTCTTAATTTCTTTATACTTTATCTGGAAACGTTATGCTTACGTTTATACTTTATCTGGAAAAGTATAAACGGGATTAACCATTTTAGAAGAAGCAAACATTTTAATGAAAAATGGATTTTTCTCAAAATGTCAATAATAAAAAAGTTTTTCCTCTTGTAAAGACAATCCGGGGACATACTGTATATTTTCTTTTTACAAATGAAACGCTGGGTCTACTTTTTTTAAATAGCTATTATTGTCCAAAACACACAATTTTCACATTCCTTTCATGGAAGTTTATTTATCGTCAGTTTTATTGATCTGTTAATGGTATTAATTGGTTAGCAAGACACACCAAGAGATTAAAAATCTGTTTTTTGTTGTATTGTAGTTCATTTGGTTAAATTTTAACGAATCTGCATTAGATTCACTATTTGTTCTTGTCTTCTGATTTTTGCTCATGTTACCCTATATCTCTCCTAAAATGAAGACCAGATTAAGACAATTCTATGGACACCGGACACATTATATGTTAAAATCCATCAAGTGGTTGAGCTACAGTGCATACCAAAGAATTTACATACATTATGGAGTCGAAAAGCAGCAAGATGGACATATTTGCAATATGAAGACCTTCGCTATAATCCGTAAAAAATACATATATACTGACATATCGAAAAAATACATCTAACAAATTAAAATATAAATCAATACTTACCTGGAGACCCAATCAAAGTTAATTTAAATCGGCTTTCATTGCTTTCATTAAATCGGCACATAAACTTTTTTAGTGGAAATTAAATCGGCAGTAACAGTGATATTTCAACTTTTCTCAATCAGCACCCAATATGAGGTCTTTATTGTCGAAAATTAGCTCAGTTAAATTAGACCAAAGCCTCTCACACAGTCTATCATCTACGGTAATTAAAAATCCAGCATCAAATCCGATATCAAAAAAGATACACTGCACCCACTCTAATAACAAAGAAAACGCGCTTGTATCTCCACAGAATGAACAAGGATAAACTAGTATAATGGAGTAACTGTCAAACTAGTTCGAATTTTTCTATTGTTAAGGGTTATTATACAGTATGTACGAACCCCGGCTTTTCGGAGTTACCTACTGTTGATTGCTGGTCTTGGTTTTGATTTAAACTCTTCGATAGCTTGTAAAACTTTAATTGATAAAAAAAATTTACACATAGGTAATTATGATAATAATTTGTTGTATTATTTTAGATTGATGATTAAAATTAACAAACTGTGTGAAATCAATGATAGAGATGATCAGAATGATAAGAATGACAGACTTTCTTAACCTGAGCTACAGATTAATAATACTAATACATTACAAGGTGTATCATTAGTTGCCTATCTAACACATCCAACAACGATAAAAAATATAAAATAAATAAGTACTAATGAAGTACTGGACATACCGCCCCCCTTGAAAGTACTAACTTTCAAAAAAAAAAAAAAATAAAATATTTATAACAAATTAAGACTTCTTACATATCTTAATATTAAAAAATACATAGAACAGTATGAAAAAAAATTTAATTTAAACAATGCCTTTTAAATAAGAAATCTTAACTATCGCTAAATGGTAGTGCACATATCTTTGCTATTGGTCGTTTTAAGACACCATGTTTTGTTTTGACGCACACAACGCGCACTATGTTGTCGTCGCCAGGTATCACTTCAACAATGCGACCTAAGTTCCAACATAACGGAGGTACATTGTCATCCTTTACTAACACAAGAGCGCCTACTTCTATATTCGCTGATCGAGTATGCCATTTTGAACGTTCTTGTAGTGTCGTGATATTCGACCAACGCTGCCAAAAGTGCTGCACTTGCTGTTGTAAGTGTTTGAAATGTTTAAGGCGATTTTCAGCTATATACCTAACATCTTCTTGAGGTAATGAAGTTAAAGATTCACCAATTAAAAAATGCGAAGGTGTAAGAGCATAGATCATTAGGATCGTTAGATAAAGGCATTAGAGGTCTTGAATTCAATACAGCCTCTATTTGTATAAAACAGTTAAAAGTGATTCATAAGTTACATGACTATTGCCGATTATTCTCTTCATATGGTGTTTTGCGGACTTGACGCAAGACTCCCACAAACCACCAAAGTTTGGGCCATATGGAGGAGAAAAATGCCATTTTATCTCATGGTTAGATAAGTATTCCAAAAATACTGAGTCTCGCTTTATTTTGTTTAAAGTTAATTTTAAATCAGCTGCTGCACCCACAAAATTAGTGCCATTATCTGAATACAAATCAGTACACATACCCCTACGTGAAATGAATCTTTTAAAGCAATTTAAGAATGCTTCTGTTGAAAGATCTACCGCCAACTCAAAATGAACTGTTTTAGTCGTGAAGCACACGAATAAACAAAGGTAGCATTTTACTAATGTCCTATTTTTTGCCTTACCATCCTTAACCAAGAAAGGGCCTGCAAAGTCCATTCCGGTGACACGGAAAGGTCTTTCGGGAGTAATCCTTGATTTAGGAAGATCACCCATTTGATTTAGAGCAACTTTTGGCATGACCTTGAAACAGGTAACGCATTTACGTAAGATTTTCTGCACTGTATTACGACCATTGATTATCCAAAAACGTAAACGAACTGCTGCCAAGGTAGCTTGAGCGCCTGCATGAAGATGTCTATGATGCTCATAAAGAATAATAAGTTTAGAAAAATAAGAATTACTGGGCAACAATATAGGATGTTTAATGTCATATGATAAATTACAATGATTCAAACGGCCTCCCACTCGAATCAAACCTTTTTCGTCGAGAAATGGGTTTAATCTTAAGAGGGGACTCTTCAGAGATACACGCCTTACATTTTGTAAATGTTTGATTTCATCAGAAAAGTAACGCCTCTGAACGATTTTGCTAATGACAATCCTAGCATCTTGTAGTTCATCTTTACATATGAAGTTAGCAAATTGAGATTTATTACCCTTTTGTTTTAAAAGCTTTATAAATCTTAAACAGTAAGCAGTGACTCTGAGCAATTTTGTATATGAAGAAAATTTCTCACATAAATCCAACTCATCTGAAAGGATATTTTTATGAGTAACAAACGTATGTTTTTGCTCTTTCACCTCGGGAAGATCAGAAGAAGGATTTACTTTTGGAGGCCAATACTCTTTGCCTTGTTTAAGGAAAAATGGTCCTGACCACCAGAGCTGACAATTTTCTAACTTAATAGGTTCTAAACCTCTAGAAATAATATCGGCTGGATTATCAGCTGATGGGACATGTGACCACTGATTAACCTCAGTCAAAGTCTGAATTTCAGATATTCTGTTTGCGACAAACGTATTTAAAGTACTAGGTTGCAATGCTATCCAAGATAATACGATTGTTGAATCGGTCCAATAGTGAAAAGAATCGATTTTAATTCTAAGAGAATTTAAAACTCTGTGAGCTAATCTTGCAAGTAATACAGCTGCGCATAGCTCAAGTCGAGGTAACGAAATTGTTTTTAAGGGCGCTACTTTAGATTTGGCACAAACTAAAGAAACATTAGTTTCCCCTTGATGATTTGTAGTCTTAAGGTAGCAACAAGCTCCATATGATTTTATGGAAGCATCGCTAAAGCCATGAAATTCCACATTACTAGACTCACTACACAAAATGTGTCTAGGTATTTTAATATCATTGAATATGGGACTTGGTTACAAAAGGAAATCAGGTATGTTGAAGATCCATTGGTACACTTTCATCCCAATTTAAGCCTAACTGCCATAAAGATTGCAAAATCAATTTTGCCTTAATGATGCAGGGACCAATTAAACCCAGTGGGTCGAAAATCTGAGCTGTGACTGCGAGAATAGAACGTTTTGTAATTCGATTTGTTGGCGAAATATGGAAGGAATATTGAAAAATATCCTCCTTGGCATTCCAAGTAAGACCAAGGGTTTTCGTCATATTGTCGTCTGAAATAAATTTGTGATTTGAAGAACCTCCTTTTAAAATATCATTCAAAAGACTAGGATCGTTTGCAACCCATTTTCTTAAGTGAAATCCAGCGGTTTCAAGTATATGTATTACATCTGATATAAGTTTTTTACCCTCACTGATTGAATTGGAACCACAGAGAAAGTCATCCACATAAAAGGAACTTAATATTTTCTCTGCAGCCTTTGGAAAATTCTCTTTATTTTGAGTAGCAACTTCCTGCAAGCTTCGAATTGCCAAATAAGACGCACTTGCAGTGCCATATGTGACTGTGTTAAGCTTATATTGCTCAACCCTTTGAGATGGATCACTACGCCATAAAATCTTTTGTAAATTGCGATGACTCTCCTTCACCTTAACACACCTGTACATCTTTTCGATGTCAGCCGTGAAAGCAAATTGATTAGTGCGAAAAAGCAAAACAATATCCATTAAATCGTCCTGAAGTTTGGGGCCTATTTTAAGGGTATCGTTCAGAGAAATTCCACTACTGGATTTTGCAGAACCATCAAAGACAACCCTGAGTTTTGTTGTAGAACTGTTTTCTTTAATTACACAATGGTGTGGCAAGAAATATTCTGGGTCATCCATCTCAGAAGAAACCTCACGAACCTTTGACATATGACCGAGCATTTCGTATTCTGACATAAATTCAGCATACTGAGATTTTAAGTCTTCGTTTTTACTAAGACGCTTTTCAACAGTGTAAAACCGCTTTAATGCTGTATCATAAGATTCACCTAAGAGAGAGATATTATCCTTCAATGGAAGACTCACAACAAATTTACCTGATTTGTCACGATAGACAGTATCTAAAAAATGTTCTTCGCATTCCTTTTCTTCTTGTGAATAAAATGTGCTGATTTGACATTCCTCTAGTTTCCAGAACTTTTCTAATTGCTCATGAAGCATAGAAGAAGGTGAACTAGTAGAAAGATTACAAATTGATGAATAACCATTTGAAAGTGGTAAAGAACCTGAGACTATCCATCCCAAGGTAGTTTTTTGCAATACAGCGTGCGTATTAGACAACAATATTTGTCCAACACAAATAAGTTTCCAAAATATAGATGCTCCCAGGAGTATGTCTATAGGACCAGGTTTGTTAAAATTATCGTCTGCTAATGAAATATTTTTAGGAATCCCTAAAGCTTCTGAATTAAAGGAAATTTCAGGTAAGTTACTTGTGATTTTATCTGTGACAAGACACGAAATATTATTTAAACTAAAAGAGTTTATTTTTGACTTAATATTGACAGAAGTGCTTTTAAATATTTTGGTACAGGTGTTCCCAAAACCTTGAACAGAGTGAGTAATATTCCTTGATTTAAGATTTAACTTATTAAACAAATTCTGCGTGATGAAATTTGATTGAGAACAATTATCGAGAAGAGCTCGACAAGTATGTGACTTACCCTCAGAGTCAAGAATGACTATATCAGCTGTGGATAAGAGAACATATGAAGAATCTGGGCTGTGATTATTAGTCACTGAAAGAGCTTGTGAATTACTGTCAATACTATCTGAAGAATTTGTTCGATTGATTTGTTGACGATTTGGCGAAGGTTTGGGCTGAGGATTAAAACCTTCATTCCTTGGGTTTGTCTGATGACTGGAATTATCTAGAAGATGCAATAAAGTATTGTGTCTTGAGGAACATTTTTTACAAGAAAATGTACTCTTACAATCTTTGGAAATATGACCTTGTCGCAGGCAATTTGTGCAAGCATGAAGACTCCTGATTTTATTAAGCCTCATTTGAGGAGAAAGTTTTAAAAATTCTGAACATGCAAAAATAAAATGATTCTTGTTGCATAAAATACATGTGGTATTGTAGAAACAAAAGTACTAGAACTATTTTTATTTGAACATTTATTGCTTGTTGATTTTTGAGAAGGGATATTTGTACTGATACTCTCGAGAACTTGGCATTTGTCATTCAAAAATGAGATTAATTCATCAAAGGCTGGTGTATCTGTAGGCAGCTTTAAAGAATAATCTTCCCACCCTTTTCTAGTAATTAAATCTAATTTAGATGTTATCTGATAAATTAAAATAGTATCCCAATGTTCAATTGGTAAACCCAATGACTCTAATGATCTTAAATGTTGCGACGAGGTATCAATTAAGTTCCTTAGAGCAATATGAGACTCCTTTGTTATTACTGGCATTTCAAAAAATGATTTGAGGTGGGTCTGTATTATAGCCCTTTTATTTTCATACCTGTCACTCAAAAGTGACCAGGCCTTGTCATAATTTGCTTCAGAGACCTCTAAGGAAGTTAACAGATTCGCAGCATCTCCTTTTAAACAGGATTTAAGATACCAGAATTTTTCAATTTTTGATAATGAGTTACTATTATGTATTAAAGATCTGTAAGTATCAGCAAACTGAAGCCATTTTTCGTAACTACCATAAAAATCTGGTAATTTTAGTTTAGGTAAATTGTGATTGCTCATGACAGGATTAATTTCTGGCTTAGGCCTATTTTGATTATATAATTTAGAAAAATGAGTGTCTAAAATACCTTTAGCTCTCCCTGTAGATGAAAAAAATTCATCTTCAAACTTTAATCTCACTTCAGTATGATTAGAATCCTTATCGAGTTGCTCTAATTCTGTTTGGACGTTTGAAAACTCAGTCCACAAAAGTTGAACTTTCTCTAACCGAGCTTGAAGTTCATAAATTCTAATGGGATCTGAAAATTGATTAACTTGAATTGTGAATCGAGACAAAGCCTCAAAAATTGTTATACGATTTTGAATCAAACTGGCAATTTTGTCATTAGACATCTCTATTTCAGTCATGATTCAGGTAATATTAAATTAAAACAGATTATATGATAAATTTACGCTCTTAAAGATGTTTCTAGGTATTTACACCAAACAGCAAGGTCAGCGTTATTAGCGTGGCATCTGGATCTGGTAATATCTGGTAATATATCGTGCTTCAAGGCTTCAACTGGCTTCAATAATCAAAATGGCGTCCGAACATGGAAGTTTCTGGAACGATTTTGTCGACTGGAAACGGCGGGCTTGCTTCTGTTGTACCCCTTTGTAATGTTCGTTTTCCCAGTACTTACAGTGTTTCGTTTCGAAGGACCTGATTTTCTGATGCTTGATTGAACCAAAAGGTTTGTAAATTTGTTGAAATTACATGCGTTTTCATCCAATCCGGCTCCGTAGGACCAAAATGTACGAACCCCGGCTTTTCGGAGTTACCTACTGTTGATTGCTGGTCTTGGTTTTGATTTAAACTCTTCGATAGCTTGTAAAACTTTAATTGATAAAAAAAATTTACACATAGGTAATTATGATAATAATTTGTTGTATTATTTGAGATTGATGATTAAAATTAACAAACTGTGTGAAATCAATGATAGAGATGATCAGAATGATAAGAATGACAGACTTTCTTAACCTGAGCTACAGATTAATAATACTAATACATTACAAGGTGTATCATTAGTTGCCTATCTAACACATCCAACAACGATAAAAAATATAAAATAAATAAGTACTAATGAAGTACTGGACACAGTATAATGGAAAGTATTAGCTCGATAATTTGAAATTATTTTTTCTGTGGATGATGAATTGATTTCAGTGTTGCCAGGTGCCGAAGGTTAGATAATGAAAACGGGTTGGGAAACTGAATAGGTATATATTTAAGTGAATCGTTTCGAAGATAATTCTAAGTGTGGATGATTTAATTCACATTTGTTGAACTAAAATATGCCGTGGGCGTTTGTTATATTGTTTAAGAATCGTGAAAGCACATAAATTATTTTTAATTTAAAATTGAATTTTGATCTGATTGACTATAAATTATTAGAAATATTCAGATATTATTAACAGAAGAACTTATAGGGTGGTCTATTTTTTGTAGAAGGCTTTTAACCCTTAAGTACTAACACCTTGTCTAACAGACTCAACGGACTAGCTGAACATATGACATCTCCCCTCCTCTCCGCTTCTAATTATCATCCAACTATGTAATTTCAGTAGGGCAATTTGCGAAAGTGTGTAGTTTTCGAAATATTTTAGTTCAAACTGTCAATGCCGTCTCACAGACGGAGTGTTAGCGTTAACGTAAGTTTTTTTAAATTTGTGGAATGAATCGAGCACCTAGTAGCTCAAACCATGTGAAGTATGGCGAGCACAATTACGAGGATATCTTCTCAATTGGATTGAAGAGACTGGCAGCGATAATAGCAAAATAGTGACATAGAATCCGAATGTGGCGAAAATTTTGCTATAGAGAGCGATCATGATTCTGAATTCGAATTAGAAGTTAAAAAATATTTTTAACTAATATCTAATGGTATGTAGCTGTGTATGTTTTGTTATAGATGATGAAAATATGGATGTAAACGATCAGTAGACTAATATCGAAGAAAGTGAAGAGAAGAATTTGTTTGGAATACGCAAAAAAGTGTGTAGGGTAACAAACCCATTTTTAGTCATTGTCATTTTTTTATTCTTTTTATTTTCTTTTACTTTTTTGTGCTTAGTAGATAGGTTTTTATATGCTAAATATAATAATAAATATATTTTTTATTTTCCTTTCGTTTTTTTTCTATCTCGATGAGAAATAAAGATATGTCAAAAAAACAAAACTAGTACTTTTATTTCAAAAATATAAAACATGTTTGCATAATATAAGCATTAGATATTTTGTTCCTGTAGTTTTAATGCTAATGATTTACTCCACTTACAAAAAATCTGATTCAAGTCAAATATTTAAGACTTGAATCATTTGAACTTTATGTTTAATTTGATTTAAGATTTAAATCATTTTGATTTTAGAAATTCCTTAAGACTTAAGGCTTAAGTCTTTTTAAAACTGACTTGTTGAATCCCTGGGTATCAGCCTGATGTTGTATTGTACTAATTATATTTTATAATTTACCAATGCTCTAGGATCACCAAACAAACATCTCTAGGATCACCAAATAAACATTCTTTGTTTGGAGCGTCGGAAATGGATAATAGGTTTTCAGCTTTTATTTCGTTTTTAACGTCCGTTAGAAATACCTGTTAGTGATATTATGACACTGCATAACAACGCAAGTATTTTGAATACGTCTAACTAATCTGCTAATCAAAAGTAATTTTTGTAAAATGGCACTAATTCGTAATAAGAAGACGCTCACCCTTGTGGGCCAACTTGTGTCCAAAATACTATGTGGCAGCACCGTTTTAGAGTATTCCCAAAAATTTCTGATATTGTATATATATTTGGATAAACTCCGTTTTTATCCAAAAGTCTTTACGATTCTGAAAATATAAACTAAGTATTTGATATTTTCGAGTCAAATTATAACTAGAAAAAATTCGTACGGTACCAATTCTGTAAATGTTGACGATACAAACATGATTGCCTTGTAATTTATCAATAACTGTGTAAGCTTAAATAACTCTTAGTGTCGGATCACTGGCAAATAATATTGGTGTTATTTAAATATACAGAAAATTACTCAGATTTAGCTTACTCAGATTTAGTAAGCTTAAATAACTCTTAGTGTCGGATCACTGACAAATAATATTGGTGTTATTTAAATATACAGAAAATTACTCAGATTTAGTCTTAAAGATTTTTATATTTTACCCTACGATTAGGGCAGATATTTTGTGGTAACATTTTAAAAATATAACAATTGTTAACGTGATAACATAAACGTCATCTCTGACGCATTACCCCAACTAAATCAATTTTCTCACGATTCTACAACACGGCCTTACATGTGTTTCTATTTTTAAAAGGGCAATCTATCTAAGCCAAATTACTTTTTCCTCTATGCTCTGCTTCCTCCGTTCGTACGTTACGAACTTTATTCCACTCTCCTATCCTCTTATCTTTCCTGCTCAAAAACGCGATTAGTATTTCTAAGAGTTTCGGTAATAAAACCGTTGTTGTCGTTGTTCTTTTATGTCACCGCCGCCTTCGCAGGCTTTTTCTTAAATAAAGTCGACTTATCTCGAATATTATAGACGTGTACGGTTTCCGAAATATGTTGTTAACATTCTTCGGATGTGTTCTTCAGGTTTAATTGTTGGGATTGGCAGAATGTGTATGTTTTTGTTTGTAGCCCCAATAACTTAAGGATTTTCGAACAAAAAATTAATTGGTTGAAACTTATGGACAAATACGTCGTAATATGTAGATGTAGATTGAATAGGAGGGGGTAGTTAATCACCGCGACCTATATAGATCCATTGTGTCCCCCTTTCTTGAGTTATAACTCATCATACAGTCTCAGGGCTTTGACAAAACCCAATATCTGAGACGGTTTTACAGAGGTTTAGTTATCCATCTCCGATATCAGTCGTACCAAAGTTTATGGCACGAATGGTTGTCGTCTACATAAGGTGCATTTCGGAGGGGGTTACTTTCTAAAGATATAGGATTTGGTAAAATATGAGTGTCCTGTGAGGGTTCTTACAACTTTACAGAAATATCCGCGTTCAAGAGAATATATAGTGTGTTTTAAAAAGCATGTGCCATCTCTCGTGGGAAGATTCCTCGCGTAAAAAATCCATTATACATTATTTTAACAGAACGTCAACGATTTCTTGTAGACGAATCTGTTTTAAAAAAGTAAAGTGTTCTCGAATAGTTGAATTTATATATATTAATTTTTTTTTCTTTATTCTTTGTATTTTTTTGCTTCCGACGACGGAAAGAGGTAACTTTCCGAAACGTTAAGCATTTTTTTCTTTGTTAGACAAATTTGTATTACTGTAAACATAACTTCTGACAAGCAGCGTCTGTTTAGGTTCAACGCAGAAGTGTTTACTAAAAATAACTATTTTTTATTTTGTAGATTTTCTTGTAGTGCGGTGGCGAAATACCCATAAAGGATTTTTTTGGAGAAAATTGGGTTCATCTCATCAAGGAGGCGGAAATCGACAAAATATCAAGAGACAACTTTTAATTGGCTTTTAACTGCTTACACTATTTCACTAAATCGAGAAAAAAGTCTGTGGCGTACATGCTTTTTTTTAGAAATATTCCAGTGATAATCTATATGCACGTCTCTAGTGAATATGTAGATAATGTTTTAGCTTTAAAATATGTCGCATTTATGGTAATTTTTACCCTTAAAATTTAATTCGAAACGCTAAAAGTACCTTAAAAAATTAAATAAAAATTATAATAAATGTTAAATACCGCTGTAATTTGCCATTAAAGAAGGCTTCTTGGATTAATGGTCATAATTCTCTTATTATTTAAAGGTCTTGTTAAATATTTGCAATGTAGATTTTTAAAGATACCATGCGTATTAGTAAAGTTTCACGGAGAACAATGATTGGGTTATAAAAAATATGATTATGGTTTATTGCTCTGACAGGTAACTCAAACAGAGGAAGTCAGTTTTATGTATTTTTTAATGTCACATAATGAAAAAATAAAAATAAAAAAAATTGCCCCATCAAACCAAACCACCCTAATCATTTTGGGGTATAAAAAATACACAGCACCCTATTCTCAAACCTACTGAATATACATATAAAATTTCATCAAAATCGTTCAAGCCCTTTCGAAGCAGTATGGTAACCAAAATTGTGTGACGAAGAATTTTATTAATTTATTTAGTAACTAATCTAACTAAATAACTAAACTTAAAGTACACGTACCTATACCTTGATATTTTAGTTATTTGTATCAAAAATGGTCTGCATTTTCTTATTGACTTATCTATACTAATATATAAAATCCTTAAGTGACTGACATACTGATTAATCACGATCCTGCTCAAACCACTCAACGTAAGAAGCTCAATTTTGGCACACAGCTTGATTCTAGGGTGTAGAGGTTCGATAAGAAGGGATTTTTCGAAATTCCAGTTCCAAGAGGGTAAAACCACCCCTCAAATATTACAATATTTTTTATTTAAAAAACGGTCAAGTTTCCGAAAAAACGCTAAAACACGTATATTTTATTTTGTTTTTTTTTACATATTTTAATATTTTTTAATGTAATTTTTTAATTGAGGGTGAAAACGCCCCTCAAATATTACAATATTTGTTATTTAAAAAACGGTTAGTCTTTCGAGAAAACACTTGGACAAGCATAATTTATTTGTTTTTTTTTACATATTTTGAAATTTTTTAAAAAAACATACAGGGTGATCCAAAAAGTTGGGTAATTGATTAACCACGATTCTGCTTAAACTGCTTGACGTAAAAAGCTTATTTTTGGAAAACGGATTTACCGAAAGTCGAATTCCAATGAGATGAAACTACCCCTCAAATATTACCAAGTTATATAATAATATCCCCATATTGTTTTTTCTCATACTGACATAAATGTGAGAAAATTTTATCCAGTTTGTATGTTAATGGAAATTCTTGCTATGCTTTATCATCACCATTACAAATGATCAATTCGACGCGAACGAAGTCGCTGGTATACGCTAGTACATACGCTAAATATATTTTAATTTTTTTAACATAATTCAAACTCGACTAAATACCGCAGTAATTTGCCACTACACATCGGCTTCTTGGATTAAGATAAGGCAGAGTTACGATAAACTCCGCCAAGTAAGAAAAGAGGAAACAGAGCATATAAGAAAAAGTAATTTAGCTCGGATAGATTACGGGATTAAAAAAAAGAAACTACGTGGGCGTGTTTCTAGCAAAATCGTGGGAAAATCAATTAAGCCGGTCTAATGGTTTTAAAATGGCGCACATGTTGCACCGAGGGAATTCAACTTTTGGACTTTAATTTGGAAAAGGACCAAGAAGCGGAAAGCGGTATACGGAAATGTATACATTGTATTGTAGGTATTTAATTAAATGCTGGGTAAATAAAACGTGTACTTTAAGACAACATTTTGTATAATACAATAAACTTGTATTATTTCAGCAAAGTTTATAGAGTCGTGTAATTAAAATTTTTAGTGTTAATGTGTGACAATAAGTTTATAGTGATGTTTCAAATATAATTTTAAAATTTTCAATATATTATATTGTAATAATGGTGTGTGATTACAATACATTGAAGCTTGTCAAAATTTTGATTATCAACCTACTTGCTATAATAATGTTTTAAGATATTCATTTCATTCATTTTGTCTTTTACTCCTACGTGAAGCAGGGGGCTTCAATAAACGCTCTCCAGCGGTTTCGGTTGTTGACGGATATTTGACATCTCGCCATGATCGATTTGCTGCTTCGATAACCTTTTTAATTGTCCTTTGCCATGTATATATTGTACATATTGGACGAGCAGTTCTTCTACTGCCTTTTTGCACTCAATATAGCTGTGCCAGCGATGTTGTTGCCGCATCGCCTTAAGGTATGATCAATCCACCTCCATTTCCTAAGTTTGATCTCATTATAAACCTGCTTCTGGTTGGTCGAGCTCCATAAGTCTTCATTTCTGATAGTATTTGGCCTGAATATTCCTACAATTTTTCGCAGACAGCGTTTTATGGAAACTTGGAGTTTGTTAATTAATTGCGATGTAATTTTTCAGTTCTCTGCACCATACTGACTTGATATTCTAATTGAAAATTTTAAGTTTAGTAGGTTGAGAGTACCTACTGTCTAGATCTCGAAATATTGTTGAGCATTTCAATGTCATTCTGCCCTTGTTTAGTCTATTTATGATGTCTTGCTCTGTGCCTCCGTGGGTTGAGATCATACTACCTAAGTATAAGTAAAATTATTCACCTCCTCTATAGGTGTTGTTCCTATGATAAAGGGAGTGACATTGTTGGTACAAACTCTAATCGATTTAGTTTTTTTTAATATTGAACTTAAAAGCTGCAATTCGAATTTCATTTGTCAAGTCAAGTAGTTTTTTTGCCAATCCGCGTGACTATGAGAAAGAAGACATATATCATCTGCATAATTGAGATCTTCCAACGTGTTAAAAGGAGTCCACTATTAAATATTTTAAGATGGTTGGTGTTTTGGATGGAAATGAAATGGTTGTCCATTTCTAGGCATTACTTGAGAAGGAGTAGGCCGCTTTGGGTATTCTGTTCTTTTCTATAGGGGGTTGGTTACCAAAATGACTGCAGCATTTAAGTTCCTCATTGGTTTCTTTCAGCATCCTTCCCTGAAGATGCACATCGTATAAGTCACCAGCTAATCCAATTTTGTAATGAAGGTGGCATTGTAACTCAAGATTATAGCTGTTTTCCGTAAATTGATTCCACTCATCGTCGCGATAGTCAATTAACTCAAGCGAGCTAATCCTTAAAAAACTATTTTTGGTCTAAAATACGCTAGCAGAGATTGTTTTAAGTCCAGAAGCCCAACTCTACCATATATTGAACATGGGAAATTTCAACATTCATGGTATAAAGCAACCTTAGTCGATACAACTCCTGGAGTTAATGTGTTTTGGACTAATCTCTGTTAGCCAACAAACGATAATACTATGGCTTTTCAATGACAGTGATATATTCCAAAAGCAATAAACACTATTTTATGTGCGTGTTGATTATTATTAAAATAAAGGCATGCTTTTAATGCTAAATTGTTACTAATCATTACGGATTTCTTGAAAAGCGGCGGGTATCTCCAACCAAAAATAGGAACTAAAATAAATCAAAAAACAAAAATCGAGAAAAGGTGCATCTTGAGGATAAAGTGGTTTTTAAATTCCCTACTTTGGTAAATCAATCTACATGGTGTTTCAAACTTTTACCAAAATAACAGCATTTTGTTTTCTCTCGTTTACAGACAGATGAAAACTCAAATTTTTAATTGAAAAAGATACCTAAAAGTCAAATCATTTAGCTACAAATTCTTTAAAAAAAATTGGCGCCGGGAGGCACGTATAGCCGCCCATACTAAAATATGTTAATAAAAGTTGGTAGGCAGTTCTTTTAGTTTCAATTATCTCAAAAACTGCGACTTTGACTGATTTTGATGTTATTACAAATTTTGTTGCAAATATTATTCCTAATCTTAAATTGAAAACCGCGTTTCGCTAGCTACTGTAATTTTGGAGTTACGAATTTTTAAAATTTTAACACCCTCCCATACCCCCTTAATAACCCCCCACCCCCACCAAAAACTAATGGCCAGATTCTCAGGTCCCACAGTATTTTTGTGCCAAATTTGGTTAAAATCGGTTTAGCGGTTTTTGAGTTATCGTGTTACAGACAGACAGACAGACGGACAGACGAACAGACAGACAGACAGACAGACAGACACCATGAAAATATTTTGTATTTAGGTCATCAAATAACTCATTTTGAGTGAAATCAAAAAAACTTTTTTGGCCGATCTTAATAGCCTACCATACTTGTTGGTATGGTCGGCTCAATCAAAATAAGCCCACTAGAACAAAATATATTGAACTTAATGTTAAGATGTCTGTTTTTCCTTTTACTCAGATTGACAATTATTATTACGTAATAATAATAAATATATAAATACTTGGATCTCCATATTGACAAGTTTTAAGAATGTTAGGAAAATATAGAGAAGGCAAAAGGAAACCTAAGTTAACATTAAATATCAAGAAAAAACATATTCTACATGGATAGGTAAAGGATATTGGTTGGTAAATCTAATTTAGCTCAATGCTACAGTTATAGATTAATTCGCAATTTTTAACGAACATTTTTTGTCGCTTAAGATTGTGGGAAAATCGATCATCCAGTTTAATCTTACAGTATGTGATTCCACACGTTTAGCTTAATGCGGGCTATTCATGATCGGATCGTACCCCGCCCAAGCGACTCAATATGGTTTTTCAATAAAATAATCGTCGGAAGATTATGCTTCGGAATCAATCAGACTTAACATTTCTAACCTAAAAACGACTTTTGCGGTGGTGACTGCGGTTAAAAGTATTATCCCAGCATCCGTCGACGGTTCCTAAATAAGTGCGGTAAGTGATCTCAATTGTTTTAACCGCATTTAATGTATTCCCATAAAGTTTTTCTTCGTGATTTCGATGGGTTTAAATTGTGAAAAATGGGTAAGTGGCGCGTCATTTTAATTAAAGTTTTTTCTATATAGAATCCGTAGAAATTATTTTTGTTTGTCATTTCCTCTTTATTTCTATTGCTTTATATACAGGGTGTCCCAATATTCCGTGGACATTGAGCTACTACGAATTTTTGGAATCAAAATAAGTTCATTGGACACACTTTATGTACCTCTATACAAAAGTGCTTCGTTTGTCCGCTAGAGGACATGAAACTTTAAAAATATAAACACATTTTTCAGATATTTTAAGAACCGTTAGTCCTACTTGAATGAGATTGTGAATGTCTGTTTTGCTATGTGCTTTAACATTTGGCTTTCACAAAAATCAAGAAAATGTACGGAAAGGGTGGAAACGACTCCTACTTCTACATAAATTTTAGTAGAAATATTTTCCAAATCCACTGACGACAGATTTTCTTTTCGTAAAATGGTCCCTCTAGTATTTACTACATTTTTTGTCTCTTGTAAAAAACGCTATATCGACGCTATATTATAGTTTTTGTGAAAAAAATTTTTGGAGAATTTATTTTTCCAAAGCAGAGCAACAAACTATACAGGAAGTTCTAATATTCCGTGGAGATAGAACAACCACGTATTTTTTAGATGAAAATAAGTTGATTTGGTTTGGTTTTGGTTGGCACATAACTTACCTTTATACAAAAGTGCTTCATTTGTGCGTTAGACGGCATCGGTCAAAAATGTTAATGAATTTAAGAATTATTAATTTTTTAAGCACTTTATGAAGTTTATTGTCAAATATAATTTGTGATTCTAACATAGAATTCCATATTTTCGCCAACTAGATTATTAGAGCATATGATCCATAACTTGATGTGACAAAAAACATTTTTTGGAAGTCAAATTTGGAATTTTTTTTTCTCAAAAAGTATGCGTAGTGGCGTTTTTTACAACAGACAAAAAATGTAGTAAATACTAGAGACCACTTTACGAAAAGAAAATCGTCCTTCGGTGGAGTTTTGGTGGAAAATATTTATAATAAAATTTATGTAGGGGTGGGGGTAGTTTTCACCCTTACCGTACTTTTTCTTGATTTTTGTAAAAGCCAAATGTTTGTCGTAGGTTTAATTTCTATAAATATATGTTCTGATATAATGCTTAGTTTTGGAGATACAGGGTGCAGAAATTTCATTTTTATTTCGATTTTTTCCAAATAATTTCTGAAGTAACGTCAATATTTAGATGAAAATTGGCGTCTGAGAGTTTTTTGATATGAAAAATTTGGATTTTGATGTCAATATGACTCCTATTTGTAGGGGGCGCCACATACATGTGTATTAAATGTTTTGAAGAGTAATAACTTTTCTCCCGTAGCGGCATAAAACTGCTAAGTAAAAAAAATATATATTTACGACGTTTTTTGCGTAAAAAAGGTCTCTTGGTAAAAACCGCTACGAGTAATGTTTCTCGAGATATTTGGAATCGAAATTATCAATACCTGTCATCATTGACATAAATTAAACATGTCGACCAAATGGTTATTAGACTGAAATCATAAATTTGAAATGTTTTTGTGGCAAAAGTTCAACAGAAACTGTTTTATCAGCATTTTTTCCCAGAAAAATTTATGATTAATTTAAAAAATAAAAATTTCCCAAAACTATCTGCTCAAAGTGTTTATTTTTTTTGTCAATCATGACATGTATTGACTATTTCCATTCGAAATATCTTGAGAACGGTTGTTCGTAGCTATTTTTACCAAGAGACATTTTTTACGTAAAATGTCAGAAAAATGTATATTTTTCACTCAGTGAAACTCATTATACAGGTATGGACGAAAAGTTATTACTCTTCAAAACAGTTACAACACATGTACGTGGCGCCCTCTACAGATAGGAGTCATATTGACATCAAAATCAAATTTTTCATGTCACAAAACTACCAGACACCAATTTTCATCCAAATATTGACTTTAATTCAGATATTATTTAGAAAAATTCGAAATTAGCCACTCCGTACGAATATCAATATTCTTAAGAAATCTAACCAGAAAGTATGCATGTGGTTTAATATACATAAAAGAACAACTGAATACTTTACTTGCCTGTGAAAAGATAATTCGGGGACATTTATATTATAATTTCAACATACCAAACACTTTCTTGTCATTTTTACGAGTATTTACCTAAAAATTAAAACCCAACGAGTAAAAAATAGAAATATAATTGCACAAACTTAAAATTAACTTCTCACTGAACACACTTGCATCCTTGGCTATATAAAAGCGGTCAATAACAGAGTAATTAATACAATGTTTAAAATAAAAAACGCAAAAAACAAGCGTCGTTACACAATGCGAATAACATTATGACATATGATTATTACAAGATTATGACAATACGATGACAATGAAAAGTTGGTTTCCATAACAATGTATAACTTGTACTTTCTAAACCGGATAAAATAATTATATTTTTTTCAAAATAATTATATTTTGGAAATACGTGCCACTTTTAATGCGCATGCGTAAAGTCAGGTCCTCGAGAAAGACAAACCTACTGAACGTTCATAAGTGCAATAAAGAAGGTTTGAAAATGGCATGTCGTGATGTTGGGGATATATTTTTAATCTTTGAATAAGAAGACTAAGGAAGGAGCATATCAAAAATCTTAGGTACACCGCGATGGGCCTCAAATATGGCCGACTTAAATTCCGGTTTATCAGTGTCGTTCTAATTTTATTTAAAAAACGTAAAACTATGATGTAGGGTAGACGTGGGTAGACTCAATAATTTGTTGTTTTATTTTACGTTGTGAATAAATGTTGGTAGTTATTAAAATTGTTATAAAAATATATAATTCTAATAAACATAGATAAGTTATAATAAGTATTTATTAACACAAACATCCGATACGCTACTGAAGCAGGTAAGTCAAATTAACGTATCTAAATTCTTTGACATCTAATCTTTGACAAGTAGTAAATAAAAGCTAAAATGCAAGAAAATATATAATTTTGTTAATTTAAGTGAATTTCATAAATGATCGGTTTACTACACGTATGTATATTATATAGTCACTTACTAGCGAAAAGTTGTTCCATTATTTCATTCAATTTTTGCCGAGATCTACTGCACGCTACACAACCAACTATTTTAGAGTCTTTTTCGATAAATCGCGATAGTGTCACTGTTAATTTAAGTTCTGCCACAATTTCCATCTAGATTTACTACCTTTATACAACTATCAGTAGTAGAATAAATAATAAATAACATAAAATAAGCTCCGTTAAGACTGACAAATCCACAAAATTTCAAATCAAATTCAAATGTGTCAAATGAATCGCCAAACAGAACTGTCAAGGATCCCCACTCTAGAGAGCTTTTATGGTGGCTTTTCCGCCCACCATGCATGAATACATGGATAGCATTATGCTCCTTCCTTAGTCTTCTTATTCAAAGTTTTTAATGCTAAACTTATGGCGTTGATTTATCCACGTAAGTATATATGATCTAGGGTGAGATCACACATGGATAATAAAACTCATTCGCAACAACTAAACTTTTGACTTATCTTGTTTTTGTCTCAAAATCGTGTTCACTTTTTGTCGCGTTGGTCTGGACCCGGCATTAGATTATCTAAAAGCACATATCTAATAAAAATACAGATATACATAGATTACTCCTAATATAAGCTATGTTTGTATGATTGGGTGGATAACTTAGATCACTTTGGTCTTATATGAACACAGCAATTCGTAATAAGGTTGCTTCAACTATAAAAAGCGTTAAATTTGAATAACTAATTCCTGAACTTTTTCAGCTATTCCAAGTCTTTCGAACGCTTACGCAAAACCCGACGCTGACAACAAAATTATATCATTCCTGTTCTCGAACCGTCAAAGATTGATGCGACCTGATAATTGCTACCTGACAGAACCCGAAAAGTTAAATGGAACCCAAAACACCCTCCTAAATGCCTCTTTGTTTTATAGGTGTACCAAGAGAAAAAACTGTAATTAGATTACCGCGGCATGTTATTATATGCCATTAAGTTTTTACCTAAAAGTAGAGTGCCTCTTCGGAGTGGTAATTAATTATTTTCGGAAAGGTCAGAATTAGGGGTTACGCCACCGTGACGTTCGACTATTTCTTTGAGAAGGGTTAGTCGGTGATTATTGTTTTGTGTTTTTTTAATCGTTCATTTAAAAAAATACCACTTTCATTTGAGAATCTGCTACATATTGATTTTATATCACACTAGATCATTTTTTCCTTTTTGATCTTCTGTTGATAGAACTATTGTCAAGAAGTACAGTTGTCTCTGGATTCACACGTTGGTGAAGTTTGCGTTTTTAGCTAGCTGCAAATTTTTGAAATTGACAGACTTGATTAAGGCTTCTTTGAATGTGGTAGACAACGATTCAGTATTGAAACTAAAAGAATTTCGGACTTTCATTGTCTTTATATGCCTCAACCTAACCTATCAAAAACTAAAGTTTTGTCATATAAAAGAACTATATAACCTTTTATATTTAATAACACCACTATTGACGTCGTGGACTCTGTGAAATTCTTAGGACTTGTTGTAGACAACTCGTTAAAGTGGGACTTGCAGATCGAAGCTTTATCAAAGAAACTAAGCGCTGCCTGTTTTGCGCTAAGATCAGTTTCTAAGGAACTTAAGTTATCAACCTCTAGTATAGCCTATTATGGCCTTTTTGAGTCACATCTTCGTTATGCCGTTCCATTCTGGGGTACTTGCTGGCAAAAAAATTTGATCGTATTTTCAAACTTCATAAGAGAGCAGTTCGATATCTATTGGGACTGAACAGTAGAACTCACTGCCAGAATTTCTTTAAAAAAAATTTTGACTCTTTCTTCTTTATTCATTTTTGAATCCGTTTGCTTAATCCGCAAGCACATATCTGCTATTCCCGAAAGGCCATCTCATAACTATCCACTTAGGAATGCGGAGCACGATCTTTATCTGCCAACCCTGAGCTAAGACTAGTTAAAGGCTCAATATTGTATAATGCCAAAAAAATGTACAATCATCTGCCTTTAATATCAAGTCGTTTTGATTCTTTCCCGCATTTCGCAAAGCTCTGAAATTATACTTACTGGAGAGAGCCCTATATGCGGTAAACGACTTTTTTGTTGATGTTTAAATATGAACAATTTTGAATTTTAAAATCTTGGTCATCTCACACACTGGTAGTGAGTATTTAACACTGGCTCGAGTATTTAATATTTTATTACTCTTAAAATTATATCCATTTACAATAATTTTCCTATTGTAAAATTTTATTGATACGCCTTTTCTTGTGTTCTGCAATTGTCCATGTATGTATTTGTAATTTTAATGACATACATTTTTTTGAATTGTATGATTTGTATTGTATATTTTTTATTATTTGTATAGTTTTTGTGCTTTTGTTTGTTTTGTAAATGCTTTGTTGATGAATCTATTTTGGCTTTTTGTACAATAAAGCGTTATATGTTGTTGTTTATTTATATTGATTACCCCAAAGTTTGCGATTATTTCCCGATTCAAATACACTGAGGTTTAAAATAAGAACAATCCTGGAAAAAACCGGTAAGTGGATATCCAACACCACGAAGGAAGAACAAGCTACAATTAGAGGGCTACAGAAGGACAACACCATTAAGATTCTACTAAAGGAAAAAGGTAAGGCCACAGTTATATTGGAAGCCCATGGGTACGATAGAAATATTGAGAAGATTCTGGTAAAGGGCAAATATAGCTTAATATCTAGTGATCCTACCAAGACAATGAAAGGAAAAATCTACCATTGCTTTATACAAATATAGGAATTTCATATCTGGTAATTTAAGAACATCACTCACACCTCATCACACTAAACCACCACTTTATGGGTTACCAAAAATTCATAAAAATTGTGTGCCATTGAAACTAGTTCAAGAAATTCAGCAACTAGCAATTTAAGTAGATTTCTCTTCCGAATTGTCCAACCATTAGTAAAATCTAAACTGTATTCAAATTCAAAATGCACCAGTATAAACAAATGCACAGTGCGTGATCAGCACGTGTAAGGCGAGAGCCAGCGGCGAAATCTATCCTGATTGGCCGGCCAGCCATAGAGCCGTTGAGGTAGGCGGTTGAGATTTTTTACAGAGTCGGCTTGCATAGCGCGTTAAGGAATACTGTTTGATAAAATAAAAATGCTTTTTAAATTTATTCCCAACCAAGCGAGTAAAATCAGAACGGTCAACTATTTCAATAATAATTGTTGATCACTTCGTACAAGTTACAAGTTACAAATAGAGAAAATAATATTTATGTTTGCATAAAATATTTTTACAATTAGTACACACGTGCCTACTACAAAAAGTCAAAAGTTATATATTTTATATAAAATTATTATTTTGTAAATGTTAATAAAACTATAAATTTTGTAAATCTAATGTTAATAAATGTTATGTTTAAAAATAGAAGTTTTTATTTGAATAGTTTTTCAAAAAAAATGTCGTTATACTTTAAAACGGATAATACAGCAGGCTACGAAAGCAAGTTAAAACTAAGTGCTTTTTTTGTCAACTAAAATGTATTAAATTATGTTATAATGCAATTGGTCTTTTAAAGGATGTAAAAACGTTTACATCATTGCATTTTTTGCAAATAGTATTATAGAAACAGATACCTATTTATACCGATATTCAGATATTGCTGTCAATAATGGAAATAAAAAAAATCAGTAGTACCAAATAAAAAGATAATTATTTCAAAGGACAAATTAAGCCCTTTTAAAAACCACCAAATTTGTTAAAATCGGTCGTGCCAAAGAGTAATGTAATATTTTAATATTCCCGCCCCCTTCCCATCACTTTATTTCTCTAATTATATGTATATGTAGTTTGATAATAAATAAAGGTAATTATTGAGAAAACTGGAAATCGCGCGCGCGGCCGGTTTTTACCAAAATTGGTATACACCCTATTTTGAGGTCGTAGATTACGAATCTGAACATTTTTCCTGGCGGTCTCTTACCGTTTTTCAGAAAAACGGAAAATAGTTTCAACATAGAATTTTACTTAATTTCTCATATTTTTAAGGTTTTCTAGCACATATTTTGTTAGGTATTCAATAAACAATGAGGTTTTTGCTATTTTCGAAAGGAAATGAGGAAAATTTGCTAAAATAAATTTGTAAACAATCTGAAAATGTTGGGTTATGTGTTTCTGGCATTTAAAGCAACGTTGCCAATTCTGAACGTAAATTTAGCGTATTTTTTTCGCTCATTCTAGAATTACGAAAGGCGGTTGCCTGAGGAACGGCTACTTCCCATAACTACTATTTTACCAACTAGATCTGACTATTTACAACCACGAAGTGGCACGAAAGAGTTTTGTTTGCATTGGTTACAACTTCTATGCGGAGGGTGTTAATCTTTTTTTGTTATATTATATAAAAAAAAGATTAACCCCCTCCGCAAAGAAGTTGAAACTAATGCAATCAAAACTCTTTCATACAACTTCGTGCTTATAAATAGTATTTATATAACTTCTTTGCGAAGGGGTTTAATCTTTTTTTAATATAATATAACATAAAAATATCAACCCCCTAAGCATAGAAGTTGAAAACAATGTAATTAAAACTCTTCCGCGTAACTTTGTGGATATAGGTATATTTAACTATTGTCAAATCTCATAATAGGTAATTTATTTAAATTCCCTAATCACCCGAAAAAATTCAAATATTTGTCTCTCTCATTATATAGGAGAGAGAAAGAAGAATATATGAAATGTCAAACTTCCATCTGGTCTCAATTTTCTTTGTTATTTTGTTAAGAAAAGTGTTTTTCAATAAAATTTTTGACATTTTTCAATCCTCAATCAAGTGTGGCTTTTAGATAAACTATGATATAATAAAAATATAGTGAAATTATTACTTTATAGGGCTGAAATAAAGAAAAATTCAATGTTGAAATTATTTTCCGTTTTTCTGAAAAACGGTAAGAGACCGCTGGTTGGTTAGGTTTGGTCAGATTCGTAATCTACGACCTCAAAATAGGGTGTATACCAATTTTGGTGAAAATAGGACGATTACCAGTTTTCCCAATAATTACCCATTTATATAATATAAATTTCCATCATAAAATATAAACAATAGTAAAAAAAATCATAAAAATATACATAATAATTTTATGATTTGAAATATCCGACCTTAGTGCGGTCCTGGTTATATTACTACAGCGTTCCTGTTCACGTGCTTGCCTCATGTCTTTGTTTACGTTTGGTGCATCTTGGGGTTGAATTTACTATAGCTTCGATATGTTGACGATACTTATATATTTGATATGAATTAAACTTTTAGTTACGAAATTGAAGGCGCGAGTTTTAAATTCATTGTTGCCAACCATGAAAATATTCGGCGCCGGGCTGATTAACTGGAATTTAAATTTAGCGCTGGAGATCGAGGTGGTACCTCTGTTGTAAAAAGAAGTTGCCGCATTTATTTATTTATTTCCTAACATTGTCATTCGTTTTGACACTTTAGTTTTGTATTACGAGTTTTTAGTTTAAATAAATAGTGCTGTGGTACTTAAGCTTAAAAATGTTTACTGGCAGACCTTGCAGTCATTGTTCTTTTTAGAACCTCTTTTAGTGCGAAGTGTAGAAGATTGTAGAACTTTATTAGAATATTTTGAACGGGAAAGCGATAGTAATGGCCCTTTATGTCCCTTAGTGCTGTTAAGAAGGTGAGTTTTCTTGATATAAATAATAACTCTTTATATATTTATAATTAATTTCTTTATGTTTCCTAAAATATTTTGATTAATAGAAAATATTATATAAAAGATCTGTGCCGGTCAAGGTTAATCATGTGACTAAAAGTTTATTTGGTATACTAAGGGCTGGCAAAAGTTAGTCTTGGGTCGAGATTTCCGTATGTAAGAAGAGTACAATGCGTTTATAATGTACTGAACAAAGAGAAGACAGTAAACACGTTGCCAAACGTATGAAATAAACCGAGAAACTGTGCACATCGCTAAGAGACGTGGAAGGGGATATAGCAGATTTGTCGCAGTTGACCGGTCGACCCAATCAATAAATCTGTCAGTACTTAAAGTTCTAGGGAAGGGTGTACATCATGCGTTCAGCTTCACGATTTAATTCCGTCTCGTGATACTTAATTCGTTTATTTATTAACCAGTCGTTATAATTTTCCCTATAGCTTGAATTTTTTTAAGTGCAAGCTAGAAACACTTGCATTTTTGGTAAAAATAAGTGGAATTGAGTGGGTGTTCGATAGTGGTCGCGCTATTAGAAATCTGAATTCAAAAATCGATATCTCGAAATCTATTAGAAATAATAGATTGTAGTTTTTTCAAGAACTTTGTTAATATTTCTGCTGTATTTTCTTTGTAGACAGTATGTGAAAATCTTTTTCAATAAAAAAATTACACGATTGCTGAAAATTGCTATACTCTATACTCTTAAAAAGTAAATGGATGGATTGTTTACAGTTTTTGAATGGAAAAAGCAACCTTATCGAATTTTTCTTATGTAAACATATTGTAAAATATTCGATCTTGAAAATAAAAAAAAATCAATATCTAAAGTGGTTCTTGAGTTATGGCCTGTTATGTGTTAAAAAGTTGAGTTATTAAATTATCGCGATTACTGACGTTTTCTCGTTATAAAAAAATGACACCCTAACCATATCCTTATCTTATACTTAGATTTTATCTAAAAAAAATTTTCTTTATCTCTTGAAAAAAGTCTTTTAAAAATAAGCGGTTTGCGATCGTGATTTTACTTTACTTGATAGGGAAAGGCATATCGGCAACGCCGCAACAGCACACCGTCGCGCGTCGCGTCGGTCGGTTGCATTTTTCTCACTCCGACTTAATAATAAGATCTCTATGCGATTTACTTCCACACATGTAAATGCCGACCCAAAAGTAACAGTTGCCAGCACGGTATATGAACTGTATATTGATAACATGAATCCTTTTTCAGTAAATGTTAATACGTACTCTTTTAAAATTTTTATGATTAGATTCATAATTATCCAACTTGAACGTGTTCAGTAAGTTTTGTTGCAGGCAGGTGCTGTCACTTTTAATAATAGATCGTTTCTATAAAAAAAGGGAAAAATACATCTAGTGTGTAAACAAAATAAAGAAACTTCTTTTGACATAATTATAAATTATGAAGCTTCGTGACATATTTACTAATAAACTGCTCGATTTTAGCATCCCCCTTCGAAAGCAAAATAATAATTATCCTAATGAAAAATAGATAATGGAGAGATTATTGTGGAGCGTTGAACGTGCGCTGCTCAAAATCGACAGCGATTAGGTTGATTAATTAGTTCAATATTATATCAATATTGAGTTTAAATCAATAAACAAATCCTGAATTATCTTTATAAAATATAAATTAGTAAAAAATATCATCATCCAATACAATATCATATTTTTCTATAAACAAAAAATTATTCCAAAAAGATGTAGATTAGTGATACAATATTCTAAACTTTTATGGTGATGGTACTTTTAAGTTATTTTCCTTCTAACGTGTAATTGTGATAATTATAAACTGATTAATTAATTAAAAATGGAAATAATATGTTCACATATTTTATAACACTACTATTAACCTAACCCTCTATTACACATCATATCCCGCCATCATCTTCTCTAGCAATGACCCCTTCTATTAATTACTGTTCGAAGGGGCAATTGATTGACTAATTAATATTGTGCGCCCTGTGTCTCTGCTGAACCAATTAACATAGTTACACAGATAGAAAATCAAAATTTTTATGGTCATGGTAAATGTCTTCTAAGTTACTTTTCTTTTGATATATCATTGTGATAATTAAAAACTGATTAACTAAAAATGGAAATAATGTTTTAACATATTTTTAGCACAACTATTAGCCATGCTCTATCACCCATCATATTCCGGCACTGAAGTCTATGTGTCGTCTTGTCGGTGCCATCATCTTCTCTAGTTAACCTCTAATAAACCGTTTTATTAACTCCTCATCGAGGTTACAATTAATTGATTAATATTTTTGCCACCTTGTTAGATAGAAAAACACAACTTTTATGATCATAATAAGTTTTATCTAAGTTATTTCTAAATAAATAAATAAAAAAGAAAAACGAAATTATCTGGCAAAACCTACAGAAAGATTAGCCATAAAAATATGACTATACGTAGATTCTTAGCGTTTCATCGTTGCTGATTCCTCCCGTATTAATGAAGCCAGAAGGCAGAAACACTAAGTGTCATATTTTAGTCATGTTTTCATGGCTAATCTTACGGTAGGTTTTGCCCGATAATTTCGTTTTTATTTTTTATTACAGTCCCCACGATAATATCCTTTGTTTATAAATAAATAAATACAGGGTCCGGCACTAGTGCCTCGGGCATCTGTAGCTACTAGAATAAAAAACATGGGAATTTTATTTAAGTGCAAACCTAAAGTATGTATGTATTTCAGGAAATTATTTTACCTTCTATAGGGTGGCTCAAAGAAGTGTGAGTGGATCGGGATGATTTTTTTTAAATGGAACACCCTGTATATTATTGCATTTTTGGCTTCCTTTCTGATCACTTTACATAATCCTGAAATATTATTAAATATGCTTTAATAGTTTCAGAGAAATTAATAAATAAATAAAAATTGTATATTTTTTAGGCTTTCTTAAAAAAATTATTAATAATACAAGAAGTCCAAATCAAAACTATATCAGATATTTACTTTAGATGGTTTGTACTTACTTTGCTATAAATATGGAAATCGTAAATCATACTAATTTATTTTAAATTCTATGCCAAACTTTCTGAAATATAAAATAATTTTTCTTCTTTTTTTTTAATGGAACACCCTGTATATTATTTTCTCAATAGATGGAGAATTAAAAAATTAGCATTTTTTGTATTTAGAGTAATTCAACATTTTTAACGGTTTTGCAGATATTTACGGTTTGGTTAGGTATTTCATATGGCATTTTCCACAGTAAATTCTTATCAAAGCCACCCAATGATTTTTCTCTCGTATTTTAACATTGAAAGCGCCATATGAAATAAACTGTGTGTATCTGTAAAACTAGTGAAAATTTTGAAATACTTTAAATACAAAAAATGTTTATTCTTTAACTCTCCATCTAATAAAAGAATAATATACAGGGTGTTCCATTTAAAAGACCAAAGAAAAAATAGTTTATATTTTAGAATGTTTGGCGTAGAATATTGAACATTCTGTATGATGTACGATTACCATATTGATAGGAAAGTAAGAAGTGACCATCGAAAGTAAATACCTAATATAGTTTTGATTTCAGAACAGTTTTCTATTTTTAATAATATTTTTAAGAAGGACAAAAAGTATTAAAATAAAAAATTAAAATTTTTTTCATTTATTTTTTAATATCTCTGAAACTATAGAAATATATTTACTCATAATATCTTAGGATTATGTAAAGTTATCCAAAAGGAAGCCAAAAATGCAATAATATACAAAGTGTTCCATTTAAAAAAAATCATCCAGATCCACTCACACTTTTATGTGCCACTCTATAGAAGTTAAAATATTTTCCTGAAATACATCCTGGTACATATTTTAGGTTTGCACATAAACAAAATTATCAAGTTTTTTATTCTAGGAGCTGCAGATGCCGGACGCACTATTTCCGGATCCTGTATAAAGTATAGTGTTTGGCCATAATAATATAAGTACAATTTTTTAACCAAATTATGCTAAATGGCAAACAAAAGTCTGATAAATATCGTCCAATACCTCCAATCCTAAGGTCGGATATTGTTAATGTCTATCAATCAATCATAGAAACATTCTTGCTAATTGATGCTAAAAAATGGTATTGGTTAACGGACTATTCAATTAAAAAATAAATATATATATGTGTTTATTATAAAAGGCAAAAAAGGAAAGAAAGAACCCAAGTAGCATTTGGACGTTATCTAACGTCGGGTATACGTCGCGTTCAATAAACCCGATGTCGGGTACCAACGTCGGTTCGACCGCCTGACGACCCTTATTTGCACCTAAATGGGGAATACAGATTCGGGTCGCCCCGACGTCGGTATCTGACCTAATAGGGAATGTAATCCTACCAATTACCAAAGTTACTGCCATATTACGTTGGATTTTAGTCACTTAAAATTCGTCGCTAAGCACTTACGTTACGTTTGGTTTCATATTCGCTACCAAGAATACATAAAAACCTAACCAAACTACCTAATTACAAATGGATTCATAATCACTCCTCGAATATAACTATAAGTGCCTATCTAATTTCATATTATAATAATTCTGAATCATTAATCCAGACATCAGTTTTGTCAACGGAAGTCACTTTCTTGATATATCTGACTAAAATA
The DNA here is from genome assembly GCF_002938485.1 of Sitophilus oryzae. Lineage (NCBI taxonomy): Eukaryota > Metazoa > Arthropoda > Insecta > Coleoptera > Curculionidae > Sitophilus > Sitophilus oryzae. The sequence continues at coordinate 1,735,250 of NW_022147237.1, read as the reverse complement.
CTCCGGAAAACAACGAGCGCCTTCAAAATTAGGTAGATTTATGAAATAAAAATATCTATAAAAAGTAACTCGCAAAATATTTTTTTAATTTTCTAGCTGGTTTAATCATAAAACTGTACTGTGGTTCCCCCCAAACTCAACCTTATCAATATTATTCTACTAGAAATCGAAATGTCAATATAAATTTTAAAAACAAAAAACGATTTTAAAATGGCTGACAATCGGATACGTGTTAAGAATGGCGGATTTCTGTGTCCGACTTAATATGAACTACCAATATACCAATTCCGACCGGGTCTTCAACATTAGTCGTCTCACACGACCGAAGTCATCAAACTGGACGACCGGCAATCGTATTATGACGTATATAATTCCAACGTACGCCACGTAACCTCACTTTGCATTTTGCGTAGCAGTGATTTGTGGATTTGTGCAAATATATTTTAGTTTTTGTTTTCTCGTTAAAAAAAATGGGCAGCCACTTTTTTAAGCCTAACCTCACATGTCGGAGGAGGATGGGGTCTGCTGGTATCCTAAGCTAAAAAATGAAATTAAGATGCACCAGTGTAATGCAGCATCTCTTCCGGATAGAAAGCATTTACGGGTGGAGGCAAGACATCACTACTACTATTATTATTTTGCAAAAGCCTCGACCTCTTTCTGTAAAATGTAGATGAATGTCTAAATGCCTTTTTAGTATTTTTTTAGGCATAATAAAAAATTTAAGTTTGTTTACAAAAACTTTTTATTAGGTTATGTTCATGATGTTCATTAGGTCGCAAATGCTACTTAATGGGTTGTATTTACGGACATAAATAGAGATACGTAAATTAGGTTATAAATATGAACATAAAATACAACAAAATATAATTGGACGTTACTTTAGGGATTATCTGTGAGACGTATCCTATTCGGACAACGGGTAGACGTCGGGCTAGTTCAAGTATATGTACGTCGTGCAAGCCAACGTGGGAACGACGTTGGGAAATTAATAAAAATGGTACGTTGTTATTTTGTACGTCGACATATCGTTGGATTTACCGTCTCGGATGCAACGACGTCGCTTTTAATAGAAAAGCGACGTCACATGTCGTATCACGAGCACCCGACCCAAATTTGCACAAAGTCTGACGTCGCTTCAGGTCAGATTTAGTTCGAAGTCAGAAAGATGCTACTTGGGAATAGGTAGAGGGTTTTGAAGAATGTTGTGTGATGTAATATCACTGCTGCCACAAGCTCGATTAATTAGCTTCTAACTTTCATTCTGATAACTAAAAACTGATTCATTAACTAAAAATCAAAATAACGTTTTTACATATTTTCCAGCATAACCATTAACCACGCTCTATCACCCATCATCTGCCGGCACCGAAGTCATGGTGTCGTCTTTGCCATCATCTTCTCTAGTAATGAGCCCCTTTATTAATTCCTGTTCGAGGCGCGATGGTGGGCCCCGGGGGCACGAATTAGCGATGAAGATCGTCTACGAGCGCTCTTTGGACGTTACCGTTCACGACCGTCGTACGTTTTGTTTCTTTATTTGCTGCCACAATTAGGGCGTTAGTTGGACGCAATGGCGAAGAAGAAATTCGTGAGATGGTAGTAGCGGGACGGTGGTCTGGACTGCTAGCGTTCAGATAAAAGTAGTATTTTTCCTTGAAGGTTACTTTAGTCTTTTAAATTTAAAAATATTTTTAAAATGTTAATATTAACCTTTGTTCTGGCCGCCAAGATTTAGGAAATCTAATTTTTGGAACCAGATCAACTACGGTCACTCGAGGATATTGTCATAGGGAAAAGCATTGCAAACACGTGTCCACATCAGCTAGACCAGAAAACCGACATATGCTCACCAAACATGATTTTGGACAAGGATTTGCATCTCGACAAGAGAAGAAAGGGAAAGCAACCTAGTAATACAACACTCAAGAGATAGCATTCTACACAGATGCTTTCGTGACTTCAGAATGCATCTTCTCAAAGGAACTAGACATCCGACGATCTTTAAGGCTGCAGCTGTAATGTTCTACTAGAGGTTTGCGCTATAAAGGAAGCGACCAGTTGTATACGAAGGAAAATCGCTGATAGACTAATATGAGATATCGTGATATACTCTGACAGCTTAAGTGCTTTAAAAAGCATAACCATGTAATTAGTGAGACCGAAAACTGTGATGGACTGCCGAGAAGCACTGTTCTGGCTAAGTCAAGGCACAAAGACTCTGTGCTGGGTACCATTGCTGTGGAGCAATGTGATCGACAACCAAGAAGTGTAACGCATCATAATAATAAAACATTATTTTATTAATACATTACGGCGACGGTGCTGTTCGCCTGGAGACCATTATAGGGTGAGTAAGGTTTGTGCTCAAATGAGCGCCACTGAATCTACCTAATAGTTAAATAACATTAAATATTCAGAAAACCGTTATTAGGAAAAGATATTTGTCAAGATGGTACCTCATTCATGGAATAAAACAAGTAAATTTCTACTCTACTAAATCTAAATATATTAATCAAAATTAATGCTTGATTATAAAATACGTTGGTTTTATAACAAACAAAAAAAGAATAAAATCGGTTTAAATTTTGAAAATCAATCGAGGTTAAAATATTATTTAAATTCGTAATAAAAGTAAATACTACAGATATTGAAAATTACTTATAAAAAATTAATAAAATTAAATCAGCCTTAACTATCTATACCTTTTATAGTGTACCCCAAAATAAAGGTATACAAGTCTGAGTAACTTATCCGACAGCAGCAGCTGAGCACGGCAATGTTGAACAGGGTTGAACAGGGTGAACTCCAGGAACTACGGCTGCATCATCAAGGCCACAAATCTTTGTTAAGTTGAAAAACAGGGTGGATGTCTCGATACTATATAATCACGTGCAAGTGAATGTAAAAATAAAACCATCAAAGCAAGAAAGGAAAACCGGAAAAAAGTAAAAACCGGAAAGAAAAAAAAACAAAGCGTAACTAATAACTTATCCAGTTACCATTAACAATTGTCAAAAATTAGTGGATCCATTCAAAATTGTTGTCCAAATCCAATATCTGCCCATATGGCACACCAAAAAGGAAAACAAATCTAGTTTGGTTCAGGCAAACCCTTGTAACAATCCATAAAATTGTTCAACAGCATCCAAAAATTACGTTGGCAATCCCCACAGGAACCATACCAAGGATTTCACCAAAAAAGACGTTCTCCTCCCGATCGCCACGTCTGCTACAGAAGCAGACAGACTCGCCAAAGAGGGGGTCAGGGGAGAGGCCGTGGCAGATGAACTACCACTTGTGACAATCAACATATTGAAGGAAGCTATTGGAACTACCATCAAGGCCAAGCAGCAACGGACGTGGCAACAACGTGTGTACTAGCTGCCAACGTTTACTGGATTTCTAATATTCACTGTAAAATCAGATAATTAAGATGCAGCTAAAGAAAATTCTCAGTAGCTCTTCACTTTAATAAATAAATGGGTAGTTTCAATAAAATTAGAAAAAAAGATGCATTGGACATTCTGATGTCATCTGTCAACACTGTAATCTTCTCTATTTAAAGTAATTTTTAGATACATTTAAAAAAACGTCAATTACTATTCTTTAAATGTTCTTTAACTGATGTAAGTCATAAGTTATTACATAGCTTCTCTAACGTAGCGACAAGTAAGTCCACACTACCGTCTCTCGACTAGTGCAGTATTTAGCATCTTCTTCAGTACCCAGCTTCGGTGGTTCTGGCGGTTCTTCACGACCGTTAAACTTTCCCACGGCGTACCGGAGTGGTACCGTCACCCCCGCCGCGCCATCTATCGTGTGTACTTTTCCATTTCTGATGTGTTTTTATCTGCTCACTACTGCCGCCGGCTCTTGGCGCTTTTGTCCTTTTTCGAAGTCAATTTTAGTAATGACCATTTATGCACCTCAGTAATAGAAGTTGTACATGTTTTTTTTTGGGTTATTTCAAAACAAAAATGTAAAAAAATCAAGAATGGCATAATTTCGCATATAAATAATGATGATGATATTTCTGCTTAGCTATTTTGTAGTATTTTCCTATCGCATTTGTTCGCCGTTTAGTGTGATTGGTGTCTTAAATTAAAAGACATGTGAACTGATTTCTTTTAATCGGTCTTTATTCTTCACGTTTTCAGCGATTTTTTTTATCTCGGTAATATAATTTATTGAGATCTAATGAGAAAAATATGCGTGTGTACCTACTTACTAAAATCACTTTTATTACTGAAAACGTCCTTTTAGAGATATAACATAATATTATAGCAAAAGTAAATTTTACTAATAATCTCGGATTTTGCCGTAGTGCATATTCGGATTTTAACTGGCTATTCCAGCTACGATTTAGTCAGCAATTCACTTTATATCCGTTTATGTATATGTAGACAATGTAGCAACTTCGATATAGCTCGAAGCGTACAAGTTTCAAATAGCAGATATCAACAAGTTATAGTTTGCTACCGCGATTTCCATGTTGGATGTATACATATAAAGAAACTAATATTCAATAATATCTCGAAAATACGTCTGAAATCTGAAATAATCGTAAACAAATACTTCCTTTAGGCATTCTGAGAATATAGATATATTGAATATAGATCATTAAAATTCGTTAGAACTTCTAAGATTATTTTTTTATTTATAAGTGTTACACCAAAGAATATTGTAACACAATATTTCTTGGTTAAACTGTTTCGATAAATTGAAAAAACTTTCTGTTTCGATAATTGAATCACATTTTTTTATCTAACATCATTTGCCAGGCTACTGAATTGATATAGAATATGTTTTCCCGTTTTTTCATCGATCTGGACATGATTTGTTCTGGTAATGTGATCAATTTCATCAATAAACATAATTTCATCAATCTGTAAATCAGTAATAAGCATCCTCTTAGAAGATACCAAAGATGAAGATCTGTTACAATTTTGGCAATTTTCCTGTCTTATATTAATATTAGGTTCGTTCCAACCGGATAACCGATCCGGTTGGAACGGGACGGTAATTTCTAGTCGCCCACTTATTGTTTGAAAAGTTTGATCGTTTGTCAAGATTAACAAATGAATTGACTGATAGGAAATTACCGTTCTAGGACGGTTCTCTCGTCCAGTTGGAACAACTCTTTCTTTTTTTGATGAGCAGTTTCATCTACTTTTTTGTTGTCTTTTTGACCTAGGTGAACATAAACTGTTAAGGGTTGGTTTACTTGCCAAAAGTATCATCATTTTCACTTTATTCGACCATTTCCAATTATGGTGTAGCCTTCCTCGCATATTTAGATACTCTCTTTTTAGTTAGACCCATTCATGTATATTGCTGACTATGCGGCCCCAAGTTATCCCTGCTAATTTCCTAATATCATGGTCCCATCTCAGGTTTGGTCTTCCTCTATGTCTCTTAATTCCTCGTGGGTACCATGCTGTAATTTTGTGGTCAATCTGTTGTTAGTCTTTCTTGCCAGGTGTCCTGCCCATTGCCACTTGAGTGATTCGATTCTGTTAATGACATCTGTTACCTGGGTCTTTTGTCGTATCTACTCTATTCTTTTACGGTCTTTCTTGGTTATTCCCAGCATATTTCGTTCCATTGAGCGTTGTGCTACTTGCAGAGTGCAGAGTTTTCTTGTAATATCTATTTTAGTTGTACAGGTTTCGCATGCATAGGTCATGACTGGTAATACGTATTGGTCGAATGTTTTCTTCTTTAGATAAAGTGGCATTCTAGATTTGAATATGATCAGTTTCTCCCATAAGTACTCCATGCTAACTTAATTCTTCTGTTGATTTCTGGTAGTAGAGATCCCGATCTGCGTATTCTTCTTCTTACAGTACCATACTCTATATAGAGCGTCGGCTACCTCTCACATGTACTTGTGATGTGTGTCATCAGTGTTTCACAAGTACACGGGACCTACAGTTTATTGCCGAATCCGAACGGCATATTTGAGAGGCTGTACAAGGCAAATATACTCAAGGTGGTTTGCCATTGCCTTCCTTGAGGTGGCGGCTCGTTGGTCGCTCTATTTAGATAAATAAATATTTTTATTTAAATAAATAAAGCGACCGTACTGGCTGGGGATCGAACCCAGTACCTTCCGCTCCGCAGATCGACACACTAACGCTGGAGCTACGGCCGGCCACTACTGACTGGATCTGCGTATTAGTAGTCCCAAATATATACATTCTTTTACTCTTTCCAGTGTTGCGTTATTTATTAGAATACCTTTTCTGTCTACTAGTTTTTTTGCTAAATTTATTTTGAGACCTACTTCATTGCTGGCTGTATTTAATCCGTTATTTTGTGCTTGTAGTTCTTTAGGATTATTGTCAATTAGGACTATGTCATCAGCGTATCTTAGGTGGCTAAGATATTCTCCATTTATTTTTAGTCCTTTGTTGGTCCACTTCAGTTGACGGATAATTTATTCTAGTGTTGCTGAAAACATCTTTGGGGATATGGCGTCACCCTTTTAATATGGATGAACATAAATTGATAGGAATTGGTTTACTTGTCAAAATACCATATCTTATATCTTACTTATAAAAAAAACACTGATTGAAATAAAGATTCCTAAAGTTCGGCCAAAAAAATATTTACTGTTTTTTTTGTGAAATGATAAATTTTAAAGAATCATTAGAGCAGCAGATTAAGTTTTTATGTCGTTTTTAATGACCAAATTAATGCCGAAGTCAAATTTGACCAAAACCAGTTAAAAAAGATCATAACATGATGTATATTTAACAGTATGAAAATCAAATTAAAATGAATAGCCCTTCAAACAAAATTAAATCAAAATTTTATTCAGACCAACACCTGTGCAAAGTTTAATGACATTACCGCAAAAATCCACCGATGTTTCGCTTTGCCATACTCAATCACTCACTGCTTATCATAAATATGTTGTTAGCAACCGCCTACGCGGTTACCCAATCGAACCTTGCCCGTTATTGTCTCGTGCCATGGCGTACTTGATGTGCAGAGTGCGAGAGCCGCCGCCATCGTCGTAAAAACAAAATAATTTACGGTATATGGTATTCAGGACATTGTTTGTGACATCAATATTTCTTCAAGGGAATAAATTAAAAGCCAACGTACTGATGATGTATTTAGTATTGTGGTTTGATAATTGACTAGCCTTCGGGTAGTGCCTCCAAATAAACCAAGCCAAAAGCCAATCATCTTTGATTGTGCATTGTTTGAACGTATAATGCGTTGGCTTGCGGTATTTTGTCCTGCTACGAATTTGCAAATGTTTTTTTCCATAGCAACTGTTAAAATTGCCTTATATCTTATGATTAATTGCTTCCATTTTTGAAATTTTTTGTATTCCTTTTCATAAGTTATTCGGGATTTAAATGGAAGTAGTTTGGATATGGCGTTTGTCGCCTCAGCGTGAATATCTGTTGGTAATTTACTTATTTCGTTTTGAATTATTTCTGGTTCCAACTCAATTAGCAATCGACACGAAAGAGAATTAAAAAATATTGACTCAAAACTGACAAATAAAGAGACAGCTTTATTTATTTGTCAAATTACATAGAAACCAATGCCAACCCAGCACAATATATTTTCTACTCGTAATAAATTCCTTGAAATAATAATTTCTGAAAATTTTTTAAAATGTAACTCGCTATGGAAAAAATATTATTTTATGCACGACGATAAAATTGCATTATCGTCTCCCAAAATTAAATCACTCGCGATTTCATCGCTCGTGAATTAATCTTTTCGGTCGACGATAAAATACCATTTTATCGTCTTGTATAAAAAATAACTATTAACTAACTCTGTTGGAATAATTTAATAAATTCATAGAATAAACGTATATGAGCCCCCTAATCAATATAATAAGCATACCGATCTGGTCATCGAAAATGCGAGGTCAGGATTTTAACGCGTATGACAGTGATGTCGGCAGCTTAATGGGAAATCAAATGTACAATAACCAAGTATAGCTCTAAATGCATAATTTTGTTTAAAACTTTATACCAAATTAGATATACTTAAACCTATCCACTCGATCAATGATCTCGCCGCTTACAGTGAGGTTAACATTTTGGACATGCCTACTAATCACCATGGTCTGTGCTTTTGAAGTATTGAATAATATGGAGCCCGTACTGTTGTCCTACACTATGTATCCTATTTAATAGTTCTTTAAATTTTCCATACTGGAAGCCAATAAAAAGTAGTATCGTCCGGATATGTAGTATTATTAATGGGCTTTCCATTAACCTTAATACCCCTGGACTCATTTTTGACAGCAAACTGGAATATTTTTTCACGATGTTAAAAAGGCATCGGTTACAGAATACATCCTGGTTGTATTCCTTTGGTTACGTCAAAGGCTTCAGACGAGACTATGTCATTTATCTTCACTTCGGCGATCTAGTTTCAATATAGTTGTTTCATATTTTGGATGTCGTTCTCATCTACCCCATTTCCCGTAGCCTTGCCAGAAGTGAATTATGCCTGACATTATCGAATGCTCTTTGGTAATCAATAAAACAAATAAAGACATCTTGTCGTTGGTCGTAACAATTCTGCATCAAAAGCTTTAGCAAAAACAAGGCTCCTCTTGTTCCTAGTCCCTTAATAACTTCAAACCATATCTCTCCGTTCATTAGTTCACATTAATTATAGATCCTCCGGTGAATTATTCTGTAGAGCGCTTTATGTTCATGACTTATCAGGCTAATTAGAATTGTTTTTGATCAATTCGAGGTTGGTCAAAGAATACATAGAGATACTGAATAAATTAGGCAAAGAAAACAAAGCCCTCCTACTCTGGGTGCCTGCTCACCAAGGGATAGAAGGCAATGAAAAGGCAGAAAAGGAGCGAACACTCCACTAACTGGACCAGAACCGTTCTGCTTTTCAAGTGGTAACCAACTAAAAGCAGAACTCAAGAACTTGGAAGACTCCATCCCCAACCTGCAATGGGAATCATGCAACGGTGTAAGACACTCGAAGAAATGTCTGAGGGCTTACGACCAAAAATCAAAGATCTTTCTAGATTTAAGTACAAACAATCTTCGGATTGTCACGGGTTTTTTAACAGGACACTGTTTCCTCAATGAACACTTCAGTAGATTGAAACTAAGAAGAAACGGCGAATGCCGATTCTGTGGGGAAAATGGGGAAACACCAGAACACTTCATCACTGAGTGCGCCGAGACGACAACCATTCGTGTCATGAACTTTGGTATATACGACTGATATTGGAGATGGAGAACTACCCTCTGTAAAACCGTCCCAGATAGTGGCTTTTGTCAAAGCCCTGGGAATGTATGATGAGTTATAACTCAGGAAAGGGGGACAAAATAGATCTGTAAGGTCGCAGAGGTAACCCCTCCTACTTCGTGCGACTCATCAGGCTAATAAATTTAAAGTATTCAGCCAAAACAGCAATGCAAGGTAAAATCTAACGCGATACCATTGACGTGGACTTGCAAATACCAAACGCGGGTTATCAATTAAAATCCTTACTTTCTATACCTATTAATCCTGAATCTATCTATCTAATCCGAGTCAGAGATTTCGCCAAAGGCTTCGGACCAGAAAAGCAACATTTTATATCCTTTCATTAATCCATGCTTTATGCCGAAAGGTTCCTTTTAACTCTTTTCAACGGCCGTATCGGTCTTCTCCATTCTTCCCGCACGGTCGATGCAGCTAAGAGGTTTAAAATTCTTAAGAGATGCAACCTATTCTCTCGTGCGTTTTTTATAGACCCACTTTGAAAAGGAACGCATATGTGACATAAAACGTTTTTGTGTCGTTTCGGTTCATTTTTGGCGGCTAATACAGATTACATTTTTTTCCTCTGTATTATCTGCTCTGTCCTAACCGGTCGCAATGGCATTGTAGTAGGGTTTGACAGGGAGAAAATGGGACTTTTCTTTTATTTCTTCGCGCGACCCTATGACTGACGTTTAATGAACGGATTCGTTTCGATGTGAAATCTCCTTTTTTCCGATGTGCGACTTTTTTCTGAAAAGTCTAATTTACACCGTATGGAATCCGTTTTTTGTTCTATACCATTAAGTCTCTAAAAAATATCGAAACTATGTTACAGGAGTTCGTTTTACGTTGGTGTTTTCATTCGCATTCCTTGAAAATAATGCGTATATTGAACTAAACTTTTTATTACGTAAACTATATGTATATTAGGATGGGTTTTTCTTTTCACTTTATGCTCTGAAAAATTAAGCCAAAATTAACGGGGTCCTGACCGAACCAATGGTATCCGACAAGGTGACTTCCTAAACCCTCTTCTTTTCAACATCATTATAAACGAAATAATAGGAAATGTACGTTTACTGAAGGGATACAGTATGGGCGACCAGGAAATTCCTATTCTGTGCTATGCCGACGACGCCGTATTGGTAGTCGAAAATGAGGACGATCTACAGCGTTTATTACATCGATTTAACTGCACTGCCAAATCACTTAATATGATAATATCGACCCAGAAAACTAAATGCATGACGACATCAAAAGTGTCATTAAGATGCAAACTGGAAGTCGAGGGCAATGTTATCTAGCAAGAAATGAAGTTCAAGTATATAGGCATAGAAATCTCAGGATATGGTGATGTAGAGGCGGAGGTGCGAGAACGAACAACGAAGGCAACCAGAATAGCAGGACGTCTGAATGACACAATATGGCGAAATAAAAAATTGAGGTGGAAACTAAAGCGAGAATTTATAAGGCAACGGTACGATCAATAATGACATACACTGCAGAAACTCGACCTGATACAGCGAAACCTAAACAACTATTAGAGACAACCGAAAGGAGAGTACTACGCAGAATAGCTGGAAAGACGTTTCTGGAAAGGGAGAGATTTTAAGCATAAGAGCATGCAAGGTGGAAAATGTAAATGAGTGGGTACTCAGGAGAAAGGAAGAATGGAACGAGCATATGAGCAGAATAGACAATAGAAGGATAGTAAGAGTTGCACGCGACAAATCACCGCTAGGTCGCAGAAGCTTAGGACGTCCACGAAAACGATGGAGCGACAACTTGTCAGTCTGGCCGGTAGAGATGACGAAATCAAACAGGCGATTCGCCTAGTATGAAGAAGGAGGAAGAAGACTCTGAAATAAAGGTTGGTAGACACCTAAAAAATGATCTCCAAGTATGAGCTCCTAATTTTAATAGGAAGGTCCTCGGCCTTTCAGTTTTCTATTTTTTTCCTTATTATTAGAAAGAAAATTTCATATTTCGGTATCTACTATTTGGAAAAAATATCTCGTCTCCCATATTTGTAGACAGGACAATACAACTACAGGAAAAAGTAAAAGTGCAGCAGTCTAAACTTTATGTTGCATTCATCGATCTAACAAAAGCCTTCGACTCTGTTTACAGAGATGCACTTTTCCACGAAAACTTAAAGGGGATTAACATGCAGAATGAGTGGGAAGAAGCAGTTCACAATAGAACTCAATGGAGAAGACTTGTAAACTCAGTTAACAGCGACAATCAAAAACTAAAGAGGTAACAAAGAATGAGATTTTTGAATGTCCGGAGTGCGGAAGAGAGATAACATCACGAATCGGGATTTTCAGTCATAGAAAAGATCATGAACGAAAACGCCGTGCGTGACCATCTTCTGATGCATGTTGAATACTCGTCAGCGAGCACCTAATGGCAGTGTGTTTTTTTAATAATTTCTGAACTATAGTCGATATTTTGATACATATTGGTGTCGAGTATTTTTTGACATGATTTGATTTTGGTGTCAATATGACTCCTGCTTATAGGGGGCGCCACCGACATGTTTTTTAATTGTTTTGAAGACAAATAACTTTTAGTCTGTACCTGTATAGAACAACTGAGAAATATACATTTCCGTAATTTTTTACGGAAAAAAGGTCTGTTGATAAAAATTTGTAAGTCGAGATGTAAATTCGAGTGTAAATTGTAATAATAACAATAATAATATAATAGTAATCAGAAATAAATCACCAGGAAAGACAAAAACAAGGCAAATTTTAACTAAATTTTGAATAGGTACTCTGTACAATTTAATATATCATTTTGTTAAATTCGCCTTTTTTCAAATTTACTATTACATTTTCATATTTTCTCGTAAGTTACAATAATAAAGAATGTAAATTTACCATTTCCAGCGGCTGAGCGTCTCGAAGGAACGATGCGGCTTCCCTCCAGTGAAAGGACTTAGAAAGGATTGTTCTGGAATAAAAGACGGATTAATCAAAAGAGATAAAATGTGTCTTTTCTGGTCCAAAGCCTTTGGCATGGACCCAGTTTTATTAGCATTGCGATTGTTCAATGAAACGGATTAAGCAGGAATTATTTCGCTATGACCTTTATTAGAGAGTGGAATTTGGAACTTGTCCCAAGCAAGAAATCCTAGATTCAAAAGCAAGAGTTTGTTTTGCTATCGTACGTAGAGAGAGTAGTATATATTTAATCTCAAATTAATTCTTAAAATGAATGAATATCCAAATGATAGTTTTGTGTCTGAAAAGTTTTTATTTTGAAATTATATTTTTACAAGATATCAAATTACTAGTTGAGAGTTGGGATTGGCTTGCTTTTCAGAATTGATTTTGTAGACCAAGAAATATTACTTAAAAATATTGAAATTGGCAGCATGTGACAAAAAAAGTTTACTTAAATATTTCTGAGTTGTTGTGTTGCTGAATAAAATGTGAAAAACCGATGACATATATTATATGTCCGAGATATACCAGATATGCTCTATTCTGTATATTGTATATATAGTAAGCCACTTTAATCATAATAAAAAGAAGAAGAATATAGGAAAGAATTTGTCAAAATCGAAGCAATCTGCAAATTAAAAAAGGACTGTAAATGACAAAATAAAATACTAATTCACCACAATACACCAAAACACTTTCGTTTTAACACTGGACGCACATTTTGCTAGCCATGTTAACATCATCAGTAGATAACTAAATCAGTTTTAATCACCTATTGATGACGCTAACATGGTTAGCGAAACGCGAGGCCAGTGTTAGAAGTAAAATGTTTTGGTGTATTGTGGTGAATTAGTGTTAGTGTATTTTTCAAGAATTCACTCAAGCAAAACTATAGAGAAGTCTAATAGGGTTTCATAGTACGTGGTCAAGACGAATCTAGAAAAATGAAATCAAAAATATTCCATATATTAACAAAATTTAAACTAATAGATAATTTTACTGATGTTCTATAAAAAGAGTCTTTGAAAGAATATAACTGAAATATAGGGTTACCAGACGTAACATACATAGATAGAGTGCTGGTTTTAATTTATCACATATTATGATTATTTAAAAAACATTATTTTTTTGGCTGAATTTGTATTTATTTCAATACATTCCACATCAATAGTTTATGCTAAAACTACCAATTTAGGTTGGAATTAGAATAATAAATTATTTTAAAAGAGAAAGAGAAAAAATTAAAGAACGTTTCCAATTAAGCTAAGCTCACAAATCTGCAAATTTATTTCTGAATATAAATTGTGAAATGATAAAGGAATAAATTTCTGGCGCATAATTTAAATATACCTAGTTTTCGGATTTTTAATCATTCGTTTAAATAAATAAAAACTATTATTCTGTACAGTTTTTAAGTTAAATCATTAGCATAGAAACACATACACTGAGCTAGAGATATTTATTGTAGTGTTCTATACCGGGCTAAAAAAAGTAATTTTTCTGAAGTTCGAAAAACATAATTTCGATTTTTTTTGGAATTTAGTTCAGCTTGTCATGTTTAGTATCTTTTATTGTTTCTCTTATTAGAGTGTGGAACCTTTGGTGTTAAACTCATTTTTAATCATTTGTTGATGACATCATCTGCTAAATGTGCAGATTGTGTAGGCAATGAAAGGCCATTAACAAAAAGCTATACCGGGTGCGCCTCAAAAGTGGCTCACCCCAGTAACTTCTTTATTTTTTCGGATAAAAAAACGAGATTTGGTATATTAGTATATGACATAAATTAGGATTGATTGATGTATTCAATTGTTTTTGGTCACTTCCTGTTTTACCGGAAATGACTACAACTTATGATTTTTAAATGGCACCCTCGATATTTTTTTACTTTATTTGATAGAAAATGACACTCACCTCATATATTTTTGCCTCTAAATATATTTATATAAACTGTATAATCCTTGAATATTATATACGATGACTGCTACACAAATAGTATTGACATTACCTCAGCAGCATTTGGATGTCGGGACAACGTTGTGTTACGCGACCAAACGTCGGGGCGCAACGTCGGCACAACCTCGTGCCAACCCTAGTCTGCATTAGTTTGGAGAATAATTTTTGGGTCGAAACGACGTTGGATACCTACGTTGGCTACCAGCCTAATTTAGTACAAACTGCAACGTTGTTTAAAATCCTAATTCACAGAAATACAAAACTATAATAATATGGCGTCTAAGTCGCGTTTTATCCTAAATTGGGATAATTATAGTAAAATAATATTTTTATGATTTAGTTAGAGACATATGCCAGATGGCAGTAAAGGAAAACAAAACAAAAGTATTTAAGTGTGGAGGATGTTTGAAGATCATAATTATTGAAACACTTCAACCAACTCTGTAACTCGTTACCCAAGGCAAAAATGTTAAACGCAAACAGCTTTATTGATAAATGTATTGTTTCTACTTTGAAAAATACTAATGGGCCTTAAAATTAAAGAATTTTTAAAAAATTTCTTGAACTTTTTTTTAGTAAAATGAGAATAATTTATTCGCAGTCGAAAAAAAAATTGTTTCCGCGTGTTGTTTAGGGTCAAATATTTCAAGTTAATGTATTCAAAAAGCAGGAATTGCTATTTTAAGAACGAAACATTTTCTTATTCAACAACATGGCGGCTTTCACTTTGTTGTTTTGGAGATTAAGATGGAGTAGTTCGAGTAGTCGCATACTGGACTAATAAAGTCGGAGTTCAGCCTTAACAGGTAGTATACTAGTCGCAAGATTGCCTAATTTAGTCATCCTAGGGTCTAGCTTGTGCCGCCCTCTATATTCTAAATAAACGAGGGAGTGGATGAAGCATCGGTAATATGTCGATGTATATTTAAATTTAGTTTTATATGTGCCTTTCTTACGTCCCATTTTAATTAAGTTTTTTTTATAAAAACAAAAACACTGGAAACTGTTGACTGAACAATGAAGTCAATGAAGTGAAAATTTAAGATTTAAGGTTATGGTTCAATACAGTTGCAAAAAGGTAGTGGCTCGACGTCCTACCAACGTAAGAATAAGGAAATCTAAACAACGTTGGAATTAGTAAAACAGACGACGTTTGAACGTTGGAATAGGTCCTGAAAGTGACGTCGGAAAACTATTTATTGCCCAACATTGTAACTACGTTGTCCGAATCACCTAAAGATCACTTAAGC
This sequence comes from Sitophilus oryzae, assembly GCF_002938485.1. NCBI lineage: Eukaryota > Metazoa > Arthropoda > Insecta > Coleoptera > Curculionidae > Sitophilus > Sitophilus oryzae. The sequence continues at coordinate 1,719,829 of NW_022147237.1, read as the reverse complement.
AAAAAAGGTTACATGACAACGTTTATTCAACGTCGCAGAAGCTTTTACTTTGTTGTAGTACTAGTTCAACGTCCGCACAACGCCACAACAACGTTTACATTTATTTTAATACCCAAGGTACTGAGCTAACTATTTTTTGTAACTAATCCAACGTTGTGTTTAGTAAACATGTGGTCGCAAGTCGTGAAAATGCTACTTGGGTATAGAATTTTGAGCTTCCGTCTTTATTTAATTTAAACTGCCCAAAGTTTTATGATATACAAGTGTAAACTTGAAGATAATATTTTACGTTTACACTTGAAAACGGTCAGTGATTGAATTACACCCGAAATATTTTAAATTGAATAAATAAAATGCACACAAAAATTCTTTGAGTATTATAATATTAATTTTTCGACAGTTCGTGATGAAACTCGTAATTTAATTATGAATAATACGATACTAAAGAATAAAATTCTTATTTAAAACATTGAAAATGTTTATTTTCTCCATAGTTAAAAAATATTGTTGGATAAAAATATTAAAAAGATACAAAAATATTATCTAAAACATTAACGAAACAGCGATGATAACAAGAATACCTATCTTTTCGTCCATTTCAGAAATACTTAACGAGAGCAAAAATGACTCCTAATTACACAAAAGTGCCACGATAATGCGCGAATCGTGCCTATTGCACCCTTATTTAGAGAATCATCATTTCGATTCGCTTTTTTTCCGTTTTATCATTCGAAAAAAGAAGATCGCGGTAACTGGAGCGAATAGTACAAGTGTTTAATTTCGTTGATTGCGTTAAATGAGCCGAAATTTTGCTAAATTGCGTTGGTGGGCGGTTCATTGTCGTCATGATTTGTGTACGGCGTTGAACGAAAATGGGACGTAAAAAGATTAAATCCCTCATAAATCTGGATTTACCAGTTAAAACTCGGAAAATATTGTACAACTTATCGGGACATATTTCCAGTTTTGCGGTAGGTTTTGTCAAGAATATACGAAAAAATATGAGGAACTACAGTAAAAACTGCAAATAATCTAGCGTAAATAAAATTTATATAAATAATTTAAATACACACAGCGACTAAACTATGGAATATTTATTGTACCCACTTTACAGGGTGTTACAAATTCGGGGTACGAGCATTAGTATGTTGGTAACCGTAATAGATACGAATAGAGTAAAATTGGGGCAAAGTTGCGCATTGAGGTGTTCACCAAGATGCCATCAAAAAAGTTTTAAAAATGTCAAGGATTGTTTTTTGGAAAAACGGATTTTTTTGAAAATCAATTTTATTTTTTTCTGTCGTTACACTTATATTTAAGAAGAATAGATAGAAGCCTTCAATCCAATAAAATAATCTACAATCTGCTCGCTATTTTTCGATATGAAAAAATAATATTTTGCTTGAATGTTTGGGAAAACAATGCATTCTAAAGACAATTCTTAACGGAAATCTACTTGAAATAACCGCCGCCACCCCACTTCTTCAAATACTTCCACAACAGTCTAGAGTTTTGCGTATTATCTTCGCTATAAGCTTCCTCAAGGAAAACTTTTCGTTGTAACTAACAGAAAATAGCCCCGTTACAGTACGTACCGAACAAAAAGCTCAAGAGCGCTCCACTTTTTATCCACATTATATTTCCGTATAACTATCTGGAGCTCGTGCGGCGGGCCAATATTGCCATAGCTACGGGGATTTTTATCGCCGTCTTCTGCTGCTGCTCGCGGAGAGTATACAATTTGCAGGTGCTGCAGGAATTATATCTCGGGACGAGGAACGACATTCTCGACGGGGAAACAATTTCAAATTACCGCCCGTTTTTTCCTGTTACGCTTTCTCGCGAGTTTTTACTTCGGCGAGATAATTGTCGTTTCTGCGAACCTTCTATCTTCTAATCTACGTGCTTTTAGATTAGTTTCGTTTGTTCGTATTTTCATTTGAAAACCGGGATTTTTTAATATCTTTTTTCTTTAGTGTTTTCTTTTTTTCAGAAAGAAAAATAAGGGGGAAGTTGAATTGCATTTGTGTACATTCAATTTAAAGGCATATTACACGTGTAAAAAGCAGTGTTCCAATATTAAGTATAAAGAGTGCCATAACGATTGTAACAGAGCTAATTTCTAAAAATAATATTTTAAGCAACTACAAACTTTACTTTTCAGAGGTCGCGAGCGGACTCAAAGTCCACAGGTACCTATTTTTTCCGATAATTCGAGAATCTGGAAACATCAGATGCTGCGCTGCTTAGTATCTTTCTGTCTCTGCATATTTTATGAGAAGTGTACGTTTGCACATCATTTAGGGTAGTTAGTATCTTTTTATACTCATATGGCGGATATGACTATTTTTACATTAATAATTTTATAATGTCGAACAAGCTAAGTTATTTTACTGATTTGTTTTAATTGAAAATGAGCAAACTGTGATAAAAAAGTGAATAGTCGACTTTTTTTATTAAATAAGTATTATTTTTTAGATGTACTCTGCAAGAAAGATTGCAACAGCTCATGCAAGAGTGTTTGAACGATGATGACGAATTGAACATGATGATGAAAAGGAAGAACGAGAAGTCGATACTATACAAAGGCAAGGGCCAAAAATAAATTCTGATATTGAAAAATAAATATCAGATTCTGAAGCACTGAATACAGTATTACTAGAGGATCGGCATTACAGAATTTTGATAGGCGGAAAACAGACCAACTCGTTACTCTTTGTACAATTTCGTATGTTTTGAGCACACAAATATTCTGCACTGTTACACGGATTGATTTCTTCTTTATTATTAATTATTTTTATTTTTGAATAATATTTAATTGTTTGTTTTTTTGCGTATTTTATGTTATATATTTTATGTTTATGTTTGCTATTTGTAATGAAGTAAGTCAATAAATAATTGTTATTTTGATTATCATATACATTATATTTTATGTCTTTACACCACTAGCAATGCTTAAGATCTCTTGAATTTAGCATGCAGACTGTTTTAACAATAATTTATTTTTTAGTTTGCCTTTATTCTTAAGTTTTATTGACTGTTTTGTTTTTTCATATATATTTAATAAGAAAGAAGAAAGAAGCCTACAGTAAGATTAGTCATGAGACATGACTAAAACATGTCTACCCGTAGACACTCAGTGTTTCTGCTTTCCGGCTTCATCAATACGGGAGGAATCAGCAACGATGAACTGGTGATCCTGAAAAAAGAAAAAGGGAAGCAAGCGAGGCACAAGGCGCCATTTGCAGCTTGGTTAGGCAGTAGCTCACAATTCGCAAGCGTTACCACCGAAAAAACCGCTGCAGAGGCGTTCGAACAATGCAAATGGCACCTTGTGCCTCGTTTGCTTCCTTTTTTCTTTTTTCAGGATCACCAGTTCATCGTTGCTGATTCCTCCCGTATTTATGAAGCCGGAAGGCAGAAACACTGAGTGTCTACGGGTAGTCATGTTTTAGTCATGTCTCATGACTAATCTTACTGTAGGCTTGGCCAATAAATTCTTTCCTCTTTTTTATTACAGTACCTACGATAACATATTTTGTTTATTATATAATAAGAATATTAAAAAAAATTACACGTTCTTCCTTTTGTTTTGAGGCGCAACCCTAACATGGACATGAGTTATCTGGATCAGCAATAGTAAATTCTTTGCAGAGATTGGTCAGTGACAATCCGAATTTTTCTTTACTTGCCACTTCAGAGTAGACAGCAGTAGAAAGTAAATATTATGTTGTTGAGCGAAACTGCTGAATCTTTCCATATTTTATTAAATTTGGCAATGGAACAGTTTTTTTTTATTTCTGCATAGCATCTTCCCTTGTTTGGGGAGAGATTCGCATAATTGTTAATTCCCGTTAATGAGAAGCTGAGTTAATGGTAATTATGTTGAAAAAATTAACATTGTTAATTTGACGGAAAAAAAACTCCTGTTTGAACACCTTAAAATACTGACACACATGATAATTGGATGATGAGAAAATTACGAGGGGTGTCTCACTCGGGTAAAAAATGTACACGTACTGCCAAAATATCCTTCCACTGCTAAGCGACTGCCAATTACTATGAAGACGACTGCCTATGACTGCCATGTAATTATTATAGGCAACTGCCATAAGACTGCCAATGACTGCCAGCGACTGCCAAGAAAATGTACAGGTAATTCCAACAGTGAGACACCCCTCGGAAAATTATAATCTATTATTTTACTTTTATATTTATTCAAGTGTAAAATCCACAATGCTGCAAAAAACTGTGTTTCTTAACTTCCTATTAAAACTGAATCAAAATATAACCTACGTTACTCGTTATTTATCTTTTTCATTCATTTGAATTTTCTTCTACATATATTCAAACTTTTAATAAAACTACTAAAATAGCAAACTGTTACAATAAAAATAGAACTATTTAACGAACTAAAATACCATATCTGTTTTCAGAATATATAGCAGAAGCGGCATCATAGGTTTCTAATTAATGAACCATACTCGTATACGAGAATCTTGTTGGTTTAAACTTAATGTTCTGCATGCATAAATCAGGTTGCTTTACTCTAAACTTTAAATTCTCAAAGTTAGAGATTTATTAGAACGTTAAAGGCCCGCAACGTATTAGAATATTGAGTTTTTTAACAGGAATTTATGTTCATTGAGGATCGTAAATTTCTTGTTTCTAATATGTTATTGGTAGAGATTTTTTGTGCGTTTTTTTTGGAAGATTTACATTTTAATTTAAATTCTAATAATATTGGCTGTCTATTCATTTTAGGGCGATATAGACTTTGTGCATTTCAGTTAATTTTAAAAATTTCGACCGCAACGATATGATGCCTATTGTACGGGCAACTTCATTTTCTATTGAAATAATTGCCAAAGCTGATAACCGTTTTTCGCCCATAGTTTTTCTTAAATAATTTTTGACAAGCTTTAATTTGGAAAAAGATCTTTCAGCCGAGGCCACAGAAACAGGTATGGTGAGAAAAATATGACACGCTGTTAAAATCTCGCTGAAACTAGAAGACGATGAAAGGTTTTTAATTAGAATAAATTCAGTGAGTTCAAAAATGCAATTGATTTCATATAAATTATTTCGGAAACATTGCCTGAAGGGGAGTAATTGAGAAGAAATAGTATAGGCAATATCATCGGGGTATTTAAGGTATAGAACCTGACCCATTTCACATATATCCTCATCAGAAACAGAAGGATTCTGCTTGATTCGCGATAGCATGTGATAGATATGGAAATGCGACCCGGGCCCCCAGAGGGCCCGGGCCCGTGTGCTTCGCACACACGGCACATCGATAATTACGCCACTGAGTGAATCCTTATGGCAATCTAGTAAGCCGGAGAAAGCAAAAATAGGAAGTATTTATTACATAACCACTTAATCTACGCTAGATTCCATGCGCTTGGGAAAATACTTGCCTTCTGTCTTTATTCAGTACATCTTATTTTGCTAAGCGTGTTGACCGTACTCTTCGTACACACGAAAATCGGTACCCAAGACCAGAAATGCCAGCCCTAGTACCGTATGATCGAATAAAAACGGCGTCGGCGATGGCTATGAAATGAAGATCGCTGTCATTTTATATGTAAATTTATATCGGAAATGTCATCGATCGTCATTTCCCAGCCAACTGGACGCCATTTTTTTTCGATCATACGGTATATTAATGTGTGCAATTTAGGCTGTATTCCGTTGCAAAACCAGGCGAACCAGACCAGTAAACTACAAGAAAAAGGGCGGTTCCTGAAAAACATCGGTTTGATACGGAACGGTTTGGTAAAATACTGGAAACGTCAAATGTTGACGTTTTCTAAATTTCAATACCTCTATTATAAAATTTATCTTTTATGCATTTTTAATGTACCTATTCTCTGCTTTTACGTTTGCTACTTCTTTTCAATGGAGTAGGCAATATGACAGAAATTAGAAGTTTTCGAAACATAACATATACAGTTCTATATACTAATTCATTATAATAAAATTAATAACACATACATTATAATAGCCAAACATTGTAATTATATTCCTGCAGATTAAGTGAAAAGTTTTGTTCTTAAATATCTACTCTACATATTATAAACGCGTGTTCAAATATTAATTTTGTGGAATATATATCAACATAAAACGAGATGTAATTAACGAAATATCATCGTAACAATAGCTATTTTAGAAACGTCTAGGTTTACTTATTTCACTGAGATTTATGAAAAAAAGTCCTTTGCCTCGGGTACAGATACCGACACGTTTTGGAAATAGCTCAACACAAAACAGAATTGAACGAGGCAGCAGGGAACGCCAAAAAAATTCCCAGGCCCTCTTCATAAGTAGTTTCCAGGCGCTTTTAAGAGTTGAAAGTAGGTCGAGGCAAACCGAAGTGAGTCAAAACAACTGGAAATAAACTTAAATGCGACAAAGGTGGGTGACGAAATGCGACCTTGACCTGCTTCGAAAAGTTCTCCGCATAGTGTAGAGGCTGTTTAACACTTATGGTTATTCCGTGTATTTTTTATATACCAGTTGTTTACGATATTTTGCGATTGTGGCAGCACTAACTCACTAAGATGGCTATTTCTTGTTTCCGATAGTTCCTATTTAAGATAAGTTGTATGCATCTATCGATAGCGTAGATTTCTGCCTGTAGGATGCTAGGGTAGGTACCCATTGGTTCGGAGTATTTAGTTCTCGACCCAAATACACCGATCCCTGTTCCCGCATTGGTTTTGGAAGCATCAGTATACCTAGTTATGGTATGGTCTTTTAACTGCTAACTAGACGTTTATCTCTTCCAATTCTTTTTATTGCTCTACATTGAGATGTTTTTCAAAGTTGTACATTCTTGGCATATCATCCACTGGAAGTTGCAGGAGTGGTATTTGCTTTTTGAGGGTGTTCCAAGCCCCTGATCTGACAATTCTCTCAGTACTGATTCCGTTAGTGACTATTCTAATCATTGTGGCATTGGCATATCTACCGATGGCAATGTGCAGTGGTGTTAGATCTAGAATGACCTCCATTGCTGCTGTTGGACAGGTTCTCATGGCTCCTGTAATGCAAACGCATGCTAGTCTCTGGACTTTGCACAGGTTTAGCCTTGCCGTCCGTTGCTCTAGTTTTGTGTACCAGGCAACTGCAAAAAACAATATATAATTTACATTTTTATATGTTTATTGTCTTTTAACATAATCATTAATAAATTTTTATAATAGATCGCCATAAATCATATTTGAAAACTCATAAAAAGGATTTTAATTTTAGCTATGATTTTTTTAATACCTTCTGAACCGTAGATATTTAGTATTTTTATAAAGAGCAGTAAACCAACCTGAAAATAATTAATTACCCTTTTAAAATGGTAGATAATAAAAATCTTGAAAGACCTAATACTTCCCTTTTCCTTTATCCAGGTTAGCCATTTTAAAAATTCAGCTCCATCACAGACACGAACTTACTTTAATAAAACTTACTGGGACTGAAAATCGATGCCGTGAAAGAAATTGTCTTTTTAGCATCCAATTTTGTGGAATCGAAATCTATTACAGGGCAATAGTTGAATACTAAGGAATATCTGTAATGTATAATGCAAGGATTTGTTATTTTAAGTGGTCCAAATAATGGATGTTGGTTAGGTTAGGTAGTATAATGTTTAGTATAATGCTAAAAATGAAAAAAAATACGTGACAATATATTATCATGGTCAAGCTAGAGTTAGTTAATTTGCAACAATACCCTAAGTAATCCCATATATCCTAATATAAACTTACTGCTTTGGCGATAGTCGTTATTTAGTATCTATTACTCGGAACTTTTGGGTATTAAAACATAAATCTATATTGTTAGATAATTCCTTGAAATTCTCTATATTAAAATCTATATATTGATTATTAGAATCGCTAATTTTATTATAAATTCCATATCATATATATTTTAATTAAAATAGACCGTCTCCCTTGGATAGAGTAAAAAACTCCCCGAAAAAGGTAAGAAAATAGGATAATAACATTAGATCTATGGAGTGAAAGATGGAGGCAAAATATCAATGGAAAGGTCACTGAACCAGCAAGCTCATACTAGATTTGGAGAGTTATTTGGGTAAATAGGAGTCACGAAGAGGTGGGTTTGACCCAATGTTTTTCTAGCCATAGTGGCCATGGTTACTTTAGGCATTATTTATTTAGAACGCATCTCACTGATGGACCGAAATGCATATACAGTGATTTAATGACGATACAACAGAACAAATTATCTTTGAATGCCGGGGATGGGCGTCAGAGAGAAAGTAGCTTCTGAAGAGGTTTTCCTAAGAAGGCTCCATTGGGAATATGCTTCGTAAAATCGTCTTAACATGAACGCAAGGCGGTAAGACTCTTGTACAAGTACGACTTGATCGTCATCAAAGCTCAGTAGAAAAAGATACTCTTCATTGATCGGTATTCCCATTTCGTGACATCTTCTTTTCCAATCCTTGAGGGGTACGTAAAAAAATCAAAAGTATTGGAGATAAACTGCAACCTTATCTTAGTCCTTTTGTCGTTTTTATAGGTTCTGAAAGTTTATCGTCCACTTTCACATAAAAGATGTTGTTCTTATTAATAATAAAATCCTTAATTAATAATAAATTCCTCTCTTTTATTATATTTGTGAGAGAGGTATCAGTTTCGAGGTTAGAGGAAATAATAATAACAGTAATTTCGGGATAACTAAACATTTTATCATCATTATCATCACCATAATTTTCAGCTTATTCAACCATTTCCAATAATGGTGTAGCCTTCCTCACATATTTAGATAATCTTTTTGTTTGCCCATTGTTGTATATCATGGTCCCATCTCAGATTTGGTCTTCCTCTAGGTCTCTTAATTCCTGGTCGAATGATTTCTTCTTTAGATAAAGTGGCATTCTAGATTTCAATATGATTGAGTTTCTTCTATAAGTATTCCATGCTAACTTAATTCTTCGGTTAATTTCTGGTAGTAGAGATCCCGAGCTGTGTATTAGTTGTCCCAAATATATGTATTCTTCTACTATTTCTAGTTTTGTGTTATTTAATAATATGTTTTTTCTGTTCATTAGTTCGTTGTACAATACTTTAGTTTTTGCTAAATTTATTTTGATACCTACATTACTGCTGGTTGTATTTAGTTGGTTAATTTTTGTTTGTAGTTCTTCAGGGGTATTGGCTATTAAGAATTTCATCAGCGAATCTTAGGTGGTTAAGATATTCTCCATCTGTTTTTAATCCTTTGTGTTGGCCCAGTCTATTGGACGGAAGATATCTTCTATATCTGTTGCTATAAATGGGGAAAGCTTTGGGGAGATTGCGTTTCCCTGTCGTACTCCTTTGCCAATTGAAAACCGGGAGTTGTTTTATATATCATTACTTTTGCTTTGGCTTCTTTGTATATATTGCCGAGAGTTTCTATGTAAGGCCTGTTCATACCTTTATTAGCTTGGACTTTTATTATTGCCTTAGGAAAGCCTTCTTAAAATCTTTAAAGGCTATAGCTACTGGAAGTTGGTATTCTTTTGTTCGGCTGATAGTTTCTTTTAGCGTATGTATGTGATCAATCGTGCTGAAGCCGCTTCTAAAGCATGTTTGTTCTTGTGGGTGTGCAGCGTCTAGCGTGTGTTGTATTCTGTTGTTTATTATTTTTGTGAATATCTTGTATGTTACGGGTAGTAGGCTTATTGGTCTATAGTTTCTGATGTTTTCTTATGCTACATTTTATATTGAACTAGCGTGTACCAGCGACTTCTTTCGCGTCGAATTAATCATTTGTAATGGTGATGATAAAGCAAAGCAAGAATTTCCATTAAAATACAAACTGGATAAAATTTTCTCACATTTATGTCAGCATGACAAAAACAATATGGCGATATTATTATATAACTTGGTAATATTTGAGGGGTAGTTTCATCTCGTTAGAATTTGACTTTCGAAAAATCCGTTTGCCAAAAATAAGCTTTTTACGTCAAGCAGTTTAAGCAGAATCGTGGTTAAGAAATTACCCAACTTTTTTGAACACCCTGTATGATTTTTTTTTAAATTTCAAAATATGTAAAAAAACCAAATAAATTATGCTTGTCCAAGCGTTTTCCCGAAAGACTAACCGTTTTTTAAATAACAAATATTGTAATATTTAAGGGGCGTTTTCACCCTCTTGGAATTTGAGATTCGAGAAACCCCTCCTTATCGAACCTTTAAACCCCACAGTCATTCCGTTTACCAAATATCAGCTGTAAACGTCAAGCAGTTTAAGCAGAATCGTGATTACACAATGGTCATATTTTATGAAACACCCTGTATAAATTTATAGAAAATCTTAAAATATGTAAAACAACAAAATAAAATATACGTGTTTAAGAGTTTTTCAAAGAGAAAAACACCGGTTTTTAAATAAAAAATATTTTAATATTTGAGGGATAGTTTCACCCCCTTAGAATTCGAGTTTCGAAAAATCCCTTCTTATCGAACCTCTACACCCTAAAGTCAATCTGTTTTCCAAAAAGCAGCTTTTTACGTCCAGCGCTTTAAGCAGGATCGTGATTAATCAATCGCCAGATTTTTAAACACCCTGTATACATTTTTAAAAAATCTTAAAATATGTAAAAAAACTAAATAAAATATACGTGTTTAAGCGTTTTTTCGGAAACTTGACCGTTTTTTAAATAAAAAATATTGTAATATTTGAGGGATGGTTTGACCCTCTTGGAACTGGAATTTCGAAAAATCTCTTCTTATCGAAAAATCCCTTCGAATCAACCTGTATGCCAAAATTGAGCTTCTTACGTTGAGTGGTTTGAGCAGGATCTTGATTAATCAGTATGTCAGTCACTTAAGGATTTCATATATTAGTATAGATTAGTAACTAATGTAGCAAATATATTGTTATGTGCAAAACTACATTTATTTCTTCCAGTCACTCAACGATAATAATTGTATCGAACATCAAATCAAATCAAATCAAATCAAAATAGTTTATTTACTTTTTTTTAAACATTAATATACACAATAAACAAAGAGAAAAAATTAAGTAAATGGGACTGTGTCGCGATTATAAAAAAAACCGATACACAAAAACAAAAACAGTAAATGTTTTTGTGTCGCACAGCCCTGTAAATATTTAAAACAAATATACATGCATAAATGATACAAAGATTAATACAAAGAATTCAAAATAAAATACATAAAATATACTCAAATACAAAAAAAGAGAATGCAATCAACGGGAATGACCAGGAGGAAGGCTAGGGCACCAGGGAAAAGTTAAATTAAGTTGAAATCATCAGGTTATTATTAAAATTAAAAACTAAAAGGCGACGAAAGCAGGCAGGCAGGTTAGTCACTCGTTTAAATTTCTAACGGTTTTGTTTTTGTTGTTCTAAATATATAGACTTGACACTATTTACAAATTTTTCATATGAAAGCTCTTGAACGCATTTAGGAATCTGATGCCACAATTGAATCGCTACAAAGCTGAAAGATCTCTGAAATGCCGCAGTTCTGTGCTGGGGGACTTTGAAATTATTTACATTTCTGGTAAAATAAGAATGTTCATGAGAATTGAAAAGTGAATTTAAATAGGGTGGTTTTCCGGTTTTTAAAACTTTATAAATAAATGATAACATATGACATTTACGTCTATTGCACATTGATAATATAGAATTACTATTTAGGTATGGTGTAATGTGATGTCTATAGGGTATATTAAACGAGAATCGCATACATGAATTTTGAATTTTTTGTATAGATTTCGCTAGCCCTGCAGATAACGAGGCATCATAGACTATATCACCATAATCAAACAATGATAAAATAAGTGTATTGCATAAGTAATATTTAACAAAAGGTGGTAGAAATTTTTTATAAATATTTAGTTTTTTTAAGCGACAATATGCATTAGTAAGTTTATTTTTAATGTGTGAATTGAAAGTAAGTTTTGAATCGACATGTATTCCCAGATTTTTGGCCTCAGCAACTACAGGTAGCAAAACATTATTGATCTCAACTTTGAAATTTTTTGTAATACCCGTCACTCGAGCCTTGCTGGATTCAAAAAAAAGTACACAAGATTTCGAAGTATTTAATTTCAGATTATGATCTGTAGCAAATTTATCAATCCTATTTATATCAATATTATATTGTAAATTGGATATGATATAATTCTCGTTGGTGAAAGATAGATACAATTGTGAATCATCAGCGTATTGTTGTAACTTAGAATGCGATAATTCGTCATTCATGTCTGCTACATATAAAGAGAATAATAGCGGGCCCAATATTGATCCCTGAGGAACACCAGCGGTCATAGGAGTATAAGGAGATTTTAGCAGACTAAAGTCTTTTTTTATGCCAACACAATGCGATCTTTGAGTAAGGTAAGCACGTAAAAAGTTAACGGATTGTTCAGATAGTCCAAAATAATGCAACTTTGCTAGTAATAAGTTATGATTTAACGTGTCAAATGCTTTGCTAAAATCAAGCAGACTTAAACACGTTGTTTCTTTCATTTCCTGGGAAAGTCTTATATCATTAATAAGCTTAACAAGACATGTAGTTGTACTGAAATTTTTACGAAAACCTGATTGACAATCAGGAATAATTTTCATTAAATCGGTGTAAGTAATAACTTGATTACAGATATGTCTCTCTACTATTTTTGAAACAACCGGCAAAATACTAATAGGTCTAAAGTCTTCCTGATTTGTAGGATTCGTTTTTTTTGGAATAGGTATTATGACAGATTTTTTCCACAAATCCGGAAAAACATTCTCAAGAATACAGGTATTTATTATATTCATTAGTGGTTTCCCACAAAACGGCATGCATAGTTGTAGATCTCTTATTGACAAATTGTCTTCACCAACCGCATTTGTTTTAATTGACTGTATAATTTTATGTAATGATGTCTCATTAATTAATTTAAAGTTCAGTTCTGAAGTAATATTTTTGTGCCTATTATTATTGTAAAAAAAAATTTTTTCTATCGAGGTTGTGTCGATTATTCTATTGCAACTAGCAAAAAAATTATTAAATTTTATAGGATCCGCAATTTCAGGTGGAACTTCAGAGGTTATTCTATGAGTGAGATTTAATTTTTTTGCTGCTTTCCAGAAGTCACTACCCTTTTCACTAGATAGAGACTTAAAATAAGAAATTTTTTCACGGTTAATAGCATGTTTAGTGTAATTTCTTAGATCACGATAATATTTAAGCCGAGCATCCGTCTTATTTTTTAAATATTTCTTATGAGCATTATCCCTCAATTTAATCAAACACTTAATAGTGCCTGTAATCCAAGGTGTAAAAGGCTTAATTTTAGTTTTTTTTTGTTTTAAGGGTGCGTGTTTATTAATAAGATTTGAAATATTATTATTAAATAATTCTAATTTTGTGTTAATATTATTTGTATAATAGATGGTACCCCATGGTAATTCTTGACCGTCTTGTTGAAACTTTTCATAATCAATATTGTCATAGTTCCTGTATTGCATATATTTTTCTTTATATTCGGTAATGGGTATATTAAAATTTCCAAATATTAAACAGTGATCTGATATAGTCTCAGAAATATTAAAAGAGTGACTACTTTGGCAGTAAAGATTATTGTCGGTAATTATACAGTCAATTAGTGTAGATGCGTTCGTGTTCATATCTATCCGCGTAGGTTCCGTAATATGCTGAGTTAGATTAAAGGTATTAAGCAGTTCAATCATTTTTAATTTAGTTCTTGAGTTTTTTAATAAATCGATATTAAAATCTCCAGTTAGAATAATGTGGTTATAATACGGAACAGTAGCAGATAACATGTTTTCTAGAGTGTCAAAAAAATGCTCTAAATTCGACGAAGGAGGTCGATATAAACTCACAAATAGCAAAGTTTTCTTATTTAGGTTGATACGTACGCCAACATATTCACAACTCTCAGAGGTTATTCCAAGATCCACAATTTGACTACTAATATGTTTCCTTACATAGGCTCCCACGCCGCCACCCCTGGCCCCACGATCCTTGCGTATTAGATTATATCCCTCAAGATTAAAAGAACTTGAATCCCAGTCAGATGTTAACCAGGTTTCTGACAGTCCTAGTATGTCAAAGTTGCAATCATAAATATAATTAGCGAACTCGTCAAACCCTGTATTGAGTGATCGAACATTTAGATGAGCAGTGACAAGGCTCTTAGTTTTGACAATTTTGGAATTATGGCCTACCTGCGCAATATTATCACCTAATATCATTGAGATGTCGCAACCCAGTACCCACGCCAGTGCCTAGCTCCCATCGATCACACCCTCTCAGATTATAGCAAACATACATGCCCATCAAAAGCAGTATCAGGAATGTTTAGCCGTAAAGTACAATTTATATTATTCATTACCCAACTTATATAAGATGAAAGAAGATTTTATAGAAAAAATACAATAAGTCACAGCTATATCTCGCCGCCTACTATAATCAAATAAAACTTACATACAAAATTTCGTGTTCATTAGCTTAGTAATTGAAGCATCAATAGAGAATAAAAAATTAAAGTTCAATAATTCATAGATATATTCACCCGCATACTAGAATAGGCAGACTTGAAATGCTTATATCAAAACGAAATTAATATACACTTTCCCTCAAAAAATAGGTATTTTCAATAGAAAACAAAAGTATAAGCAATAATTCCCAACCATATCTAATACGTATAACAATTGCTAGAAAGCCAATACATTAAAATATGAAAAACAAAGTAATATTATGCAGTTTCTTTAAAAAATAGAAGCATTCAAAACAACGAATTATACAATACGCTTATTATGATAACTAGAAGAACAACTCCTTAAAGAAAAAATTAAATATAAATGTTTTTTTTTAGATATTCAAATATCTATAATATCCACACATTTTTTTAGATATTGAATTTGGTATAGTGAATTGATATATAAATTAGTTAATTGAAAGAAAATCAAAGACAGTACCTTGAGAAATTAGTCAACGAGGTATCACACTGAACTAGGCTTTTCCAATCAGCTCACTGAGTTTTTCCTGAGAAAAGACAACCACCTGCACACCTTCACACAGAACAATCACCTTCCCCGATCTTGTCCAGCAGTGATTTCGAAAGTGCCCACGGGCAACTTTAAATAGTTTTAAATTCTCGGCCGTAAGCAATTCAGTAAACAAGACATTTGAACCTTTGAGCAGTTTTTTGCTATAAAATATTTGATCTCGAAGCCATCGACAACAAAATGAAACTAAAATAGGTCTTGGTTTTTTGTCTCTCGTATTAGTGGTACCCAAACGATAACAATAATTTATATCGTTTTTTTGCACATTTATATTGATTTTGGAATGCATTAGATCGCATATGGCCTGATAGATGTCAGGTGAGTCCTCGTTCACACCGTGCACCAGAATATTATTGTTGTTTGTAGCGACCTCTATCTTTATTTGATTCATATCCTGCCTTAAAGAGTCCAATGACGTCATTACAGTTTTTTCGAATAATGAGAATTTTTCGGATAACTTCAGTAAATCGCCATTTAAGACATTGTCTTCGCTGGCACTTGTCCTTGCCATGGATTTTTCTTGTAAAACGTTCCGGAAGTCATTAAGGTCAGTCTTAAACTTGGCAGCCATTTCTTCCATGCGCTGGTTCAATATTTGAAATTCTCCCACCTGCTTTTTAGAGGAGTCCTCACTTTTGCCTCCACCTCTGGTCATCATTGCACTACTCTTGATCACGAATATGACACTTTTTCTATTTTTAATAATAATTACAGGTACTATAATTGTAAATTAATACGACTGCCGCTAGCACATAACCTACTCGGTACGCATGCTATATAATATACCTCAGAACATCGTTCTGAAATCGATACCTTTGTTTCACACCTCTAAACATTACCGTGCATTAACTAGTCACACAAGTAGGAAACCGTAAAATTAAACACAATTAAACGGTTGAAGCTTTTGCCATTACTGCGTCGCGTGTATTTTCCCTAAAGCTTTCCACTTTTAATTGTTTGACCTCAAGAGAACGCGGTTGTGGTACTTTTATCATCCTGTTTCACCTCTGCATAGCTTCTGTTTAGGCTTGCAGACGTATAATACTAACGCACGCTCTATTCTTTATATTATATGCGCTAATGAAATATGAGGTTAAATAATTAGGTAGCGAAATATAATATGAAGCACGAACGAGGAGGTGGAGCGAGTGTAACTAAATAAAGCTTCGAATTTTGTTATCGGCGAGACGGGAGGATCGTTTAACTTAATTAAGCAATTTAATTAAATTCAGAAAACTCGGCGCGCACATGTGGAATAATTTCACGTGATAAATTATTATAGAAAAAGGCACGCAAATGTTTGTTTAATATTAAAACCCTGCTCTTTCTGACGGTAAAAAAATATGCCTGCACCAGACATTATAATATACACTAACCCACAGGAAAAACACAGCCCAAAATTTTCATGTATTTTAAACTTCAACATATATTGTTCTAGTCGGCCGATTTTATTTTTTTAGGCAATTTGTAATTTGATTATTATTTCACTATTTAGCCTGTTTTTAATTTAGAAATTAAAGTCTCATCTGTCTATTATACGAGGGAAAACGAAATAATGTTAATATTTTGGTGGAGGTTTGAAACACTCTGTGGAACTGTTTACAAAAATAAGGAAATTAAAAACCACTTTATTCCTAATGTGCATCTTTTCTCGACAGTTTGTTTTCGAAGGAGACAGTAGGTCTGTTCTCAGAAGAATCCCTGACTAGTCAGCACGTTTCTCATTGGTTAAAATGCGTAGAAACCAGACTAACAATCAGGTTGTGGTAGTATGTTATGGGATTCTTCTGAGAACAGACCTATAGTAAACGCCACGAATGTTTGGGAGTGATTCATCGCTTGATGAAGTTAGAATCGACACGCGCGCTATCATTTTTACATTTAAAACGTAAATTTTTACCGCAGACGTAGGTTTTTAAAGGCCCGGTTTAATCATCTGCCTACGCTCCTCCTACTTATTCTAAAATGTTAGCGTGAATGATAAAGACGATACTATATCGCGTTTCTTTGACTGATTCGTTTTTGTGCGTCAGTCCATTGGTGTGCTCGCAGTGCGACCAATGGGGCATTCCAGTTTATATTTATAACCAAATATATATTTTGACAAGACTTTGACAGTTAAAACAACAAATTACAACAGATTATATATTGATTATTATATGACTTAAAACACCACGGCACTGGAATTCAGTTTTATGTGACCTTGAACAGATTAGTTCACATGGTAGCGACCGATGAATCACTCCCAAACATTCGTGGCGTTTACTATAGTAACGATTAATAACAACTTTATGCATTATACAGGGTGGTCCGAACTGTATTCCGGAAACTTTGGCAGCATATTTTGCAGATAAAAATAAGTAAAAAAGTTCGTATAAATGTATGTCTTAAACTGCTTAGTTTCGGAGATACAGGGTGTAGAAATTTCATTTTTATTTCGATATTTTCCAAATAATTTCTGCAGTAACGTCAATATTTGGATAAAAATTGGTGCCTGGGAGTTTTTTGACATGAGAAATTTGATTTTGATGACTCCTACTAGTAGAGGGCGCCACGTACATATTTTTTAACTAGTTTGAAGAGTAATAACTTTTCGTCCGTACCTGTATAAAACTAGTGAGTAAAAAATATACATTTACGACGTTTTTTACGTAAAAAATGTCTCTTGGTAAAAATCGCTACGAGTATTGGTTTTCGAGATATTTGGAATCGAAATTATCAATACCTGTCATCGACATAAATTAAACATGTTGACTAAATAGTTATTAGACTGACATAAATTTGAAAGTTTTTGTGACCAAAAGTTCAACAGAAACTGTTTTATCATCATTTTTTTGCAGAAAAATTTATGATTAATTTAAAAAAAATAAAAATTTCCCAAATTTATTATTTCAGTGAAATAACTATCTACTCAACGTATTTATTTTTTGTCAATAATGACATGTATTGACTCTTTCCATTCTAAATATCGTGAGAACGGTTGTTCGTAGTGATTTTTACAAAGATATATTTTTTTTACGTAAAAAGTCACAGAGATGTATATTTTTTCCCTCGGTAGTTTTATACAGGTACGGACAAAAAGTTATTACGCTTCAAAACAGTTAAAACACACGTAGGTGGCGCCCTCTACCAGTAGGAGTCATATTGACATCGAAATCAAATTTCTCATGTCAAAACACTTCTAGACACCAATTTTCATCCAAATATTGACGTTACTTCAGAAATTATTTGGAAAAAATTGAAATAAAAATGAAATTTCTACACCCTGTATCTCTGAAACTAAGCATTTTGAGGACATACATTTATACGAACTTTTTCACTTATTTTTATCTGCAAAATAATCGCCTATGCACAAGAAAAGTGACACAATTAAAAATTTTCACTTTTTCGTTTTTTTGCATAAAACATACCTAAAAGGTCAAAATTCTTATCTACAAAAACGACAGAAATGATACTCAACAAACAACCACCAGAGGTCACATGTGTCACTTTGGTGCGCGTGCCAAACTGAGCAGGTCTGATCACGAAAAACGGCTCAGTCAGTTAACTACCGACTGTTGTGCGGAAAGCTTTGCGAGTTTTTCTGCAAAATCGGCACATTTCAAAATAAATTTTAATTTTGTTTGGGTATATGTCAAGAAAAGTGACAGATTTGGTTTTGTGACGCTTTTGATGAAAAAGTAAGTATTGCTTTAATAAAATGTTTATCTAATAAGCGTATTTTTTTGTGTTATGCCTTTTTTCTTGATAAAACTTTATAATTTTTATGAACAGTTTTAAGTTTGTGTCAGTTTTCCTGATAATAAACGCTTAATTTCTATACCTTCTTTTCGAGTTGTGACACTTTTCCTGATAAATTAGTACAAAATGTCAGAAAGATCCAAGCTAATTTTAAAACTGGCCAAAAACAGTCGAGTAATCAATGGCAGTGAATGGGTATTTATACCTTTAAATTCGTCAGAAAACGATCAAGGTGGGTATTATTTTAATATTATATTTCCATTTTAAGCATTTTTGTACTAGTTTATTTAAATTAATTTTTTACAGGTTTTTCGGAGAATTATATGAACATGGATGGTCCACGAGTTTCCGACTCTAGTTTGAATTCAGATTTTCAGTTGAATAATATTGAAACCGCTAGTGTTTCACAAATAGAGCCGAGTCAAAATGAAGCCATTTCTATTTCTATAGAGTCTGAAATCACAGGAGATCAAGGTATTTTTTCTTAACAATAATAAAAAAGATTACATCTCTTCTTTGGTGTTTTGCTATTTGGATAATAATTACAGAAACCTCTAAGAATACGTCGACCATCAATAATTGCCCTATAGATGACATAACTGCTTGTGTTCCTAAAAAACTACCTGTTCCAAATCAACCATTTTTCGTCTTAGGTACTCAAATCACAGAATAAGAAGGTGCGTTTTGTTTACTTTACAACAATAACATCTTAATTATTATTGTTGCAATTTCTGAAAGCAATAAAATATTTTTAATAGTATTGTTATAATAGGTACAGAGATTTCTAACGAGGCCTCAACAATGGATTGCTCTGCGGCAAGTCTGTTTAATAATACAGAAATCGCATGCACTGCTGAAAGCTCGCCAATTTTAAAGGAAGGACCGATCTATGTTCCTGACCAATATGTCACCCTTATTAGAACCGCGAAGAAGACAGGTCAACCGTATGCAGTAGAGGAGTTAAACCACGAAAGTTTTTTCGATTTAAAGGACCTTGCCAAATTGGGATTTAATAACCTCAAAACGTCGACCAACGTGCCTTTAAAAATTGGCGACTTAAGAATTATTGTAAAATTTGTTAAGAACCAAAACAAATTATTTTTCAAAAATTCTTTTGAAGAAAAAGAGTTTCAAACAGCCGAAATAAAAACACCCCGCAGCAATAGAAGCGATCAATTAGTTTTACACCAGTTGTATGCAACTAAACCCTCCTTGAATGACAAAAAAAAGGAAAGTATTTTAGGATTATTTAAAAAAAATGTTGTACCAAAGTGCTATTTTAATTTTTTTAACAGTCTTTAAAGTTTTTGTTAGGTTAAGCAAACAGTACCTGAAGTTGTCTGAGAGTCTGATTCTTGTTACCTACTGTTTTTTACTATTTATATAGTTGTCATTTAAATCATACTTTTAAGTAGTTTAATATTGTTTTATTTAACCAGTTTGTTGTTTTCAGAATTCGTTTTTTATGTTTATATGAATAAAATAAAGTTTTATTAAATATTGTTTGGATAGTTATAATTACAAAAACAACTATTAGTTAATCTGGAAAAGTGACATAAATTCACAAATAAGCATCTAAATCTAAATGAAAAAAAAGATAAATTCTAAAAAAATAGCAGGTTTTATAATCAAAAGGTTACTTTAATATCTACGACTTCTATATGTAACGTAATTATAAAATTTACAGTTTAATACCAGCTAAAAGTCTTGCTAAAACTTTAAAGCATTCTCCTGAAAATTTTGATTTTTTTAGTTGTGTCACTTTTCTTGTGCATAGGCGATATGCTGCCGAAGTTTCCGGAATACAGTTCGGACCACTCTGTATATGCATGCCTTGGCTTGTTATACAAATCAACACATCTATGAAATAACGCTTAATGTTTTTGTAATGTGTCTAAGCAAAGTCATGTTATAATTTTATTAGAATATAGAATGTTTAGAAGAGGAGTTAATCACCGCGACCTTACAGATCTATTGTGTGTTCCCCTTTCTTGAGTTAAAACGAGTTATAACTCATCACTCATTCAGGGCTTTAATAAAAGCCAGTATCTGAGACGGCTCCACAGAGGCCAGCTCTCCATTCTCGACATCAGCCGTACCAAAGTTCATGGCACGAACGGTCATCGTCTCTGCGCACTATAAGATGTTCTGGTGTTTCCCCATTTCCCCACAAAATCTGCATTCGCCGTTGTTTCTCAGCTTCAGCTTACTGAGGTGTTCGTTGAGGAGACAGTGTCCTGTCAGAAACCCCATGAAAATTCGAAGATTGTTTTTACTTAAATCAAGGAAAATCTTTCATTTTTCTCAGCCGTAAGTTCTGAGAAACTTTTTCGAGTGTCTTAGACCGTTCGAGGATACCCATTCTATAATTATTAGGTAGTTCCTCTAAGAGATATAGTTTTAAATTCAGAAATTGATCTCTAGCATTGTCATTTATATCAAGAATACAATCCTTGCTCTCAAAGCTGTCGGAGATATATCCATATTCCTTCTAGCGGGTTGGTATTGCCCCCTCTATTTCTTCCAACTGATTGACAACGCCTTCCCATACTTAAAATTAAGTTTTGTACATAAAGTTCGGAAACGCCATTCCATTCCTCTATAAGTACTTCGGACAACTGCCCTAAAATCTGTGGTCGGTTAATTCTGCTTCTAACGGCTCGTCCGAGTTGATCCCACATGTGTTCGATTGGATTAAGATTAGGCGACCTTGCTGGCCAAATCATTATTTTAATATCTGTGTTTTTCAAGTATTTTTTGACAATGCCCGCCATGTGTGGGCTAGCATTATCATGCATTAGGAATGCCCCGCCAATGAATGGCGCAAAAGAAATTACATGGTCTTCAAGAATGTCTGTAACGTACATTTCAGAATTCAATATGCGGTTGCGGATAACGTGCAATTCAGTGCGTGCTTAAATATTAATACCTCCCCAGACTGGAACAACTCCTCCGCCAAAGGCATCGAACTGACGAATATTATGCTGAACAAATCGGGTTCCAGTTCTTCTATATACCCTCACACGAAGATCGTTCGCTGATAAGGTAAATCTAGACTCGTCAGTAAACAGTACTCAGGCCCATTCAGCAACTGTCCGGTTCAGGTGCTCTTCCAAATGCTAATTCGGCTTCTCGATGTTCCCGTGTGAGTCTTGGCCCAGTTGCTGCTCACCTTGGTCTCAACTGGTGTTCTCTTAACCTGTTCCTTACTGTTTGATCACTTATCCTAAGCTGGTGAGCTATTAAAATCTCATTTTGTAGGTTTCTGGCAGTATTTTAATTGTATATTAATATTTAATTTCTATCAGTAGTTTAATTGTATATATAAATTATATAAATCGGTCCTGGGCTGCTGTTTTAGCTTTGTTCTACCTTGACCATGACGTCTTTCATAATTGTGAGTTTCCCGGTAGCGTTTTAGTACTCTACTTTGATGATTGACAACATTAAGAATTTGTGCAATTCTACCTTGACTATACCCCTCGTTTGATAGCGTTACAGCGCAGCGGTTTGGGCTTCACCTTCTGTCAGATGTCTCGAAAAACGTATATTTTCATAATTCATCTTTCGAAAAGATCAAGTTTTAGTTTTATTTACAAAATGACCCAATAAACAGAAAGTGGATTGCCGATATGCACAAAAAATCTGTAACTTTCAATGATGGCAGAAACCAAACAATTGCGAACATAAACAAAACCGCCTACTGCATTTTTTATAAAAATATAGCTTTCCTTTCGGCTTTCGGGTATATGTATTAAAGAAGACATTTTTACTCTCATAAACATGAATATAAAATCTTCCTTCATTTAAAAGTATCTAATAATTACTTTCTTTTCAATATGAGATAATTATTTTGAGTAGGTAGTGTAAGTACACAACAACATAGATATCAATTTTTGGATTCCTCCTATAGCACGTTTTAAGCCAATTAACATAGGAAATGTATTCACACCCTAAATAGATTAAATTATAAATATTAATATTTATATCAATACGAATAAACCATATTTGCAAACATTAGATAAGATGATCTCTTGCGTTTAAAAAACGACCTTTTCCGTTCAGCGCAAAAATTGCATATCTGCTTGGAGTGCGACCATTAAACTGATAAAACCCTGCCGCCGCGACTCGCTTTTTCCCCAACTCGATATAAAACTTCCCGTTCGAGCCGCGCGCTATCAGGAATGACAGGCTTCAACGCCGTCATATTTATTCGGAGGGACAGAAAAAGAGCTCGCCAAACGCAAAAACAACCGAAATGATCCGAATGGCGGTTCCATCAATCCCGTTATTTATGCCCGTACGATTCCGAACTAACTACTTCATATTTTTCGGATCGGTATGCGAGCCTGTCGGACCTCCGCTCGTTCGGTTGCCCGTTTTTTTGTCCGTGTTTTGTACTTCTGGCATATAGCAGAACAAATTTTACGCTGTGTCTGAAAAAAAAGACAATCTAACCGAAATGTTCATAAAAATGCATTTTTTTACATTAACATGCTATACATGCTAAAAGGGGTGTGCGACAGGGTTGCATGCTGTCTCCACTCCTATTCAATTTGTACTCAGAAACTATTTTCCAAGAGGCCCTAGAGGACGTGGAAATGAGACTCAATTTTTTAAAATTTTTAACCCCCCATATCGTAATGCAAAACTAAAGTGTCAAAACGAATGACAATGTCAGGAAATAAATAAATAAATGTAACAACTTGACATTTTTGACAGCAGAGCTACCACCTGAATCTCCAGCGGGAAATTTAAATTCCAGTGATTAAACCCGGTGCCGAATATGCCCATGGTTGGCAACAATAAATTTAAAAATCGCGCCCTTCATTACGTAACTAAAAGTTTAATTGGCATCAAGAATATTTATATATTATAATGTTAGACATTCTAAATATATAGTATTTTTATATTTTATTAGTTAGGTAATTTAATTTTAAAACAACAGAGACGGCCATTTTGGCATCGACGAATTCGTGTGTTCTGAATAAATTACAGTTAATATTAATTTAACCTCTTGATTATTCATTGTATTGTTGTATAACAGTTGTCCAATCGGCCCACTGAATTTAAATGGAACCCCGCTGTTAATTATTAAAAGTACCGGGACACTACCAAACATTTCCTGTTACAGGCACTTCGCTGAATAGAAAATTACATATTTTCAGTTGTAGTAAACTATTAAAAGGTTTACAAACAAACAAGCCAAGCTACCTTCTGATGACGAGGCTTATTAATTTATTCTTAAAAAATAATTTTGTTACTAGGCTCTGTTTTGTTTTTAATTTTACATTTAATATCATTTTTACACAAAATATATATTTAGTAATACTTAAATAATTAAATCTCCAAACTATATATGGTTACACAGCGAAATAATGCAATATATCCTTCCTCCTTGACAAATCCATTTCAAAATTCTACCAAATGGGCCCATACCGTCATAAAACCTGACAACACAGGAAGCCATCCGAAACTTTATACTTATACAATTCTATTTGGGAACTTTTATGATTTAAGGAGGGTATTTAGCACATCTGTCGTTAATTCTTTAAATCTAAGAATTTATTTTCGTCAATAAACACTTGACTTAACTGCATCCGGATTTACGACTGATTGTAACTGAACAATGCTAGGGCTGAGAGCTAAGCAAATATACAGAGGTTGTTGAAACTTTTTCCGTAATTATACATATGTTATAATTTTAAATTATAGATGTAATAAAGATTTTCTTTAAACATAAGTGTAGTATTAATAGCATCTTAATCGGTTACTGGGGTTATACAGGTAAATAAGATTTCCCCATAAGACACTTATAAGATTTCACACTACAGGAATCCCATAAAAGTCGTAAATCTGAAGAGATACAAAGATTAATGATTAAATCATAATTTTTCGAAAGGAATAACTGAATCTTTTGACCCGGTTTTGTTTTTATTAATTTTTTTTTCTGGCCCTATTTAGAACACGATGACACTAAAAATTTCCCATTCCCATTACTATCTTTCCTGCTTTACAAATTGGTGGTAGTAGATTTTCAGTGTGACGTTTAGTTTCCGAAATGCCTTCATCAACTTTATTTTTTTTAAGGACGGAGCTGTTTTTTTTTCATTTCTAAAAAAATTACTGACCCCATAAATATTTCTAGTATATTTTTCCAAAATACTATATTTACTTTTTATAGTTATTTATGATATAAGTGCTAAAAGTGGTATTTTATTTTGTGAGAAGGGAAGCTTGGCCCATCATGATATGTCAGCACACATATAATACACTATTTTTTCTACAAACAAGTTTATGCTCGTATATATCAAGGTATTATTACTTTTTACGTTAATGAATAATTCATAATATGTCATTCTGAAATCAAATTAATTATGAAGTTTATGGTTGCTATGGTAATATTATCGCTTCAGTGTTAAAAGTAAATCACGTGACTTACTTTTAGCACCAGTGCTAAAAGTAAATGACTTTTACCATCAGTGATATAATGTCACATTTCAGGCACTGACAGCATGCGTTAAAATTACATTTTTACTGACATTTGTAGAAAAAGAATATTTCCAGGCAATATGTTGGAGCTTTGAATAAGAAGACTAAGGAAGGAGCATAATGCTATCCATGTATTCATGCATGGTGGGCGGAAAAAGCACCATAAAAGCACTCTAGGGTGGGGATCCTTGACAGTTATGTTTGACGATTCATTTGACACATTTGAATTTGATTTGAAATTTTGTGGATTTGTGAGTTTTTACGGAGCTTATTTTATGTTATTTATTATTTATTCTACTACTGATAGTTGTATAAAGGTAGTAAATCTAGATGGAAATTGTGGCAGAACTTAAATTAACAATGACACTATCGCGATTTATCGAAAAAGATTCTAAAATGGTTGTGTAGCGTGCGGTAGATCTCGGCAAAAATTGAGTGAAATAATGGAACAACTTTTCGCTAATAAGTGACTATATAATATACATACGTGTTAGTTAGTAAATTAACTAAATTATATATTTTTCTTGCATTTTAGCTTTTATTTATTACTTGTTAAAGATTAGATGTCAAAGAATTTAGATACGTTAATTTGACTTACCTGCTTCAGTAGCGTATCGGATGTTTGTGTTAATAAATACTTATTATAACTTATCTATTTTTATTAGAATTATATATTTTTATAACAATTTTAATAACTACCAACATTTATTCTCAACGTAAAATAAAACAACAAATTAGTGAGTCTACCCCACGTCTACCCTACATCATAGTTTTACATTTTTTAAATAAAATTAGAACGACACTGATAAACCGGAATTTAAGTCGGCCATATTTGAGGCCCATCGCGGTGTACCTAAGATTCTTGATATGCTCCTTTCTTAGTCTTCTTATTCAAAGTGTTGGAGACATAAACGAGAGAGATGGAGATACTAAATGTAATACGTCATTGCTTTTGGAAGGTCATAAGCTAACAAAAGCATTTAATGTTTTAGTAAAATTAATAAATGGAAATGTAACGGCCGCAACAACTGATAAAATGTACACATATCTATAGATTCCTTCAAATGAAAAATGTTGCAAATATGTCAATTATATCAAAGCTGTTGATTGAGCGATATGAATGAATGAGCAAAGAAAATACGAAAAAGGAGGAATGGAAAGAAAAAAAAAAATAAAAGGATTAATTAAAGAAAAAAGTGAAAAATAAGAAAACTGTTTTAAGAATGAACTAATCTCTTGTGACACACATATGTATTACTATTAGAAATTGGAAGAAGCTGAATAAACTTTATATAATATTATATAATTTTAGTCAATTAGCTATCGAAACTATATTTAATTAACGAAACCCCATTTTATCTCTCCAAACATTTCAATACAATCACCATAGGACTAATAAAACATATAAAAACAGAAATAGGAAAACATCTTTCCATAGAAAGCTGTTTATTTGTTCACCTTTTATTCCTTTTCAAAAAGAAAAACAAATATTTCTCGCTCTGAATCCCATCGAAAATCAAGTGTCTCTCAACAGCTGTCCCTACCGTATTCAATTTACATAAATTCAGCGTCCAATCCCTTTCTATAGAGCCTATTATACTCTTGGAACCTTCGACAATACGAGAAAAAACTTTTTAAAAAACTATTATAAACTCTTTTCTTGCGTGGGGTCTCAAAGGATGTAGGTATATATATGGGGATTAAGTAAAAAAATATTTCGGGATATAGAAATGGGTCTGGAATCGAAAGATAGAAATCTATAAACTGATAAGCTCCTTTCAGGCAAAGTATGGCTTGAGAAGGAGCTCCGTCTACCTGAATAGGGAACATCATTTTTATTCTACTATACTAATAATAAAAATGAAATATAGTTCATATATGCTTTGGAGAATAATATAGGTTCTTTGATCCTGTCAGATTTTGAGACGAAATGGTGTATTTTCCGGTAGTAAATCTTTTGAGAAAGGAAGCACAGAGAGAACAAATTCGTATCAATATGGGTGTGTTATCACGTTCTTTAATATTAAATATGATACTTTGATACAATCCTTTAAGCAACTTTCGAAACACCGGTTCCCATTAGAACACCGAAGTTAATGGATGGACGGCTGACCGGTTCGAAACTCTGTATCGTGCTGTTGTCCAATAAAGGCAAAAGTGTAAAATCTATTGACACACACTGCTTATTCACGTCGGTTTGAGTCCGGAATAGATCGGATATCTCGTGAGTAAGAGTCGATTTAGTCACTTGCCAAGTCGGTAGGCCATTGACCATGATATGGCCGAGGACCGCGGTTCGGATTCCGCGTAAACAAAGTAGACCCCGTCCATATTAGCCCTGGCAGCAAAAAGGAGACGTTAACTTCGAACCTTTACTTTTACTTTTACAATCCTTTAAGCTCCAATACCAATATATAATAATAATTATGTTTATTGGATAACGAAAATTATAAAAATATTTTCTACTATTACTGAATGGTCAAAGGTTGAGGTTATATTTCATTCGCTCTCTTTGAATAAAAAAATAAAGAAGGAGTATAATGCTATTCATGTATTCATGCAAGGTAGACGGACAAAGGGCGCTAGAGTGGGGATCCTTGACAGTTCTGTTTGACGTTTCATTTGACACATTTGGATTTGACCTGAAGTTTTGTGGATTTGTCAGTCTATACTGAGCTTATTTTATGTTATTTAATATATATTCTACTACTGATAGTTGTTTAGACGTAGTAAATCTAGAAGAAAATTGTAACAGTACTTAAATTAACAGTGACACTACCAACCGTGACGCACCACGGCCTTTAATTTTTACTCCCATCGCACGTAAAGAAGTGTCACTTCGCCGCTTTTAAATGTACAATTTTTGCTACAGCAGGGCCATCTTTAGTCTTTCCTCTTTGATGACCGCTATTCAATACACGAAGGTATTTCTTCCTTATCTTTACTCTCCATAATTTAAATTTTACATACAGCAGATATATTGCTATTGCAGTAGTGTTCAGTTGCAGTGAAATTTCCAGAATATTTATGTAATAATTGTTTTATTTCGATTATCAACATCAAACGATAATTTTATTATTAAATCGTATTCCACTTATAGCCTTAGTATTTAATATTGATTTACTATCATAACATTTAATTAGCGTAAATAATAATTGCATTTGCAAATTTAATATATATGTTAAGCTCTAACACTCTCTTGTCGGTATAATTTATATGCTAAAATAAATATCACTAAAAACCTATTAATCTATTTTGTGTCATTACGGTTAATATTTCAGACCGAGTTCCAAATAACGAGTTCGAAAATCTAGTATGTATTAATTTTACACACATACACAATATTTAATTACATTCTAGTATGCTTTTTCGAGCGTCTTAGCCCGTTGGAGGGTTCCCATTCCAGGTTACGGATGATGTCTTCTAGGTTCTTCAGTTCCGCTTTAAGTTGGTTTCCGCTTGGGAAGCAGAACGGTTCTGGTCAAGTAAGTGGAGTGTTCGCTCCTTTTCTAGCTACATCGTTTTCTTTTTCATTGCTTTTTATCCATTCGTGAGGGGACACCCACAGTAAGAGGACTTTCTTTGCCTGATTTGTTCAGCTTCTCGTTTTGTAGATAGTACACTACGATCGAAAAAAAACCATCGTCTGCGATGGCTTTAAAATGAAGGTCGCTGTCATTTTATATGTAAAATTATATGGGGAATGCCATCAATGTTCATTTCCAAGCCACCTAAACGCCGTTTTTTTTTCGATCATACGGTATTTAAGTTGCTAAAAATTTCAGAAAAGTTGAGGCTAATATCTCTTATAATTTTATTGCCTGATCGGTAATAAACTATGGCTCGTATAGAAGAACGTTTACAGACACCACAGTGCCACAAACGATTAATAATTCTTTTAAGGATGGGTCTTAAATCGAGTTGTAAATACACGTTCGGACCCGACCGATAAATTCAGGCACAACACGACCGAGCCCGACCTCCAACGAGCTCGTAATAGTGGATGCTGGTTTATTAGTAAATCATTTACATGAATTTAACATAATTTCTTGTGTTCCCAATAAGCTACGTGCCCGAGGAAGCCAA
The DNA here is from genome assembly GCF_002938485.1 of Sitophilus oryzae. NCBI lineage: Eukaryota > Metazoa > Arthropoda > Insecta > Coleoptera > Curculionidae > Sitophilus > Sitophilus oryzae. The sequence goes on along the minus strand of NW_022147237.1, from coordinate 1,690,449 downwards.
TCCTGATACTCCCTCTTCCATTAAAGATTTACGACGGCGTTCTGTTTGCAGCCCGTGTACTAAATGATAGAGATATAAATAAAAGTAAATAATATATCACGAATATAGTAAAAGGGTTTCTTAATATTAGTCGGGCACCATATTGAATTTGCAATACCAGCATTTTTTTCAGACCACCTATTTTTTTTTCTTAACTAACTTATTGTATTCAGTTATAGATTAATCAACTATTTATCTACCAAATATGCAATTATACATTCTATACTGGACGATTTATTTTATATACTCGTGTAACTCATAGTTGTTTCATTTATATTGGAAACATTGGTGCTGGAACATCATCAGCATTCTTAGTTTCAATCACCAATCATTTGCTGATGATTCTAACACATCTAGATGCACGTTCTCCTCCTCGATCTAGGTGCCATATCTGTTGAGGTTTGCGATCAGTACGGCACATGACTTTCTGTTTATCATTATGTCGGTGTTTTCATTGCCTTGGGAATGCCTGTTGAAAATCATAGTTTTTGTCTTGACGGTGGACTCTCTCGACTGATCCTGATGCTATTTTCTGTCAGTTTATCCATTAGGGTTTGCAGCTGGTCTTCGGATTCTGCTAATACCACGGTATCGTCTGCCTATATTACATTGTTTATAATTTTTCCATTTATTTTAGCCCCTTCTGGACAATTTTGAAGATATTTTCGGATTATATATTTGGCGTATATATACGTTAAACAGTAATGTTGACAATATACATCCCTGTCTAAAACTTCTTTGTATGTCTACGTATCTTGTATTGCTTTTCCTGTTCTGATGCAATCTTTGTAATTCCCAGTATGTGTTTCTTATAATGATAATATCTCTCTCATCCAAGCTTACTTCAGTGATAATTTCTAGTATTTCTAGTAATTTTTCGTGCTGTATTCGATCGAAGGCTTTTTTGTAGTCAACGTAACATACGTACAGCTTTCTTTGGACTTCCATATACCTTTCTGCGATTAGCATTAAGCTCAGGATGGCTTCTCTTGTTCCTACCCCCCTTCTAAAATCGTATTGTGATCTAGTAAAGAAATCATCACATTTACAGGAAGCTCCTGAATACTATACTATACTTATTGAATATTATTCGCACAAAGATTTTCGCTGCGTGACTCATCGGACATATCGTTTTCTGGTCTTCGCATTTCTTCTCTTTATTCTTGTTGGGCAAGGCTATGAAGGTAAATCCTAGTTTTCGGAGATTGTTTCGGTTTCATATACTTTATTGAAAAATTGGGTCAATATCTTCATGGCATTATCGCTTATGTGTTTGAAGTACTCTGCTGTTATTTGATATTCTCCCGGTGCTTTATTGCTTTACATCTCTGGGATTGCTTTGATGGCTTCATTTTTCAATACGGGTAGATGGTCTCCTTTGTCTATTTTTGGATATTCCTGTTGTCTTCTCGCATCTCCGAACAATTCTTTCAAATATTTCTCCCATATAACGTGTGGTTTGTTGGTGTTCAAAGGTTGCCAAGGTTTGTGATTGCTGACAATGGGGTTTGACAAATTTGGGTTTCTAAAGGCCGGCAAACTCCTTGATTTTTGTGTGTAATTCTCTATCATTGTTTTGAACCTGCAGTTGTTCTACTTCGGCGCATTTTGTTTCGAGCCAGTTCTCTTTTGCACTGTCTAGAGATACAAATATATTGTGGATTTTTCTTCGCTCCGAACGAAGTTTGGCTCCAATAGATTGTTGGAGCAGTTATACCAATCTCTGATGTTCTTCAGCCAACATTCTTCTTCTTATACTTTTTTTCCTATTATTTTTAACTGAATTGTGAACCTGAATAGTTGGTATGGCTGTCCTCTGTAAATATAAGTATTTTTGCTGGCATCATGAAGATTAGAACTCGCTTAAAATATTCAACTTATTTCCATACGGTTTGTGATCATAATTTAACATTGTTTTTGTGACTGTGTGTGTTCTTACTAAATTGTTACAAAGATATCAACATTTAAATTAGATTCCGTCAGGATTTGTTCTGGCTGTAAAAAGGAGACATTAACTTAAAATATTTTTTCATTACTTCGAGTTTGTCACTAAAAAAAAGTAAAATCAAGTCTTGCCTAATATAAATTTCTACTCGTAAATGTTTATGAGAAGCACCAGCAACTATTTTCGTACTCGTAAACTAACCTAAAAAGGTAATTAACACTTCACAAATTGCATGCAAAAGTGCCGGTTAATGGTCAAGCCAACGTCCTCCACTTTTAATATTTTTTGTCCCCCTTTTACCCAATTAAATATAGATTACCCTTTTAGCATCTAATTAAAAATTCATACGCTTAAAATACTTGGTTTGGGTAATTTTGTAGGTAATTTTATAAATTTATTTATGTTAACGAGCATAAATACGAAACGTCAGTTGTTATTCTAGAAGTTTAAGTACAGTAATTTCGATTTTAAGTATGTATTGTTTACGTTAAATGAAATGTAATATGTAAAATGTTTGTTTGGAATTAGAGCCACAACAAGAAATATAGTTTTAGTTGTTGATAAAACATATACAGGATTGTTCACCACATACTATACGGAGTATTGTAGCTAGCAAGTTTTCGGTTTGTTGAAGGACTATTAGAGATACAATTTAAAAATATTTTTACAAGATACAGAGTGCCCAAATAAGTAAAAAATATTATAGTTATATACCCTGTATATTATTTTATTTTTAGACCCTGCGATTGAAATAAAGGTAAATTTGATTAAGGTTTATCACATTTAAACTTTACCGTTTTTGAAATATTTTCAATTTTGTGAAATTGTAGTAAATTTTAAGGCTTCATTTCTCCAAGGATATCAAAGTTTTTAATGCTTAATATTTACTGAAATTTATTTATTGACTGGACAATAATAAAAATGATACTACCTAATACAGAGTCTCTAAAAAAATATTTTAAATAATTACTAGATTTAAACGGCAATAACTTGTTTAATTTAAATCGAACACTCTGTATATTTTAAGAGAATCAGATACACCATTTAATTGTCTATTAAAATGTATTATATAATTTTTACGTATCTCTTCAAGTTTTTGTAGAAAATGCATTTTCTTATAATTTAGACCTCATTTATCAATATACCCCTGGAATACTGACATTATAGATTTTTTCAAAGCAGCAAATGTACAAAATGTACAGGTGCTAAAAACGATAATATTGGCAAGCCCATTGGTTTACAAAAAGAAAACTATTTAGATCTTTGTAAAAGAGTATGCCAATTAAACATACCACCATTATTGCTTTCCAAAAATTAGTTGAACTGAAGAATTGTACTTGAATAGAACAAATACTTAGAATTGTTTATCTATCGGAGTTTGCTGATTATGCTAACATAGCCTCATCATCAGCATTCTTAGTTTCATTCACCAACCATCTGCGGATGATACTAACACAGCTAGATGCACGTACAGAAACACAGATAAATTGTGGCTTCTTCAAAAGCTATCTTTGTTCCGAAGATTGGCTCCAATGGATTGTTGGAGCAGTTGTATCAAAGAACTGAAGAATTATACTTGAATAGAACCAATACTTAGATTTTTTTAGTTTGCCATGATATATAAAATTGTCAAAAAAATTAAAATGTAATCCTAGAAAAGATTAATAACAAAACAGATCCAGACAAAATAATTTTGAATCGATTAAACTCCTTTTCTCATCTTTATTAAGATTTAGATCGCGAAACACTTTGGCGCACAATACAATTTATCTTTTTTTATTCATCAAGATTATTCGTCAAACCGAGCTTGGCGGCGCTTTTTCGCAATATCATCATCTATTTAATGAACGGCGAAGATCTGCCTTTAAACGATACCGACCCCTCCATTTAGACGTAATTAATCTTTTTATCATCGCGCCGGTTCCTGCCCGCTCTATGAAAAGGTTCGCATAGTTTAAACTCAATAATAAATGCTCCAATGAAAATCTGCCAAAAGTGACTTGCGAGAACTCGGTAATTGTTCGAACTGTCGGATATAAGTTCGAATAGTTTCGCGTCTAAATCATTTTTCAGGTTTTATTTGATAACTGATTTTCGCGAACGAGTAAATTTTAACTCGTCATAACGATTTTTGAACATTTATTATCGAGAAAATGTAATTAAGTCTCGTTTTGTGGCAAAATATTAACGTGCTCTCATATTTGTTTTCTATATTTAATTATTATTTGTATTTTTTTAAATAAGTAAGTGAAGAAAACAAAATAAATTAATCAAAAAGATGCCGCCAAATGACTAAATGGCTAAGTTGATGCTGACTTATAACCTTGAATTACCGTTTTTGAAATATTATATTCAATGTCAAGTGGACAAAGTGATGAAGACAGTGATGCACTAGCAGAAATAGATAATGAGGACAAGAGCAGCGGAAATAGTGACGTAGAATAAGGGCATTAGATGATTCGTTATTAGTTTTAGTTATTGATGCTTTCGTAAGAATTTTTTGTTGTTTTTGTGTCACTTTGAATACTTCTTCGTTTCAATAAAGGAGTATATTTTCTGAAATATCCGTTTTGGTGCGTTTTTATTTTTTTAATTCTTCAAAATCAACAATTGTCAAGCAGTTTTTTATTTTATTTTCATTTACAGATTCGATTTATTTTTTTGCAATTCACCTCAAAATATTTATCATGCCTTCTTACATGCCCTTAGAATTGAAAAAACAAGTTTCATATACTGAGAAGTAACAAGAACAGTTTTTGTCGATTTGCTGCAATTTTTATTTTTGACAAATGTTGTTTTTCCCAGAAACCCCTCAATTGTAGTAAAAATTTTAAGGCTTTCCTCTTTTAAACCTTCTAGAAGGATATGAAAGTTTTTAATGTTAAATATTTACTGAAATTTATTTATTGATCAGATATTTTTCTATTTACTAAATTTTGTGTTGCAACAATAAAAATAATACCTTATACAGAGTGTCTAAAAATTTATATTAAATAATTACTAGCTTTAAACATCAATAAATTGTTAAGTTTAAATGAAATATCCTGTATATTTAACGGGAATCAGATGCACAATGTAATTGTCTATCAAATTGTATCATACCATTTTTATCTATCTCTTCAAGTTTTTGTAGAAAATGCATTTTCTTATAATTTAGAGATAATAAAGTGAAATCATCAATATATCCATGGAATATTGACATTTTAGATTTTTTTATAGGAACAACGTACGTTGCAATATTATCGCTTTTAGCACCTGTACAAAATGTAAAGGTGTTACAAATGATAATATTGCAAGCAGGGTTCGGAAGTAGTTAATTAAGACGTAATTTACCTGATTAACTACGTGTAGTTTTTCTTCAAAAACTACGTCTTTTCCCGTTCATTAACTACATGAAAACTACGTTAATAAACTATGTATTGATATTATGAATAATTTTCATTTGTATGAGGTGTAGAGATAATTTGATGTAAATATTATATTTAAAGCCATATTTCTTCTGTTTTCTTAAATACATTATGTGTTTTTAAAGCTTCAACTTATTATAACCTCACCTCAAATCTTTGATATTTGAAAGTTACATACATACGTTACTTAAACTACACCCTCTACATAAACTACATTAACTACATGTAATGTTTATGTAGTTTTTAAAAGTAACATGTAGTTTTCCGAACCCTGATTGCAAGCCCATTTGTTTACAAAAAGAAAACTATTTAAATGTTTGTAAAAGAGTATATCAATTAAATTACCATTACCACCATTGTTTCCGCTCAAAAATAAGTAAATTACATACTCAATTGTTTTAGTTATTAAATTATTCTAAATTAATGTGGATTTGAATCAGAAATCAATGTAATAATAAGTTATGGAAATCAACGTCTCTGTTGTGATAAACATATCGTAAAAAATGAAAAAATTTTTAAGGTGTTATTTTTTACCACACTATCTAATACATATGCAAAATTCAGTTTTGCAGTATTTGGAGCAATTATTATTATTAATGAAAGCAAACAGCCAATTCATGTAGTTTGAATACTGGGATCATATTAATTGGTCATCTTTAACAAATATTTAAACAGTTTTTTATTTTTTAATGAAATACGCGAATTATATTGACAACATTGGTATCTGTACTCTTCGAAAATTTGTTACATCTTTCAAAATAATCTAAAATGTCCATATTCCATATTCCAGTATATTGATAATTGATGTCTTAATTATAAGAAAATGCATTTTCTACAAAAACTTGAAGAGATATGTAAATAACGGTATAATACAATTTGATTAACAATTATATTGTGCATCTGATTCTCGTAAAATATACAAAGTGTTCTATTTAAATCAAAGAAATGATTGCCGTGTAAAGCAAGTAATTATTTAAAATAAATTTTTAGACACTCTGTATAAGGTAGTATAATGATTATTATTGCAACACAAAATTTAGTAAATGGAATAACTTTAGTACAATATTTGGTTTTAAAAATTTAAATACACGTAGAGAAATGAAGTATTGATGACTGTATTTTGACAAAAACGTAAATATTTCAAAGACGGTAAGATTAAAATGCAGTAAACCTTAATAAAATTTACCTTTATTTTAATCGTATAATATCGTAGAATAGTTAACAGTGTATTCCTTTTTATTATCAACTTTTTCGTACTTTAAATATTTCGTATTTCCTTAGTCTACCTAAAATTACTCTATAAATGCTTCGATAGTGTTATAAAAAATATCATCATCAATATTGGTTGACAGCATTCCTAATAAAGATTTTAAATAATCTAATCTCTCTTCGTGTTCCTTTCCACGGCCAAATGAGACGAGCGAAGAATTTGAAGGCGTACAATCTCCGAATTGTCTCCGACGACTGACACGCATGATAAGTCCCGTCTCTCCAGTTGACGAAACCAAGATTGCGTCTCGTATTCTAATATGTTGTTTTGTGTCGCGGCTTGACAGAACGTATTTTGAAATCGTTCATCGCCGAATGCAAGAAAAATGACAACACAAACAGATGCTTATCGACACGATGGGTTATCTGCGAGTTGAATGCATTAAGCTTTTTTTCTTTGGTATTTTTAGGTTTATGGGTGTATGATTAATCAGAATTGTTGGAAGCTTACACCGACTCTGCAGATATAATAATTTATTTGTTAATTCAATTACTTGTTTATCGTGAAAAATATATTTGTTTTTCAAATTAAGAACATATTTATGGAAGTTGGTGTCAGTATATGATCTTTAAGAAATGTTGAACACATACCTGGGCATAAGAGGCTTTGGGCTTTAAGCTAAACATCGACAAAACCAAAATCATGTGCATTCCCCCGGAAGATCACAACAATGCTATAAAAATCGGAGAAGAACTATTGGAATATGTAGCGGAATTCAATTATCTCGGAGGTTTGATTTTGGAAAAGGGCAATATTGACTCTGAAATTCAGCACAGGATTAGCAGTGCCTCAAGAGCATTCTGGAAATTAAAAGACAGGGTTTTCTACAATCATAACTTGAGTACAAAAACGAAACTTGCAGTGTACCGAGCAATTATAATCCCCACCATGTTATATGGGAGCGAAATCTGGGTGCCGTACCGCTCACACATGAACGCATTAAACAAGTTGCAACCGAAACACCTTAGACAACTCTTAAGAATCCAGTGGTTCCATCATGTCTCAAACGAATCGGTCCTTGAAAAGCGAGACTATTGAAAAGTCATGGTTACAAAACCCCTCTTAAGATGGGCTGGGCACGTATGCAGAATGCAAGAAGACAGGGTTTTCTACAATCATAACTTGAGTACAAAAACGAAACTTGCAGTGTACCGAGCAATTATAATCCCCACCATGTTATATGGGAGCGAAACCTGGGTGCCGTACCGCTCACACATGAACGCATTAAACAAGTTGCAACCGAGACACCTTAGACAACTCTTAAGAATCCGGTGGTTCCATCATGTCTCAAACGAATCGGTCCTTGAAAAGCGAGAGTATTGAAGTCATGGTTACAAAACCCCTCTTAAGATGGGCTGGGCACGTATGCAGAATGCAAGAAAACCGCATACCAAAATCTCTACTTTACGGTGGACTTGTAGACGTTAAGAGGAGGTCGGGTGGACAACTGAAAAGGTACAAGAACATTTTCCACGAAAATTTAAAGGAGATTAACATGCAGAATGAGTGGGAAGAAGCAGCTCACAATAGATCTCAATGGAGAAGAATTGTAAATTCAGTTAACAGCGACAACCAAAAAGTAAAGTGGCAACAAAGCAATGAGATTTTTGAATTTCCGTAGTGCGGTAGGCAGATAACATGACGTATCGGGTTTTTCAGCGACAGAAAAGCTCATGAAAGAAACGCCTTGCGTGATCATCTTCTGATGCGTGTCGAATACTCGTCAGCGAGTAGTGGCAGTATGTAAGTATGTATGATCTTTAGTAAAACTTTGATTTGAAAATTCCATTATCTCTGTTAATTTTTAAAGCCACTTTTTGAAAAGATGAATTTGTAGTCATTATTAAGCTAAAACTAATACTATTTTCTTAAGCTACTGTCTTACAGATGTATGAGAACTGAAACTCTAATTTAGATATAAGAATCGTTACTACTCCACCAATATAATATGAGACAGAATCTCCCTTTATTAAAATACAATACGTAAAAGGCATTATCAGAGATCAAGATGATATCAAGGGTTAAATCAAGAAGAAAGAAGACGAAGAACTTTAAGTTAATGCAGCTTCAGCCTTAATAATTATTTAGCAGCGTGAAAGCGTTTTAATTACGGCCTTCAAATACTTACTCTAGCTGAACAGTACACTCATGTAGTACATCTAGTTCAAGGACTGTAATTGTTAAGTTCGATATGAGTGAGGCGAAGTTGAATGAAGTTTTTATATTGCAGACACAATGAGATACATGGAATATTAACCCAGCACATATTATGAACGTATAGCAAAGTATTATGAAACGAACATCATTGGTAGAAGAGGAAGTTTTTTATAATATAAACTTCAGTTTAGGATATTTTTAACCACAGTATAGTAGAAGAAAAAAAAAACAGTGTGTGCACTATGTGCCCATATTTATTTTGAGGTGAAAGTTCTTACTAACAACTATTAAATTGACGGATTTGAAGGACATGTTTGAATAAGTGACATATAATGCTGTATTACTATAAATATTATTTTCAATTTATTTTTGTAATCTGTACATTTTCTGTTTCCTGAATAGCCTGCAAATTTTGCGGAATACCACCCAAAATACACACTTTTATGCAAATGCCTAATAATGTTAACGCTTAAATTTATACAAGAAGAGAAAAAAATTTGAACTTAACCAACTATTCGTATTTATAGTGGTTTACAGTTTAGAGTAATTTTGTTAAATTATACGAATATTGACTTTGATTAATGGTTTGAAATAAATATCACTATGACCTCCAATAAAAATGCGAGTTGCTTAACTCTAATAATTCTAATTCTAGACCATTATTCAGAAGCTACAAATCTATCGATGAAAATATGCATGAAGGTTTACTTGCTAACACACAACCAGAAGATATTGGTACACAGGTACAGTGTAAAGTTTATTATAATGATTTTCTTAGCTTTAAATCAAATGTTTTTTAGTGTTTGCGCGATCCTTCCCACTATTTTTTTCTGGCTAGCCCGTGGCTCGACATGGCCTTGATTTTTTACTCTCATCGGGCGTAAAGAAGTTTCACTTTAAAAATGTATGTCGCTCACTCATAATATGGAAAAAAATAATTCAACTGAAAAAGGACTCACCAACTCACTATACTAATATGCAGAAGTTATTAGGCCCACATCCCAATGTACACAGGTCAGTATTTAAATAATAAATTACAGAGCCGAAAACGTCATTACAAAATTTAATAAAGGCAGCGTAAAATATGCAAAAATATTATAAAAATATGAACTGTTATATTTGAATATGAGAGTTATGTTAACCATCATGAGAGTGTTAAAGAAAGTTATGTTCGTGCAAGTAAAACACCGCTAAACGATTGGTTTGATGTTGCATGAATAGTACACCATTCAGCATTTAATACACTACTATTAAGTGAGGTAATTACACGTCAGTCTTTAAGAATATCTTAATTTCAACACTTGATTAGTACCAAACACGGAAAGTAAAACAGTAAATGTGATTTTTATATGTAACTGACTGACTGTTAAGCTAAACAAAAAAACCTTTCAAATACAAATACTTAATTAAACTCACAATTTCAGTTTCATAAAATTATAAAATTTATCATTTATGGTTTTAATGATGGTATTTCCCTAAATAATATTGCTTCATTGGAGTTAACGAATAAAAACTTAAAATGTTATGCCGGGTTCAGACCAAGCAGACAAAACAACGACAAGACAGAAACATTTATGTTTTGTGACAAAATTGCGACAAATCCAATACATTTCTGCGACTTTTTTGTCTCATTTTTGTTTTGTTTCAAAATTCGGAGATTTTTCAATGTCCCGTCTCGAGTCGGTAAAGATCAAAGTGTCTCTGTTTTGTTCGTATATTTTACGACAAGTTGTCGGCGCAGTGTGGATGGCGTGTGCTGCTAACAGTAAGAGACCAGTGAAATCACACATGGTTAATAAAACTCATTCGCAACAAATAAACTTTTGATTTTGTCTCGTTTGTCTTGTCAGAATTCTCCAGTTTTTGTCGCAAGTTTGTCTTGTTTTTGTCTCAAAATCGTGTTTACTTTTTGTCGTCTTGGTCTGGACCTGGCATTAGAATCCTATAGTCACATACTTATTTTACTTATACTGAATTTTTGAGATTTTACTAAAACTGATTATTGGACTTCTAGAGACAATCAGCTGGGAAATCAAGGATGAAAAAAATTACTATATTATTACATATTAAATATTTATTATTTTAAGAAAAGGACCAGTGAAATTATAGGCATCAAATATTCTATAGTAGAAGATATCAAAAATCAACTTAAATGGTACGGGCACGTCCAAAGAATGACCAACAATAGACTTTCAAAACAAATTCTGAATTGGACACCCACTTAAAAGGGGATGGCCAAGAAAAAGCAGAAGAGATGGAATAGATTGAGCAATCGAAGACAGAGATAACTAGACGAAAACCTCTGGCAAGATAGGCAACAATGAAGACTAGAAATCGGAAGACGTCGTAGAACGTTATAATATACAGGGTTAGTCTTAAATAAGTGCAAATATTTTTCGGGCTGGTAGATCTCGATAAAAGAAACATATTTTCTCTTTACCATTTTTCAAATAATGCGTCTGATTATAGAAAGATTTTATTCAATCACAAAATCTTAAAATTTTATCTCTTTTAGTTGTCATTTGAACTAAATTACCTTCAATATTATGCAGAATGAAAAATTATAATACTTCGACCCTATAGTTATATATTACCAAAGAATAATAGTCTTTGATTTTACTTCTTTTTATTAAAACTTCAATTTGTCATTTATTATTATTCATGACGTTATTGTATGACCTAAAATCTCTTCATACGAAACTAATTAGTCATGAATGATTCAAATCCAACCACAAAACCTCCACCACCAGCTGTCTCCCTCCACGTCGTAAATCCCGCAACTTCATCGAGTTTAAAAATACCTCTTCGTATAATCTTTCTTTGCACGGCTCGAGTGCATTTAATGAACCTAATGCCCTTTCTTACGTAAAACTTCTAAAATCGTAATAGGACGAAAATGTGGTCGAGAGCTTTTAAGGCATTGTTGGTCCCATAATCCTATTATTTGTGTACGTAAGTAGGAAACGCCCGAAGGACTTTGCTAGTTGGTCATTTTTAATCCTATTTGTGCGGCGAGCACGGAAGGTCGGCGATGAAGTGGAGGTTGGTGGGGGTTTTTAATGTTATGGCTGGAGTGCATCGTTACCTGGAATTGCATTAAACAAGTTTGGTTTTAATAGAATAGAAGTAAACAAAACATATTTTGTACTAACATAATATTTCTCTTGGGACTATTGGTTAAAAGAAAGTCACCTATGTGCGGAAAATATAATTTGTGTTTCGCAAGCAATATTCATAATCTTATAGAAAAGTTAACTTTAGAGGACAGAGGAAATGAGTCAATATTTTAGGATTATTCGAACATAAAAAAATTATATATCGTATTTAAGAAAAAAAATGAGTATGCACTATGTGCGCATATTTGAAGTGAAACTTCTTAAAGCTATTAAATTGAAGGATTTGAAGGACATTTTTGAAAAAGTGTAATTTTAAAAAATGTCTACCTCTGTGCAGAGCTGCCACAAGTCAGTTTTAAAAAGACTGAAGTCTTAAGCCATTTCTAAAATCAAAATGATTTAAATCTTAAGTCAAGTTCAACATAAAGTTCAAATGATTTAAGTCTTAAGTTTTTGACTTAACTCATTTTATTCCAAGTCAAGTCATTTTTGTAAAGACTTAAATCAATATAACGATATTTTTTGACGTTTTTATGACTTAAGTCTATATTTTTTACTTAAATCATGATGATCTCCACGTTAAGTCAGTAAAATGACTTAAATCAATATAATTACCCTCAAGCCACACAGAATTTAATTCACTACCTATTTTTAAATGTTAATATTAATTTTCTTGTGATACCAATTAGCGATTTTCTCACTAAGTGGTCATTATATTAAAATGACATAAAATAAAACGGTTAATTTTCAGAACAACTACAAACATAAAAATGTATTTTTTATAAAATTTAACCGATTTTGTAATACTTTATATGTATCCATTATAGATAGATGTCATAGAATACATCTATTAAAATCTATTAAAAAGTGATGATGTGTTTTGATCACTATGTAATATATCGATAGCATAATCTAAGGGCTGGAGGATTTTAAGGTACTCTTCAATATATTCGAGATAAATTTATTTTGTTCGTCTTTCGAGCTACATAACGACAACAGACACTACGCACGTGTAACAAGACAAATAATCAAAATCGGTTCCGGAAAACTAACATTTTATTTACTAGTGGTATTGAGTATTGTTTTTTTTTATTCTGCTGCTTGGCTGCCGATTAACAGTTTAAAAAAATGCTGCTGTTAAAAATTTTTCATAAAAATATATAAAAATCTGACTTAAGTCTTTTATAAAAAGACTTAAATATTTTTCTATTTCGGAATAAAGATTTTGTTACTTCATAAACTGCAATAAAATAGTACAAATCAATTAAAAATTAAGCCACTAGAATTTAATTAATCAGTTAATAGGTAGTTCTAACAAAAACACTATTAACAGAAAATCAATTACTCTGTACAGTACGTATGCAGAGATTTTCAAAGGGAGCTATAAAGACAACAAGCCTTTGAGTTATAAGGTAGTTCGAAATACGTTTAATAAAAGTTTAGTTTTGAACAAAACCACGACATGAAGTTATTTAAACAGGACCATTTGTATTTTGTATTTTACTAAGAGTGGGTCCCAGGTGGGGCCCACCACTGAGGCCGCGAGGGCTTATTGTGGCTCAGTTGCTACAAGCTCTTTAATAGAAAAAGAGCATTAAATTTACCCTCAAGACACAGCCTTTTAACATAGGCCGTTATGTCCGAGGGTGATATGTCTTCTAGGTCTAGCGTGGGTTTGCCAAACACCTCAAACCTGGTCTTGCCCCCAGCGGGGCAGGTACCCATAACGTGCTTTATTGTTTCGTCATCTTCCATACAGAGTCGGCATTTGGCGTCTTCTACCAGTCCCATCCTCTGTAGGTGTGATCTTAGCCGGCAGTGGCCCGTGTATACTGCAGTAAGCGTACGCACTCCGTTCCTACCAGCCTTTAGGAGTTCATCTGTTCTACGTTTGGATAACCCTGCTAGGATTGTCTTGGCATGTTCCATTCCGGGACTGTCATACCAGTCCGAAACCATTCACAGAGCCTGTCTCTTGCTAGATTTTTTGGTACGCTAAGTGTCGGTTCTGGGCCCACGAATGGCGAGCCTGCACCAGTTTTGGCGAGGGAATCAGCACGTTCATTTCCCTCTAGGCCGACATGTCCCGGTATCCATATTAGCGACACTTTGTTTCCATTTCCTAATATATTGAGTAGTTTCTTACAATGAAGAATCGTCCTGGACGTGCTTTTCGTTGCCTCAAGTGCTTTCAACGTCGCTTGACTAAAAAAGTTACGAATAAATATTTTAACGAATATTTAACGAATAAATAAAAAAAGTTACGAATGAAATACGTTTAATCAAAGTTTAGTTTTTAACAAAACCACGACATGAAGTTATTTAAACAGGACCATACTATAAAACTTTTTGATTCTAAGAACGTTGCAAGAACTATGTATACAAAATACTTTTTTCAATATTACAGTTCTTATTTTGCAAGATAAACGGACCTATTTCCATTCGAATCATGGCACATAAGTAATCACTTTTACAAATATTTAGGTGAGGATGGCGTTGAAATCAAATACGAAAAAAATAATATAATAATAATAGACAAAGATAAAAATCAGGAACCCCTAAGGAGTACGACTTAAAGAAAAAATAATAAACATTTTTTATATCGTAAAATAAAGCGTGTTTATAATTTCATGTAGGTATAAAACTAACAATACCGCGCTGGCAACTGTTACTTTTGGGTCGGTATTTACATGTGTGGAAGTAAATCGCATAGGGATCTTATTAAGTCGGAGTGAGAGAAATTCGACCGACCGACGCGACGCGCGACGGTGTGCTGTTGCGGCGTTGCCGATACTCCTTTCCCTATCAAGTAAAGTAAAATCACGATCGCAAACCGCTTATTTTTAAAAGACTTTTTTTTTCAAGAGATAACTAGATAAAATATCATCTTTTCAAGAGATAACTAGATATAAATCATTAAACATGTTTCTGAGCATCTGAAATGGAATTATAAGGATATCGTTAAGGTGTCATTTTTTTTATAACGAGAAAACGTCAGTAATCGCGATAATTTAAAAACTCAACTTTTTAACACATAACAGGCCATAACTCAAGAACCACTTTAGATATTATTTTTTTTTATTTTCAAGTTCGGATATTATATAATATGTTTACATAAGAAAAATTCGATAAGGTTGTTTTTTCCTTTCAAAAATTGTAAACAATCCATCCATTTACTTTTAGAGCATAGCAATTTTCAGCAATCGTATAATTTTTTTATTGATCAAGATTTTCACATACTGTCTAAAAAGAAAATACAGCAGAAATATTAACAAAGTTCTTAAAAAAATTATAATCTATTATTTCTAATAGATTTCGAGATATCAATTTTTGAATTCAGAGTTCTAATAGCGCGACCACTATCGAACACCCACTCAATTCCACTTATTTTTACCAAAAATGCAAGTGTTTCTAGCTTGCAAATTCAAGCTATAGGGAAAATTACAACAACTCGTTAATAAATAAAGAAATTAAGTATCACGAGACTTAATTAAATCGTGAAGCTGAACGCATGACGTACACATCTCCCTAGAACTTTAAGTACTGACAGAGGTATTGATTGGGTCGACCGGTCAACTGCGACAAATCTGCTATATCCCCTTCCACGTCTCTTAGCGATGTGCACAGTTTCTTGGTTTATTTCATACGTTTGGCAACGTGTTTACTGTCCTCTCTTTGTTCAGTACATTATAAACGCATTGTACTCTTCTTACATACGGAAATCTTAACCCAAGACTAACCTTAGCCAGCCCTTAGTGTAAAGAAGTTGGCATCACTTTTTGTATATACCTGAAACTCCTATAACTTGAATTCAAAATAATTATTCCTAATAATGTAAGGTTTAAATGGAAAATTCCATATTATATTTTCTACTTTTCCACCATAAAAATTAGAATGTTTAAATTAATAACTTAAGTGCAGTTATGTCGTTAAGCATTTCTAGAAAATTGCATTTACCGCATTTGTGACCTATTTCCATGTAATTTATTCTCGGTTTTATCCTTAAATTGCACATAATAGATTGTTTTTACCCAATCGATTATTTTTCTGTATTCCGTCTTATACATCTAACATCATTACTTATAGAACTGTAAGTTAGATTTTACAATTCCGGGAACCTACTGATTTCCCTTGATAATTTCTAATGGGCCGACTTACCCTCCGGCAATTATTCTATTTCCAAGTCTCTATGACCCTCGCTGACCGATCATGAATATTTCATGCTAAATTAGCCATCCCTACTCGATTGTTTCGATTTGCAATTCTTCCCTTTAAGTTCGGACTAGTTAAATGCCCGGCACAGCTTCGAAGATTATTCAATTAAGTCGATTTCGCTTCGCAATATATGTTATTGAGTCAAACGATAGACCTGGAATTTACCCAGTTTTGAATTTTAATAATACACCAACGCAAAATAATTTATTACCAACAATTACAGCTAGGTACGTTTTCTGACCACCATATTTTTAGGGTGGTTCAGACATTTCACTAAACAGAGATATAAACCACATAAAAAAATACATTAATAAGAAACGACTATCCACCATATTTTATTGACAAAACATTAAACGAAATATAAACCCCAAATCATATATACAATGATAACAATCCACAATATATTATACAACTTACAATTCTATACATACGAGGCGTTTCGGAAAAAAATAAAAAGGATAGGAAAACAATATAACATACGAACATCTTTTAAAACACAAAATACACTAAGATCTATTTTATCACATATTAAACCAATGAATACAGAACAACAAACAAAAAATGTAATATACAGAATACCATGTGAATGCGATAAATTTTACATTGGTGAAACATCTAGACCGTTAAATGTTCGAATTAAAAAACATAAAGATTATTTAAAAAAGAGATTTTGACAAATCTAAGATTTGTCAGCATTCATGGGACACAGGGCACAGAATAAATTGTAATAACGCCAAAATTATAATGAAAGAAGCGATAGCCTCTAAAAGAAAAATAAAAGAGGCTTTTTTAATACAATTTAATAAAAATAAATGTATTGTTAGTAATGTATGGCAATCGCTTCTTTGATTTTAAAGAACATAACATAAATAAACATAACATACGTAAATATTAAAAATAATCATACAGAAAGTTTGGGACTTTTTGGTTTTACCTTATTAAGTAATTGTTATCAGGTAGTAATTGTTAATTTTGAAGTTTAACTTGATATAATGTCATTTTAACAGAACGTCAACGGTTTCTGTAGACGTATCTGTTTTAAAAAAACTAAAGGGTTCTCGAATAGTTGAATTTAAATATTTTAAATATTTTTTTTTCGTTATTCTTTGTATTTTTTTTTGCTGAAGAGATAAGCTTTCCGAAACGTCAAGCATTTTTTTGGTCGTTAGGTAAATTTGTATATCTGTAAACTTCTGACAAGTAGTTTCCGTTTGGATTAACGCAGAAGTGTTTACAAAAAATAACTATTTTATTTTTTAGGTTTTCTTGCAGTGGCGAAATACCCATATAGGATTTTTTGGAGAGATGAATCCGCCACATAGGCATAGACATTTTTTACTAGGACCAAATTAGTATATTAATTTGGCAACTAATATTCCTATTATATGTGCTTTTCTACTGTTAGTTAGTTTTAGTTCCATAATCTAATATAATACATAATATTATATAATAAATTGGCGCCCAACGTGGGGTCACCTTAGAAGAAATCCGACAAAAAATACAAATAAATTAAATTTCATAAAAAAATATGTACTATTTTACTTAGTATGTATATAATATTGATAAATTATTTCGCAATACATAAGTTGTAAAAAAATCAAAGTGATTTTTCAAATAAAAATAATTTTCCAATCAAAATAATTATATTTTTGATAAATAATACATTTGCTTTTTTGCTTATATCAGAAGACTGTAAAAATTTTCCATTGGCAGAGCAAAATACTAGAAAACTTTTTAAATATTTTTAAGCCTAAGAACTTTAAACAAGGTCATGAATTTAATTAAATTTCAAGCACGTCCTTTTGTTGACACTGTTTATACGAATACTCGAACTGGTGACTTTTATACGGACTGAATAATCCAGTTAATTAGAACTTTTCTCTATTTTTCTTTTAGACCAACTTGTTTACTAGTAAATATTTATTAAATTTGGTGTCAAGCAAATATTTGTTTTCTAACTAAACTTTGCTAGGAGATATCTTTGAAGCAAGGTATTATCTACGTCTAAAAATTACAGACAAAGTTGACGTTTGAAATGAAATGCGGTTTTTCCTATAAAATGATTTGTTTTTTGATATATTCGGGATATAAAAGATTAAAATTTAAGAAATTAAAGTTATTAGTTGGGCACCTGTGAAAAAAATTGAAAGCGTTTTTTACAATATTAAGATTGGGATCTGTTGTTAAGAAGTGCTTTATGGAGGTTAATTTTCCACAATATGACCAAGATGTAGGAGGCCCTATAGGCATTCTACTAAATTATTATGGACCGAGTGGTACATGGATTAAACTATTATAAAGTCCCCGGTACAAAATTTCGCCACCTTAAAATTTTTTAATAAGTTTGATGTTTCATAACTTTTTAATTTGTAATCCGATGTTTATGATTATGATATTAGTTTGTAGATAAATTTGTTGGAATTATTTTTTACTATTTTAATGGCTTGGTTTGGAATATATTTCGGTTAGGTGGGCTTATACCGAGGTAAATCAAAACTTCGTTTTTTGCAATAAATTCAAAACACGCTGTGGAAAAAATTGGACGGGCATTTTGGATAAAAAAAATTCCCTGTAATCTTAGATGTATTCCTAACATTTTGTTTTAGAAATTATTCTATTATCTCTATTCTTTTATGGGCTACACATTTTTAAATAAAGTACTGATATTTTTACAATCTTGAATTTGTTGAAAATGGAGCTATTAATGCCCACCGTTATATTGAGGATGTCCTCCAAGAAATTGTCCTTCCATCTGCTCATTTCATTGGAAATCAGTTTATACTGATGCATGATAATGCCAGGCCCCAAGTTGCGCGGGGTAATGAGTTAGGAGTACGAATAGTTAACGAGTACCTGGATGGAAGTTGGACTACATTGTGCGATGAACTTAAAAGAGCTGTTTGGCGCCGTCCATACTTTAAATATAAATAATTAACTTTTAAAATACTTTAAAAGAGCTATGGACGCACCTAGCATTAACGCACCTTAGCCCTTGTAAAGGGTTTTCTTGATCTATAACTTGATATTCATCAAGTTGTAGATCAAGAAAGAATACCTACCCTTATTCATTCGATACGACGAAGACCTCGACGTGTTATTGCTGTGAGAGCGTAAAATTATTGTTTTTGTCAATAAAAGAATCTCTGAAATTAATACTTTACTTCAAAAGGTGTAGCTCATAAAAGAGTAGAGATAATGGGGATAATTCAAAAAATCAAATGTTAGAAATAAGTATGTAGTCCTGTAATCTTAGATTACAGGACAACATACTACATACATAAAGTATTTTTATCCAAAATTCCGATCTCATTTTTTGCACAGGGTGTTTTGAATTTAATGGAAAAAAGAATGTTATGTTTCACCCCGGTATAAGTACACCGAACCGAAGAATATAAGCCATTAAAATAATAAAAAATAAGGGCTGATGACTGCGCTCTAGTTGCAAACACGTTGGAGCAATTACAAGTAATGCTAAACACGTATACCTAGGCATACGAGGCTTTGGGCCTTAAGCTAAACATCGACAAAACCAAAATCATGTGCACTCCCCCGGAAGATGACAACAATGCTATTAATATCGGAGAAGAACTATTGGAATATGTAGCGAAATTCAATTACCTCGGCAGTTGGATTTCGATATAGGTCAATATCGACTCTGAAATTCAGCACAGGATTAGCAGCGCCTCAAGAGCATTCTGGAAATTAAAAGACAGGGTTTTCTAAAATCATGATTTGAGTACAAAAACGAAACTTGCAGTGTACCGAGCAATTATAATCCCGACCATGTTATATGGGAGCGAAACCTGGGTGCCGTACCGCCGACACATGAACGCATTAAACAAGTTGCAACAGAGACACCTTAGACAACTCTTAAGAATCCGGTGGTTCCATCATGTCTCAAACGTATCGGTCCTTGAAAAAGCTAATTGCGAGAGTATTGAAGTACGACTACAAAATCCCGCTTAAGATGGGCTGGTCACGTATGCAGAATGCAAGAAAACCGCATAACAAAATCTCTGCTTTTCGGTGAGCTTGTAGACGGTAATAGGTAAGAGGAGGCCGGGTGGACAACTCAAAAGGTACAAGGATATTTTCCACGAAAACTTAAAGGGGATTAACATGCAGAATAAGTGAGAAGAACCAGTTCACAATAGAACTCAATGGAGAAGAATTGTAAACTCAGTTAACCCTTAAGTACTAACATACTGAAATAGTCGCATACTGAAATATATACTAACAGACCGTCTGAGAGACGCATTAAAAAAATATATATTTTGTTTGTGTCTAACAGATTTTTTGTAAGTGGAGTAAATCATTAGCATTAAAACTACAGGAAAAAAATATCTAATACTTATATTATGCAAACATGTTTTAAATTTTTGAAATAAAAGTACTAGTTTTGGATTTTTGACATATCTTTGTTTCTCATTGAGATAGAAAAAAAACGAAAGGAAAATGAAAAAGTATATTTATTATTATATTTAGCATATAAAAACCTATCTATTAAGCACAAAAAAGCAAAGAAAATATAAAGAATAAATAAATGACAATGCACATTTTGTACATTGTCATTTATTTATTCACACACTTTTTTGCGCATTCCAAACAAATTGTTCTCTTCATTTTCTTCGATATTAGTCTACTGATCGTTCACATCCATATTTTCGTCATCTATAACAAAACATACACAGCTACATACCTTTAGATATTAGTTAAAAACCGTTTTTTTACCTTCTAATTCGAATTCAGAATTATGATCGCTGTCTATAGCAAAATTTTCGCCACATTCGGATTCTATGTCACTATTTTGCTATTATCGCTGCTAATCTCTTCATACCACTTTAGAAGAGTATCCTTGTAATTTTGCTTGCCATACTTCACATGTTTTGAGCTATTAGGTGCATGATTCATTGCACAAATTAGAAAAAAAGCTTACGTTAACACTAACACTCCGTCTGTCAGACTAAACTAAAATATTTTGAAAACCACACACTTTCGCAAATTGCCCTGCCGGCTTTTAACTTGTTTTGATGCGTATTGAAATTACATAGTTGGATGATAATTAGAAACGGAGGGGAGCGGAGATGTCATATGTCCAGCTAGTCCGTTGCGTCTCTGAGACGGGGTGTTAGTACTTAAGGGTTAAGAGCGACAACCAAAAAGTAACGAGGCAACAAGGCAATTAGGATTTTTGAATGTCCGGAGTGCGGTAGACAGATAAAATCGCGTAGTGGTCTTTCCAGTCACAAGGCCATGAAAGAAAACGCCTTTTTTAAAATTTTATGTTTTAATAGCAATATTTTAGATTACAAAATACATTATTTTTACTGCGTTTTTTCGTGAGACTGGTAACTCTCCATTAAGCGCGTGCTCCGAGAAATACGGACAATATCCATAATAATAATATGCAGATACCTTATATGTCTTTATTATTTCCTCACGATCGCTAAACATTCGGTGCACGAGACCCGTTCGCAAACCCTTTTTCCCTGCTTGTCAATATCAATCGACCGTGCTCACATGTAGATTTACGGCCACTAAAGCCAGGCAACGACTTCGGCTTTCAAATGCTAAACAGAGGTCGTCGCAGTCATCGTCGTCTCCTCTTCCTTTTTTCTGGCCACGACGCTTTTCTTGTTCGTCTCTTTTAAAAGACTCCGTGAAAACGGTTATACGTGAACCTTGACATCGAACGAATGTGATCACCGCAGATTGGTAAAAAATATAGACACGCTAATTATGCACTGTTTTTCTAATTTACCAACATTTTGCTTCGTATTTGTGGTCCTCTGTAGAAACATCACTTCTCCTTGATGTTTACTGTTCATAGTGTTCATGAAGCTACTGGTAGTAAAATCAGTAGATCATTGTGCAACCACCTACTTAACACCTATAAAGACTAGCAGAGAAAATATGAAAGAAGACTGTCAACAATGATTCTCACTAGTAACAGCACTAACCATCATTTTCTTGATGTGGATCTACTCTTAAGCAGAATAGAGAACATCGAAACAATAATCATGTCATTGTTATTCTCATCTACATACATATTTTCTGCGTATTTGTATTGCTCCGTAGAAACACCATTTCTCTTTGGTGTTTACCATTCGTGAAGCTACTGGTAAAAGGTGTAGTTTATTCTGCTGCAACCGAGCCAATACTTGTCAAGACTAGCAGGGAAAATATGAAGGAAGATAGACAAAAACAACCGGTTCTCATTAGGAAATCTTGGTTAGTTGAAGAAAAATAAACCTGGTTAGGACTTGTTGTTTTTCTAATAACGAATATTTTTTAACGATCGGAAAAGTGGTAAGCCAATGAGGAAGTTGAGATGGATCTTTGGAGCGTCGTAACTCGGGCTCTATGTGAACCAGAGAGCTGAAACTCGGAATGTAGTATCTATTCATATTTTGACAACCTTTCGTGCACTGTGAAACTCCATCATCAATGGCGAAAAAACAGTCCGATTTAAATGAAATTCGATATGTCGTTAAATGGGACCAAGGCGAACTTGACCGTGTACGACACGTGTCACTCTGACAGTTAGTTTTGACGTAAGAAAAGTCAAACGTTGATGTCGTCCGATCGCAACTAAATTGGGTTGGTAGGCTATATGAGCGACGGTACTCACCTGCAAAGTTGGATACAACGTTTCGTTTAAACCTTCATCAGGGTGGGACTAAGGGTTTGATATTGAAGAAAAATGCGCGTCGATTTGGATATAATTGGGGACGGGTTGGATATAATTGGGGGGATGACACTTTCGGCGTTTCGAACCAATGCTTCTAAATGGACGATATCATCAGTATTTTTCTTAATTATAGGTTGATTTGAATCAAACTCGGCACGTGGATGGAGTCCTCAGACGGACAGACGGTCATTTTAATACAAATTTTGTGAAAGTGTATGTAAATAAATTTAATAGCTGCTAGTAAGAAATTTTACTTCAAATATGGGTACATAGGGCACATACAATTTTTTTAAGTAGGAGTTTGGATAACTAAGTTGATTCAGCCGTAAATGAGTACTTGGCATGCGTAAATATGCAAGGTAATAATAATAAAATAAGGTAAGGTAAGGTAATAATAATAAAATTAAATAATATGCACAGATGAGGAGTATAGGTTAGGGTAGTGTTTAGTGCTGGTCAGATTACCTTTATAGTATACGAACTGCCATAATGGATATAGGTTACGTAGGTTGCCTTTTAAGTTTATACAATCGCTTGTTTCTTTGCTATCGGTATTCGATGAAATAAGGAAAAATAATGAAAACGTCGCATCATTTTTCATCACGACAATGCCAGCTCCCATAAAGTACGTCAAACATTGAATTAATGTCTTATTGCCTGTATTTACCCGATTTTTCGCCTAATGACTTTTCTTGTTCCCCACTGTCAAACAAAAGATGCTGTGACAGCGATTTTTATCACCTCAAGAAGCAGTTAAAGACTTTCAAAACCACGTTTCTACGATATCAGCTTCAGGGTGGAAAAAATGTTTCCAGAATTGGCTTTAGCGTATGCAAAAATGTACAGGGTGTCCCACTAAGAATAGCTCTTGGTTAGCTCTGTATCTCGGAAAGTATTAGTGGTAAGGCTTGCTGAAAAAAATATTTATAACTAAAGAGACTATGAGAAATTGCTTAAAATTATTTTCAAGTATATAGAACGGCCGCTAGAGGGCGCAACTGCTATAAAATAATAATAAAAAGGAGTTTTTATGCAATTTTGCCTAGATAACGGGTACTATAAAGCTATTAGCTTCATAATCTTCAGTAAATTTAGGATCTTTTTTGTTAGAACCATTTTCCCCTATCTGCTAAAATAAAGTGGTGGGGGAAGGTTAGATATCTTTTTATTTAAATGTTAATAACTCCGGACTGGATAATCAAAATCCAACAAATGACAGCTCGTTTAAAAGAGCGTTTCTTACTCTATATTATAGGTACCATATAATATTTTTTTAAATAAAAATAAGCTTTTGAACGTAAACGATACGGGGCGCTATCTTACAACTTAACAAATATTACGCGTTTTTTTTCAAAAAAATTAAATGCGATAGTATATGTAATTTTATCTGATACCAAAGAGTAATGAAATCTTAAAAAGTCAGCGAAAACCGTATCTTTTTTCAAACCAAAGTTATTAGCAAAATTATAATAAATACGAAAAAATAAACCCTTAATTACCTTATTTTTCTAACACGGTGTCACTAGCCCTCTTGATTATGACCATACTAATAAAAAAATTATTTTATTCAAGAAATCGACAATGTACCAGAATACCGTAATACTAGAGGTATCAATATCTAATAATTAAGATATCAATGACAGTGAACAAGAAACGACGCCTCAGTGAATTCATGGTAGGCTTTGGAAAAAAAGTTTCTTTTAAAGGGATAGTTTACATAACATCTCACAAAATATTATTATATCAACATTTTGATAGTCTCAGGAGCGTTTTTTATCTTTTGATTGCTTTTATAAAAATTCCTTTGTTCAAACGAGAATAAAAGCTGCTAAGACTATCAAAATGTTGATCCAGTAACACTTTGACGTTTATACTATTAAGTCAAAAGCAACTTTTTTCCAAAGCCTACCATGACTTCACTGAGGCGTCGCGTCGTTTCTTATTCACTGTCATTGATATCTTAATTACTAGATATTAATAATACATCTGGTATTATGGTATTCTGGTATATTGTCGATTTTAGAATAAACTAATCGTTTCTATCTTATTTTTAATTAGAATGGTCATAATCAAGAGGGCTACTGTAACCGTGTTATAAAAATAAGGTAATTAAGGGCTTACTTTTTCGTATTTACTATAATTTTGCTAAAATCTTCGGTTTGAAAGATGATATCAAGATACGGTTTTCGCTGACTTTTTAAGCTTTTATTACTCTTTACTATCAGCTAAAATTACATAAATACTATCGCATTTAATTTTTATGAAAAAACGCGCAATGTTTGTTAAATTGTAAGACAGCGGCCCCTATCGTCGTCATTCAAAAGCTTGTTATTGTTGTTTATACTGTATAATTTAGGGTAAGAAACGCTCTTTTAAACGAGCCCCCGTTTGATTCCGTTCCTCCAGTCCGGAGTTATTAAATTTAAATAAAAACAGATCTAACCTTCCTCCACCACTTTTTTTATTTGGGCAGATACTGAAAAATGGTTCTAACAAAAAATATTTAAAATTTTCTGAAGATTATGAGACTATTATTTATAGTACCCGTTATCTAAGCAAAATTGTATAAAAATTCCTTTTTCTTATTTTTTATAGCAGTTGCACCCTCTAGCGGCTGTTCTACAAACTTGAAAATAATTTCCAGCAATTTCTTATAGTCCCTTTAGTTTTAAATATTTTTTCCGCAAGCCCTACGACTAATACTTTCTGAGATACAGCCGAGAGCTATTCTTAGTGGGACACCCTGTATATACCTTAAGGGCGAATATTTCGAAAAGCAATAAAACACTTTGTTTCGAACTTGTTCGTTTCTGTTTCACTTTTTGTAAAAACTTAAAAGACAACCTACGTATACAGTCAAAAAGGCTACCGTTATTTAATTTTTGACGTCAATAACTTAAAAACTGATATTTGTTACAAATTGAAAATTTTAAAAGCTTGAAAAGATTTTCTTAATAAATTATTCTTATTTCTTTTACCACTCTGAAGTATACGACACATCGTATCGAACAGGTACGTTCCCATAGCAATAAGATGCATCTTTGCCAAATGATTATATTATTATAATTATTTATTGTGTCTTATTCTATGAGGTCGGTGAATAAGAGAAATGTACAGTTAAAAATGCATTAATTTAAGTAGAAAATGGTTACGTATGAAGTGCCTATTGATTAAGTAATAATTTCCTTTTGAATTAATGACGTGTCTTTATGTACGCTGACGTAGATATATCTTAGCATAAAGTTTCGCTTTTTAATAGAGTAATGCATTTGTAGTTAGAATTTGTCATTGGAAAATTATCTATTGTTAATGCATACTGTTTCATGGAATTTACGTATTAAAAATACCTATCGATAAATTAAAAAGAAACAAATTGTTTTTAAGATTGATTATATTTAAGATGGTTTTAAATACTTTTTTCACATATAACCTAATGTAACGCTGTACTTTCGGGTCGCTCTGTGCGATCGTGGTCGGGTAAAGCGGGTGTGTTGGCGAAGGAAATATATATTATATCATAACCAACATGAGATACAGGCCCGAGACATCGATTTGTGACGTCACCGCAATAGTCGGGCTTTTGAATTGTGCCATATGGTACTGCATATAGTTTTTGCATAAATAATAGTATTTACTGATAGTTTTGCCAGATATAAATATGAAAAATATTATACACAAAGGTATTAAAACATAACATTAACTTTTTATTGCGTTAAATTATTGAAAGTATTCAAAAGCATTAAAATTTAGATCTAAAACACGAATATTAATATGAAATAAACAACAGCATAAGATGAACAGAATAAAATCCAGATAATAAAAAGCATGTCGTAAAATTGCGTTAGCGAGTATTTAGTAGCTAGTAATAATATACCTTGTGATAAAGTTTCCAAATATTAAAAAATCTGAAAACTATACTTTATCGACAAGTTAAGAAAATGTATTGTATATGATAAGAGCAGAATACATTTTAAAGTTTAATTAAAGATAATTATAAAAATTTGCCTAACATATTTAAAAAATGTAGATATCAGGTAGAATTAACTATTATCATTAAGTAATTTGTAATTCGATGTTCAAGTAACCATTTCCATAAATCATAAATAAAAAGATAAAGATATTTTTTTTTATATAAAATACTGAAATAAAGTACAATTCATTTAATTTCTTTAAAATATATTGCCATTTCATAATAATAATAATAATAATTTTCAATATTTATTTCATCCTGAATTTCCAAATCTTGTTTTCTTTCATCGGGATGTTTTTTCTTTATGGGAATATGCACAGTCATATAAGAGGGTTGATTTGGAAAAATTGTAGGCACAGCATTTTCCGTAGGTTTTGGACGTGACTTAGTTACAGTTAATATTGTTGGGAAAGAGAATGTAGACAGATCCTGAGTACTTATTATAATTGCTGCTACAAGGCACAGGCACAGAACAATGTCGCGGCATTTTTTATTTCACAAAGTAAAAATAAAGAATCGACAACTTTTTTACCTAAAAATACACGTCACTTACGTTGGTTTAACACTATACACTAACACTAACGCCCTATTAATTATATTTTTATATAAATTCCCCAACTTTTTCCTAGCCCGGACACACAGCCGGCATCGCCGGTGTTACTATAATTTTTACCGAAAGTATGGTTTTTTTCGCGGGTACGATGTTATGAATCGGATCTAGTTAGTTCACTATTCACTCAAAATTATTTAGTATATTTTTATTAGCATAGAAACGCGTAAAAACACAGATTTGTTGGGAAACTAATGAAAACAATTGGTTTCTTTACGACTACTAATTCTCGACCACTTCGGTAGAACTGTCAAAACAGTCAGGCCTTGAATATGACGTTAGCCACGATTATATTTCAGAAATTTGTCTAAGGCTTAGCCCGATCCTGTCGTGTTAAGCCATACCTAAAATTCCAAACACACGTGCTTTAATTAAAGCTTGATTAAGGTTTGCAGAGCCTCAGCATTTGCCATAAAATAGCGAGCAATTTGTTACAAAACCATATAAATTATATACCACTGCAATCACAAAACTTCAATCTATTTCCATATTGTAACGGAATTTCAAATTATGTCTTTATTTTCGAGAAAATTTAGTCCAAACATAAGGAATATTTTGTTGATGTTTGGCCATACATATGTTGTGTTACAATAGGGATATAGTATAATCCTTTATCTTTAATTTCCTTCTTCATTTGTGTAAAAATACCTAGCCAGTTTTACATAAAACGTTAAATGCCAAACGCTTATTATGCTACTTTTTCGGACTAGTGAAATGGACTTAAAAAGTAAAATGTAACAAAAATCACTGGTTTCGAATAATTACTCAAGATATCTTTGCATTAATATTGTCAGATTTGTTACCCAAATAACGTGTTTCAGTTATTGTGCTCCATTAACTTATACCTAGAGTTATGTATAGGAAGGATAATGCTATTTGTATTCTGCTATCGTAACTATAACTCTCCTCAGCAAAACATCAAAGGACAAGAAGACAATACAGAATGCGGCAGTTGGTGTGTTGCAATTCTCATGACAAATTGATTTAGATTACTAAATAAAATACCATTTTATAAATGGAACTCGGTAGATTTTAAACTAAATCATGAAAGTTTGAAGTATTTCTTAGGATAACTATAATAAATAATGTGTGCTATATTATATAAAATTTTCTTTAAATCACATTTCCTCCAGGAAATAAATAAAATTAGTTAGAGTAAATAATTGTTGTCTCTACCTCGTGAAAATTTCAAAAATAACGATTAAGTGACAAGATATTGAAGAATATAGAATAAAATAGTCGGCTGAAAAAAATATACTCATATTTTTTTATTCAAATACATAAACTACAAAAAAGATATATATTTTTGCAATATAATGAACTAGCCTAAGTAGAAGGTTTGCTGGTTTTAAACAGGGATATTGTAAATTTTGTAGATTTATAAGTGGCTGCAGCTTTCTAAGTTGCTGCGTGATTTCTAATTTGCTACTGATTTGATCCAGTTCCAGGTCCGATCGCCAGTTCGTTGCATTTATTTTAATATAATAACATTTTCATAATAAAGTGACCCTCATAGGCATCAACCTTCAAAAGTTACTTGTTTCTCTAGTGCAACCCCCCAAATAGAGTCGTTTAGTTTTGTGTACTTACGAAAAACTCATCATACACATCACAAGTACATGCCTAGAGGTTTCACATGTCAAGTTCATGCCTAGAGGAGAAATATTCTTTACTATTAGACCAATGTGTACTACCAGTGATAACTAAAGGCGGAACTGAGGAACCTGGAAGATTCCATCCGTAACCTGGAATGGGAGTTCTTAAAAGGTCTAAGATTCTCGAAAAAGTTCCTCAGAAATTTTGACAGAGAAATATCAAAGATTTTCCTTGATTTAAGTAAAAACAATCTTCGGATTGTCACGGGGTTTCTAACAGGACACTATCTCCTCAACGAACACCTCAGTAGGCTGAGGCTGAGAAAAAACGGCGAATTCTGTTGGGAAAATGGAGAAACACTGGCTTATCACTGAGTGCGCTGAGACGACGACCGTTCATGCCATAAATTTTGGTATGGCTGATGTCGAGGATGAAGAGCTGGCCTCTGCGGAGCTGTTTCAGATACTGGCTTTTGTTAAAGCCCTTAGACTGTATGATGAGTTATAACTCGTTATAACTCAAGAAAGGGGAACACACAATAGATATGTAAGGTCGCGGTGATTAACTCCACTCCTAAACATTCTACTATCAGTGATGACTTATGCATGTGAAATCTGGACGGAACCGAAAACGGACATCAATGGAAGCTTCAGGTGGCACAATGCTCAATGGAACGAAATATGCTGGGAATAACCAAGAGAAACCGTAAAAGAATAGAGTGGATACGACAAAAGACCGATGCAATAGATGTCAGTAACAGAGTCAAATCTCTCAAATGGTCAGGACACTTGGCAAGAAGAACGTACAACAGATGGTTCACAAAAATTACAGCATGGTACCCAGGAGGAATTAAGAGATCTAGAAGAAAATCGAAGCTGAGATGAGAAAATTAGCAGGGATAACTTGGGTCCGCATAGCTAACAATAGACAACAATGACCCCAACTACAAAGAAAATATCTAAATATGTGAGGGAGGCTACACCATAATTGGAAATGGTTGAATAAGCTGAACATAATGATGATGTCGATGATCAGACTATTTAGTAATTTGTATAGATAAAAAAAAACTATAATAGATTTTGCTACCAAGTAAAACAATTAGTAGGCAACAAATCACTAAAATCGTAGAAAAATTCACCAGGCCACAACAGTTTTGACAGAAAGACTTTCAAAACTGTAGTAGGTCTACTGAAGGGCATTGCAAGCTTAATAAGCATCTAAAACCGATGGGATTGATGGACTACAATTGCAGATTTTGTCAATCAGAAGATAAAACGGCAGAACACAAGTTCAGTCCCCAAATTATTAGACATTTTGAAACTGATATTGACATAAAATAAGTTGTCTGAACTAAACGTGACAATTAATTCTTGGGAAAAGAAGAAAAAGAAGATAAAAGACCACAAGAGATCTGTAAAGGTCGCAGTAAAATAATAGCCTTATAGCTAACTCAGGAAACACAAACATCTAGTATGAAGTACTCTAACAAGTGTACAGCGGTACAGCTAAAAGAATAGTCAGGGACATATTGATAATCAGCTGGTAGGAAAAATAGACACAGGGGATCTATGGAACATGGACGTTCAGACTGACTCCAAAAGTGGTTGGATCGACCCTGTGGTGAGGTTGACTACTATCTCACCCAGACATTATCAAGGTATGGTTGCTTTGGAAATTATTTATATATAAGAGATAAAACAAACAGCACTGTGTGCAACCAATACCAGGAAGAAGAGGATGTAGAGCATTCTTTGTTCAAGTGTCTCCGATTGAATGAAAGAAGAAGAGAATACTTTAGAACAACAAGTATGTAGAAAGACTGTAGTGGAAAACTGGTAGGAACTGAATAAGAATATCAGAATGTGACAAACATAATGAGGGACATAGTGAGAGAGAAAGAGACTGCAACATGCTTTAAAGTAGTTTTCATACAGCCACTGCGATGAAGTAATACACGGGTGGTTCCGTTGCAGTTGATGAAGTCGATCGGAGGCGTTTTTTTTAGTCGGTAAGAATCCGACACTACCTCGACAACTATACACTAGTCACGGTGTCTTATGCAAGATTTTTTCCCCTCCGACAAAAAAAAGTATCAAGTTCTCATAATTTTTCAGATAATTAGGAATATTTAAGAAAACACCCAAAATAGCTATAAATATTAAAAACCGGCTTTTTAGAAAATCATCTATCGATTTGTAATTAATCTGTTTAGTACTGCACCGCCGGCCGCTACAATACAATATCCCCAACCGAAAGTGAAAAATCGAACGGCGTCCTATCTTTATTTCAAAAACAATAAATTTCACCGATAGTGGCGGCAAAAACCCAAGTGTATTCCATCGGCTAAGTTATTTTCCGGCTCGGGATCTCTGAGGCAGAACGGAGTTGCTCGTCCAAGCAGAAAAATACTTTTGTAGAGAGACACCGCGGCCGATGCCAAAAGGCAAATGAAAACGATTTTTTTCTTCTCGCTCGGTCCGTCACTTCGTTCGACGGCCAGTTTTTTGCCGTCGACGTTTAATCGAATCAATAAAACGAATTAACGTAAAAAAAGGCCGATAAACAATAGAAAAATGCGCGGAAACGACGAATTTGCCTTAATTGGATTCGATGCGATTGAAAATGCAAGTAATTTGATTGTTAATTTAATAATTTACTTGGTTAAATGAACGTTGAAGTAAGAGAAGTTACATGAAGAAGAAACACTGCCACTACTACAAGAGCACGCCCCAGAAGTTCTCGTGGGAGAAGTAGAAAAGGGGCTTCAAGATATGAAAAATGGAAAAGCAGCAGGAAACGACGGAATAACAGCTGAAATACTTAAATACGCTGGTAGGAGAACTCAGAAAGACACCAGAAACTACAGACCGATAAGTCTACTACCAGTAACATACAAGATATTTACAAAAATAATAAACAGCGGAATACAAAACACGCTAGACGCTGCACAACAACGAGAACAAGCAGGCCTTCAGCACAATTGATCACATACATACACTAAGAGAAACTATAAGCCCAACAAAAGAATACGATCTTTCATTAGCCATAGCTTTTATAGACTTTCAGAAGGCTTTCGACTCGATATATCCTAAGGCAATAATAAAAGCCCTAGCGAAACAACTATTGACAGTCCTTATATAGAAACTCTCGCCAATATATAAAACAACCCTAGAGTTCCCAACGGGCAAAGGAGTACGACAGGGAGACGCAATATCCCCAAAGCTCTTTACAGCAACATTACAAGAAATCTTCCGTCAACTGGACTGGAGCAACAAAGGATGTTATGAAGTTTTTTAATTCGATTTGGACAAAAAAGAGTTGATATAATCAAAGGAGCGTACAAGAGAGACTCATGCAGCTTCCATATGTATTGGATCCCAGTATACTTGTACCGTCTCAATTGCCAACCAATGCGGCTTTAGTTTAGCGGTTTTTAGTTATCTGGTCAATTCTTCTGAAAAATACCCCGCGACATTAAATTTGATTAGGATTTATAGTTTTCATACCAAGACATTTTATACTAAATTTGTCCCCCAAAATTGCTTCGATTTGCGGCTTTTTTTTATCATCAGTGCTTAATCGAATTAATAAAGGAAATTGAAGTAAAAAAGACCGATAAACAATAGAAAAATATACGGAAACGACGCATTTGCCTTAAGTGAATTCGATGGGATTAAAAGTGCTAAGTAATTTCGTTAACAACTAAATAATGAATTTGATTAAGTTATGCTTTATGTTCACCTGTTATTTGTAAAAAACTTTGTTTTGAAGAGTATTTTAATACATTCATTTTTTAATAATGCAGCTTATATTTTTTGAGAGAAATATATAATAAAAATAATAGCTCTCGTATATAGCGTTTAACGCCTTCGGAGTAGCAAGGTACAGCTTGCCATACTAGAGCCGTTCGGTATACAAGAAAGGTAATGTGGCTAGCATTACGCTTCAACCGCCTATTATTACCTCAGGATTGTAAATCCCAAGTACTCATTTAAGGCTGAGTCGACATAGGTACCCAAACTATTTTTATTTTATTTAAAATAGTCGGCTGATGAAATGCCGGCTGTAGGATGAGAAATATATTGAGACCGAATTTTCACATATCTCTTTGCCAATAGCTTATCATGGCGTAGCACAATAGAAATGCATATTTGGCAAGCTATCGTGTCCTTTCATTTTCCTTTTCAAAGTATATTCTTCTGCATAAGCTTTAAATCTTTATTGAGCTTGTGTTGTTGTGATCTTCTTTTCTCTAGAATGCGTTCTATAGTTTCTAAAAGCTACCTTGATATAAAATGTGTTCCGCCGTTTCTTTTTCTGACAGAATTGACAAAAAATGCACTTGGCTTTGACCGTCTTTCCCATCGGCTTTAGATGCCTATTGAGCTTGCAATGCTCTTCAGGAGATCCACTAAAATTTTGACAATTTTTCAGTCAAAACTGTAGTGCTTTGCCAATAGATCATCACGTACTACAAAATACAGAACATTTCCCTGGCAATCCAATTCTGGCTTTGTACTATCAATCATTGGGAAAATCTAAATATGACTTCGTCTGTTAATCTCATCAGGTGTAAATGTCTAATGAGTTTGTTGTGGCTTGTGAGTAGGTTTATCACTACAGTTTGACATCTTCTTATCTTTGCTTATCAGACCTGTCTTAAATACTGGTCAGTGTTCTATTATAAACTGTTTTGTTTGCCTCCATTTTAGGAATTTTCCTAATTTTTTACCCACCCACTATTTTACTACCATCCTGTCGGTTAGTGTTGTTCTTGAATTTCAAATTGCCATGAAATGCAGGTTATTGTTAATTAACTCCAAAGATGGAAGATTACGTGTGATTTATACTGATCACATCTTAACTTATTCTATTACGACGCAATAAAATCAACTTTCGTTTAATTCCACGCAAATCTTTAACTTTAATTTTATCTCCGCCACTTATCTCCTCCATTTTTCAGCTTCGTACACTCTAGCTCAATCCGGCGGCCGATTTAATGGCCCGATAATCCCCTCCGCGAACGATTTATTAACTGCATCTGTCACAAAAACAATTGAATTTGTAGCCTATTCGAGATCT
The DNA here is from genome assembly GCF_002938485.1 of Sitophilus oryzae. Taxonomy (NCBI): domain Eukaryota; kingdom Metazoa; phylum Arthropoda; class Insecta; order Coleoptera; family Curculionidae; genus Sitophilus; species Sitophilus oryzae. Next base: position 1,656,351 of record NW_022147237.1, on the reverse strand, counting down.
AAAAACTTTTAACTCAGTGCCGAAAACATCAATCTCGCCGATGTTGATTGACTGGTCAATGGAGGCCACGGAACAAAACTGCGGTTCGCTTGTTTTTCGCTAGCGACACTTATACGCTCCGTCGTCGTCGTCAAGTCGTCTGCATATCGTTCTTTTTTTTGTTCTTTTCCTTCGTCGTTCGTCGCCTTCTTTGCGAACTAGTACTGGAAAAAGTTAACTATGCAAATAATGCAAGACGGTCTTCGGCTGACAGGTATCGGTTGTCGATTCGGATCGGGTCGGGAATTGATGGAAATGCGCGGAATTTTTTAAGGGGCACCGAACAAATAGGTAATAAATCTCTGTTGGTTGGGCATTTCTCGTTAAATTGGTTTATCGGAAATATTTAGAAAAATTTAATTTCGAAGTTGAGCCTCTTGGAGAATGGCACTTATATCGGCGTTTTTAGTGGGAGTGCTTGTGAAGAAGTTTTTGATATCTAATTACAGTCAGAGTTGCTATAGAATGTCATTCGGAAATGCTTTTGTTGAATATTTGAGTCAAATAAAGTAAATCAGAACGCTTCCAATATAAACCGGATAAAAATATATTTGATATAAACTTATATAAACTTAAACTACGCGTTAGAAAAGAATGAGAACGGAATCAAACAGAGCTTATAGGACAATGCAATGAACCTGCTGAAGGATCTCCGAAGTCGACTCCGTTTTTCATTCTTTTGTAACGCGTAGTTTAAGTTTATATCAAATATATTTTTGTCTGGTTTATATTGGAAGTGTTCTGGTTTACTCTGTTTGACTCAAATATTCAACAGGTTATGGGCCCAGCACGCTTCCACTGCGCAAACCAATACAAATTTATTTTGATTATAACGGTCATGAGCGCGCGTGTAGTGAAGTTTTCGTTATTTTCGGGTGATTTGGACTAACTTTTCTGTTCACTTATCATGGCGAAGGCTCTCAGTTAACTGTAGTTAGTGTAACATGTTAGGTCAGGTTAGGTTGCTGGGGTTTGGGATCTTGTTTGATCTCTCACTCGAAGGCCTTGGGCTCATTGTGATACCCCTGTATTGTTGTACCATACTCCATACTCTCATTCTTTCTTTGCGTCACAGCACTTCCAGCTCTTTGCAAAGTTCCCGATGTCGCTGATGTTGGCTTCTGCTGCTTCCTCTAGTCCCTCCAAAAAAACTTGCCTTAAAGTTTGGAAGCGTCGGTATTCCAGTGCCGGACAGTGGCACAGCAGGTGCTCTATAGTTTCTTCTTCCTCTCCGCATTCTCTGCAACGCGTAGTTTAAGTTTATATCAAATATATATTTTTGTCTAGTTTATATTGGAAGTTACTCTGTTTGACCCAAATATTCAACAGCTTTAACGTAGGAAAGTTTAGTATCATGTATAAATACACACTTCTGGATTCAAATTTCTGAATTAGATCAAGGTATTTCTCCTGCATCGCAGATATTGTGAACATAAGTGTGATTTCATCAAATATGCTGAATAAGCGTTTCTTCCTTCCAATTCTTTTTATTACCCAATACTACAGTGAGGTGTTTCTTAAAGTTGTAAATTCTTGGTATGTCATCCATTGGGAGTTGGAGATGAGAGGATACCTGAAAGTGACAGTTGTTTTCAGTCATTGTTTTTCACAGGTAAACTGAATTTTGTGTCATTTATTTAAGACTCACCCTGTATAAATATCTATGTTAGCCACTCATTATGAGAGACCAAGAACCGGAAATATGGGGAACAATAACATCATGGATCTATGATTGATGCACGGTTTTTATCATTGTTTAGATTTATCTACTGGAAGATTATTGTAGAGGTTATAGGAACCAAAGAGTTGTATATATGCAGGCGCATAGAATAATCCGGCTTTTTGTCATTATATGCCATTGGCATTATTGCCAAACCAAACCGCATGTTATAGAACGCTGGTTTAACAAAGAAGGAATTTTTACAAAAGGTTTATTTTCATTCACATTGCAAAAAAACTAATCAGAATTAGGCATATTAAACAATGACAATATTTTCTGTATACTTCTGCAAAAAGACTGCCTGTTTTAAGTCGTTTTATAAAATGCCAAATCGAGGCCAGGCAGATTAAAAAATGTCAATTTACTCAGCTATGAGCATAAGCATATTGAATAATCTACGCTTTAATAAAAATACCCTCATAATTTCTGGTAATACCCTAACCAACTTTCCGAAACGTTAAGCAATGTTCCTTGTTTAAAAATTTGTTTATCAATAAACCTAACTGCTATGACAATTAGTTTTCGTTGGTTTAACGCAGCAATGTTTACAAAAAATAACTATTTTTTAGATTTTCTTGCAGTGACGAAATACCCATATAGAAATTTTTTGGAGAGATAAAAATAAAGGTAATAGATGACCAATATCATGTTTTTAAAACGGATTCATTTTTGCCTCTTATGTTAAAACCCAAATTTTACAATCTAATACTATAATATATAAGGTCGGTATACTCTAACTTAATTAAAACATACCGGTAACGAAAAGGTAATAAATCTCTATTGGTTAAGTGTTCCGCCTTAAATTGGCTTATCGGAAATATTTAGCCAAAAATTTAATTTCGACGTTGATCCGTTTACAGGATGGCTCTTATATCGGCGTGCAGAATGTAATCAAAATTTAGTGAACGTACTCTTAAGAGGTGAAGAAGTTTCATATCAAATTGCAGTTAGGGTTGCTACAGAGTATCAGTCGGGAGTGCTACCACGTACTTGACTAAGATCATAATTAAGTTCAGAAAGCTAACTTAAATATTCTAATAAGTAAAGCTTTTATTTAAGAGATCAATCTTTTGAATTGTTTCGAAGCACCAGCCGCTCATAGTTACACTCACACATTACTGTTACGAGACAAAGCTCTAAAATTTGTTCATGATAAGCTATTAGTTAGTCCAGCTTAGAAAATGATTTCAGATTGTCTGTAAATGGAAAAAGAAGCAAAAGATAACTATATCTGTCCAACCAGTTTAATTCAGAAATAAATTCTATTTTCTGTCACTTTTTGGATATCATCTAAAGAAATTTTTCCTAACTTGTTGGACTAATTTTATATACTCAACTGTGTTGAAACCCATGGTATTACAACAGCAAAATAAAACACCAAACCACCACAATACACCAAAGCTCTATACATTTACGAGACGCGCAGATCTCGTTTTCTTCTACTTGCGGTGCCGTGTCGGTCTGCAGTCGTTGGAGATCTCTATGACTATTTCGTTGAAGAGTTTTCTATCTTTTGCTGCATGAAACAGCCTCTCCACCCCCAGACCGGTCCAGTTCCGTATATTTCTTAGCCATGACAATTTCTTTCGACCTATCCATCTGCTACCTTTGACTTTTCCTTGAATGATCAAACGAGGAATATAATATTTGGTGCCACGCATTATGTGTCCGAAGTAGCTAACCTTTCTGGCCTTGATGGTGGTTAAGAGTTCCCGATCTTTTTTTAGCTGTCCAAGAACTTCTTCGTTGCTATAAAAAAAACAACGCTTTATTGTACAAAAAGCCAAAATAGCTTCATCGACAAAGCATTTACAAAACAAAAAAGCACAAAAACAAATATACAAATAATAGAAAAATGTCATAAAATACAAATCAATTCATAAAAATTTACTTCATTAAAATTACAAATAAAACATACATGGATATTGTGGAACACAGGCGTATCAAGAAAATTTTACAAAAGGAAAATTGTAAATGGATAAAATCATGTCATATATATTATAATAAAATCAAGAGTTATAAAATTTTAAATATTAAATACTAGACCTTTAACCAGTGTGTGAGATGATCAAAATTTTAAAATTCAAAATTGTTCATGATTAAACATCAACAAAAAGGTCGTTTACTGCATATAGCGCTCTCTCCAGTAAGTATGATTTCAGAGCTTTGCGAAATGCGGGAAAGAATGAAAGTGACTTTATATTCAAAGGCAAATGATTGTACATTTTTTGGCATTGTACAGTATTGAGCATTTAACTAGTTTTGAGCTCGGAGTTGGCAGATAAATATCGTGCTCCGCATTCCTAAGTGGATAGTTGTGAGAAGGCCTTTCCGGAATAGCAGATATGTGCTTGCGGATTAGGCAAAGGGATTCAAAAATGAGTAAGGAAGGAAGAGTCAGTATTTTGAAATTTTTAAAGAAATTCTGGCAGTAAGTTCTACTGTTCAGTCCCAATAAGTATCGAAGTGCTCTCTTTTGAAGTTTCAAAATCCGATCAAATTTTGTCGCGCAGCAATTACCCCAAAATGGAAGGGCATAACGAAGATGCGACTCAAAAAGGGCATAATAGACCATTCTAGAGGTTGATGAGTTAAGTTCCTTAGAAACTGATCTTAGCGCAAAACAGGCAGCGCTTAGTTTCTTTGATAAAGCTTCGATGTGCAAGTCCCACTTTAACGAGTTGTCTACAATAAGTCCTAAGAATTTCACAGAGTCCACGACGTCAATAGTGGTGTTATTAACTACAAAAGGTTGTATAGTACTTTTATATGACAAAACTTTAGTTTTTGAAAGGTTGAGGCATAGGAGATTAGAATCGCCCCAAGATTTAATGGTCCGTAAGTCACTGGATATAGTATTATATAGTGCCGTAACATCCGGGCCGCTCCAAGTGAAACTAGTATCGTCCGCGAAGAGGCAAATTTTACCGCTAATGTCTAGATTGCAATGTCGTTGATAAACAGCAGAAACAAAATAGGGCCACGTACTGAACCCTGAGGGACACCACATTCTATAGGCTTACAAAAAGACATAGACTTATCAATCCTCACAAGCTGCTTTCTGTTGCCAAGCTATGACTTAAGCCATTCGTGCTTGTATGTTCGGTCCAAGAAATCTTAAGGATTCTCCGGTAGCACCACATTTCAAAGAAATTCATTTTAACTTTAGTTTTAATTATCTGCTGATGATGCTAACATGGTTAGCGAAGTCGCGACCAGTGCACAGGTAAAGATTTTGGGTGTATTGTGGTGAATTAGTGTTTTATTTTGCTATTTTGATCTAATATGTAGCTAAAAAAGCTCCGTACTTCTCTTGTTTTGAGGCCATAATACATAAGCCGCGAGCCTTATTTCAAGTACTTCAGTTTACAATATTGTTACAAAACCTTAATGACAATCCATATTATATTAATTAAAACATATTTTATTAACGTAACTTCATAATGAAAACAGACATTTAAGAAACTCGTATGTCATCACTGCTTAAACGAATAATAATCCAGATTAAATTAATTGAAAATGATTAATATCGGATGCATCCGCGCATATCTATACGGGGAGCAAAAAGCAAAGTTGAAAATCTGAAAGCGTACCTATTGTTAATAGTGACTCACCCCCGGAGCATTATTCACCGGTAACGAAATTAATGAAGGAAGGGAATTCCTAATACATAGTGGCACCCACCCCTATTCCACGCAGGCAGGGGCGATGCGGCACTGCGATCAAAGCATTTTCGGGCTCGTTAACGTTATTCTGCTGCCATGGTGGCAGAAGAAGATTTTCTCTTTTGATGTCGACCTGGCAAATGGTGGAAATCCAACGCCTGCACGTCACCCGCGCATCTCTAACAAGCACGGTGTATATAATCAAACGAAAAACTATTTGAAAATAGTTTATTAGGGTGGAAAATTTAGCGATAAAGATCAAGCTCGACGTGTTCGAGGAAACGGTTCAAAGTGGTAACTAGATTTCATTTTGATCGTTAGGCTTGTTATAGACTAACTATTCTCTCTTTGTGTTTCAGAACAATGTACGTGTAAATATGGCTTAAATGTAGGTTAGGTTAGGTTAGGTTACGCTACATTGTCAACATTGTTTGGAATATTTTTTTAACTAAACTGTCATTTCAGTTTAAGTTTAAGTAATGCATTCTGTAAAAAGCATCCCAATGTAGTATTGAGCAATAAAAATGGTCGGAAGAGAGAGACGTCTGCTCAGCAGTTAAAAGACCATACCCATAACTTGGTATACTGATGCTTCCAAAACCAATGCGGGAACAAAATGTAGGCCGAGAACTAAATGTTCCGAACCAATGGGCACCTACCCTAGCATCATACAGGCAGAAATCTACGCTATCGAAAGATGCGTACAACTTATCTTAGATAGGAACTATCGGAAAAAAGAAATAGCCATCTTATATGATAGTCAAGCAGCGTTAAAAGTCAACTGCCAATCAGCCAAACCAAACCAAATTAACTCAGTATCAATCAATTCCAAATTGGTCAAAGAATGCATAGAGAAGCTGAATAAATCAGGCAAGGATAGAAGGCAATGAAAAAGCAAATGATATAGCTAGAAAAGGGGCGAACACTCCACTAACTGGACCAGAACCGTTCTGCTTCCCAGGTGGTAACCAACTAAAAGCGGAACTCAAGAACTTGGAAGACTCAATCCGCAATCTGGAATGGAAATGTTGCAGCGGTCTAAGACACTCGAAGAAGTTTCTGAGGGCTTACGACCAAGAAAAATCAAAGATCTTCCTGGATTTAAGTAAGAACAAACTTCAGATTGTCACGGGGTTTTTAACAGAACACTGTCTCCTCAATGAACACCTCAGTAGATTAAAACTAAGAAGAAACGGTGAATGCAGATTCTGTGGGAAAATGGGGAAACACCAGAACACCTCATCACTGAGTGCGCCGAGATGATAACCATTAGTGCCATGAACTTCGGTACTGATATTGGAGATGGAGAGCACTCTGTAAAACCGTCTCAGATATTGGCATTTGTCAAAGCCCTGGGACTGTATGATGAGTTATAACTCAAGAAAGATCTGTAAGGTGCATTGATTAACCCCCCTCCCACTCATTCTAATTCTAAAATTCTGAAATTCCCATGAAATACATAATATATATAAAAAAGCCTTACACTATAAAAAAGTTTCTCTGACAAAAGAACCAATTCAACAAGTTTTTTTATATTTTGTTATTAAAATCAATTACCTTCAACATTTATAGTAACCGTATCAATATTAGGCATTTTAATTTCTGTAATGATAACTATAATGACTTGCCTTTGTTGTTATTTTTTTTTTAATTCACATCCTATCAATCGTTAATTTATTTTTTATTGTTTTGGAAAAAACAAAGGATAGATAAACATTATAATATGTACATACGAACATCCTTCAAAACACAAAATACACTTAGATCCATTTTAACCCGCACCAATAAACACTGGATAACAAACAAAATATGTAGTATACAAAATACCATGTGAAATGTGAATATGATAAATTTTATATTGGTGAAAAATCTAGACCATTAAATGTTCGAATTAAAGAACATAAAGATTATTTAAGAAACGACTAAAGATTTAAGATTTGTCAGCATTCATGGGACACAGGACACAGAGTAGATTTTAACAATGCAAAAATAATTACGAAAGAAGCGATACCTTCTAAACGAGATATATATTATTTTAATACAGTCTAATAAAAATAAATGTGTTGCTCAGACATCTGTAGAAGTTAGTAATGTATGGTTATCGCTTCTTTGATTTTAATCAACATAACGTAAATAAACATTACATAAGTAAACATTTAATACGATTTAAAAAATAATCATACAGAAAGTTTGTGTTTTTTAGTTTTGCTTCATTAAGTAATTGTTATCAGGTAGTAATTGTTAATTTTGAAATTTATCTTGGATATAACGTCATTTTAACTCAACGGTTTTTATAGAAGGATCTGTTTAAATCACTAAAGTGTTCTTGAATAGTTGTATTTAGATATTTTAAATAGAATTTTCTTTGTTTCTTAGTGTTTTTTGCTTTCCACGACGGGAAAAAATATATTCCCCGAAACGTTTTTATTTGTCCGTCAGGCAAATTTGTTTATTACAAATTACTGCTGACAAGTTGGTCTCCGTTGGATGAACGCAGCAGTGTTTACATAAAAATAACCATTTTATTTTGTAAATTTTCTTGCATTACAAGTAGCGAAATATCCATAGGACTTTTTTGACGACAATTAACGTTTAGTTTTACCAATATTTAATAATAATATCTACATAATATTCTTATCATATATCGGCTTGCATTAGTGCTATTCTTTGAATGCAAAAGTGTGATATGAATCAGAATGTAATCGATTCTTTGGGGGCATAAATCCTTTTAAATTTATAATGAAGCGTGCTCCCCTTGTACACTGCTTAATACTGGTAACATTTACGGATTAACCGGTATAGGCAGCCCTTATTTGCCGAATCAAAAGGGATTTGGAGATGCTCTCCGGGTCGCGTGTCAACACTGCTGAGAACGTTTGCCGAAAGGGAATCCCTGCCAATTCTGGTGTGCAACTTAAGTGTATTGCACCAAAGACACAAAATAAATATTTTCAGTAAGTAACATTTATCCAAAATATTATATATCTCCCTTGTAAGTTTCTCATTTTATCAGGCTATTCTATATAAATTTTTGTAAATATTTGGGCCGATAACATTCAGATATACCTATAGAGATATCAATAAAAGTTTTTATTGAAAATACATATATCTTTCAGCGTGTTTTAGATGCGCGCAATATCAGTTTACGGACTATGAGTAGAATCTCACAAAAAGTGAGAGAAAAAAGACTAATGTGATCCAATTAGAACTTTACATTTTAAGCTTTCATTCAGAAAACTTGATAACTTCATTTAATTAGAATTTGTTTGTGTAGTAATAAGAAACAAAGTATTTTCTTTAATTTTTAGGTATAAAATATAATTTGTTGATAAAAGGGTAACATAGGTAGTAGATTAAATTTACAAGAAATAAAATCTAGAAAAGTTGTCCAGTGGTTCTCAAAATTTTAGCAAAAAATCATTTTTTTTTGGAAATTTTCAAAGTAAAATGTCTCGATTATTTTAGATTTATTTAAAAAACGGTAAAGAGAAAATATGTTTCTTTTATCTAGATCTACCAGCCTGTAGAACAGCCCTGAGAACAGCTCTCTGGAACAGCGGACAGGCCGTCTGGCTGCCGATAGACATAAAAATAAAGTTATAATAAGAATATACATATGTATATCTATAATACTTATATTATTGAGTAAACTGAAATATGATCATGTATCGCCTTTTAATAACGAAATTGTATTACTGAAGTTGGTAATTACAGTTGAGAGTTGGAACCTTTGGTGTTACAACAGCAAAATAAAACACTTGTGGTGAATTACAATACACTAAAATATTTTATTTTTGCACAAGACAAAAATACGTAATAAAGTATAATAATAATACGTAATAAAGTCTGTAATTGAAAATTAAAGGATTTAAAAGTTACTTAGTTATAAACCGAATAGTACATTTAGCAGCTGGAAACTGTAATATTATGCCCTCTTCCAGTTTCTGTTCCGGCAGAAACCTCGAAGTTGTCTAAATCAAAATTCACTTAAAGCCCGCTTGGAATTAGTAATGTTTGAACTAAATCTGTTTTGTAATTAGTATGTAACAAAGTGAATACCATTGATATATAGAGATAAACTACGTCATATACACCATCAAATATTAATAAAATCATAATACTGATGTTACAAACAAAATCGTTGCCTCAGTTTCCTTGTCATATCAAATTTATGAAAAAGAAAATCTATGAATATAAAACCAGTAAAAAATATGAATATTATTATAGAAGCATATAAAAAATCGCTAGATAAAATGGAAGTATTTTACAGAAAAAATATCTTGTTTCTAGTGAGAAATCAGAAATCCTTCACATTGCCCTCTAGAAAAAATTTAGTAATAAATAATACTGAACCATTTATTTATTTTATAATTATTTTGCTAATTGTTGTTACTCAAAGATTCTTTAATTAGTTTAGAGTTTCTTGCTAAATGTTCGTTTAACTGACATAATTTGTAGATGTAATTGTAATAATTAACTGCCATAAAAATTACAAACTTAAGGTATTGTACCACTTATAATACGACAGAAAGTCTATAGATCCATTACAATTAAGTTATTGTTGTTTGAAAGCCATATTGCTATATGCTGGATGCAAACTGCTGCCTTTGATAGTATCAAATGTTGAAATTCACATTCAAGTAAGTACTGGGTTTTCATCAAACAGAAGCTTTGAAATTTAAGAAACCCTAAAATTATGTTAGTTGATATTGTCCAGGGAGACAGAATTTCTGGTATATTTGTTTCAAACGCACATTTATTAGATAAGAAATGTATTAAATATAGTCTCAATAGTCTCAATTATTCCCTATATCTGAATTTTGTATATTTTAATTGTCTGTATATCATTTTTTACTGTTCATACACTCCCTAAGAAAGTTCTAACTTCTGTTGTCTATAATTTTCTTTGCTTTGTTGAACACGAAATTAAAATTATAAACATATCTTGTCCATATATTAAATTTGTATATCAAACATCTAAACCCATAAATATTAGAATTATCTAAAGACATCAAAACCTGTGAGATTCTTAAGTTATGTAAGGATATGTAAAGTTATAATTATCATTTGGCGTGTATCGCTGTCTGAGAAATTTTTATTGTTGGTAGAGATCGGTGTCGTCACAACAACTTGTTAAGATGATAGATGTAGAATTTAATTTTAACAAAAAAAAAGTTTTTAGAAAAATAGAGTTTGTCTCAACAAAGTACCCTTAAAATTTTTTCGAAATACTGACGCGGTTTGCCTGAAAATAAAGGCACGATCTTGGTCAAAATAGAAAATGCTCTATCTGAAATATTCAACACAAAACTCTGTCAAGAACCAATGAACTGGAATATGATGCCACTTTACCTATAAATTATTTTTTCTCTTTGTTGGTATACACATTAAGGTAGTAGGTATGCTACGTGATATTTGCTGTCAGCAAACAGAAAGCATGTTTCTGTAAAATGTGTTTACCATATCATGTACCTACAATTTAATATAGACTTTGTAGACTATCGAGAAGTATCTTTATTATAATTTTTTCTTTATCGCCTTTTTCCTTCTCGTTTTCTGTGCAATTACAGTAAGAATCATCGTAGTATTGTGTTCTTTCGATGATAACTTCAGTCAAATAGAATAAATTCACTCAAAATGAGCAACTTTGGTTTCAAATGATCTTAAAATCATGAAGATGCCACCTGGGATGATCTTCCTGCTTCTAGCTGCCTGATTCCTTTAGAAAAGTTATTTTAGTTTCTTTTATACTGAAAAGATATATTGGCATTTTATATATATCCTAAAAATGTTATACATAACTGTGATATAAAATATACGAAAAATGTATCCATCGAGACAGAGAAAACGCTAAAAAATAACCTGCTTTCCAATTAAGATAAAAAACAACAACTAACGCTTTCATGTAGTTTCTCGTTCGATAGTTAATCATTTCAATTGTCCAGAGCACAAACACTAGAGAAACAGACGGACTACTTAACTAGAGTCCAATTTCCCAGCCTCGTCTAGGAAATTGTTCTTAACTTGTCCACCCTCAAAAACTAATGAACCATATGATACCGCACGTCAGCTATCTATTATATTCGCTCCCGCAGCGGTCAAAATAATGCGTACTCCACCGCCGCTACGTAAACCCCATTATCAGCCCTCCAATGTCGTACGAACGACCCTTTTGTACGCGACGAGATATCGGCCGCGCAGCAAACTCATTATTTCGCCATAGAGAAACGCTCTGTGCGTCGCCCTATCTACTATTTAATAGTTTCCACCCGTTACCAAGTGACTGTATTACGCAAGGATTAAATAAATCCCTCGGTATATTGGGGAGTTTTCAATTTCGACAGGCAATTCGTCATCTGCTAATATTTGTTTGCCATTTATTTTACAACCCGGAGAGAGAAAATATGTTGGGCGAGTGTGTTAGAAATACTAGTTATCATATTCTGATTTTTTCTCATAATGAAAATATTACATGTATAGACTGAATGACTAAAGAATACGAGGGCATGTAACGCCCATATCATATACGGGCTACCGCAGAATTTGTGATCTTAGACGCCATTTTTTTGGACATAACGAATGAGTCATCAGCTGGTTATCAGCGACAATTTTAGCGATTGTTAATAGTTGGTTGTGTGTAGTGAACTTTGTATAAACTTTATTACAATGGTAATCTGCTCAGCTTTCAAGTGTAAATGGCGCAATGATAAGAAAGATCCAGGAGTTCCGTTTTATAGGGAAATAAACAGTCCACTACACCTTTTTAGCGTTATTTATTGAATTCGATAATTATTTTTCTGATATTTAATGTACTTGATATGTGCTATACGTCGATACTAGTTTTGTATCTTTTGTTAACATTTTAATACGTTTTTTTCGTAATTAATTAGTATGATATCACCGGATACACCATAGGGGTAGTGAAAACATTTATCAAAAATATAAATATCGCTTCAAGCGGCTATGTTAAGAAAAATATGTGCCACGGCACTGTTTGGAAGAATGGTCACAGTTTGGCGTGGTTTGGTCTCGGGTGCTATTTGTCCTTGTATTCTTTAGTCATTGTATAGACTCTTTTTTTTTGAGGTTATCAGTTTCTTCATTATCATTTTTGCATTGTTCAAGTCTGTATTATTTCTAAAATTTAAAAATGTAAAAATTATAACTAAAATACTCATAGGCTCTAAACGAATAAATGTATTGCTCAAGCACCTGTAGATGTTACTAAGTTATAGTTGTTATTATAGCTTTAGTGTTACTAGCGGCTTTGGTGTTACAACAGCAAAATAAAACACTAATTCATCACAATACACCAAAACACTGTACTTTTGCACTGGATGCGCGTTTCGCTAACTATATGTTAGCAACATCAGCAGATGATTAAAACTAAACTAATATACAGGGTGAGTTTTCTATGGGTACCTCAGAAACTACTGGAGATAGAGAATCGGTTAAATGGGGAAAGAATTGCAGTTTTGCGGGGTTATAAATGTGCGCCTTTCAGATTTTAGAAAAAGTTCATGACTGACTAGATATTTCGAAAAAAAAATCAAATTTCGGTTATTTTAAAAATGACCGATAACTAATTCCATTATAATCTATTTTAGACAAAAAGTTGTAGATAATCACACCCTTAATGAAATCGTGTTTTCCGTTTTTTTTTCTAAAGCCTGTCATTTTTGAAATATGACACAAATATATGTTTGTTTTTAAATGGAAACCATAGCTGGTTAGGTTATATTAGTTTTTAACGATATAAGCTATAATTTTTTTTTTCGAAAAATTACTGAGTTATCGCCAATTCTTATCTTTCTTGACCAATATCACTTAGTTGATATGGTATTCTTATTCTGTTATGATTTATAACTTATAAAACGACAGAATATTTTATTAAATGGTTCTTTACAGTTTACATTACACAAACTAAAACTTAAAAAAATAATATGACTACATACACTTTAAGTTATTTTAGAAAATGTTCAAAAAATCCGCCATAGTTTTGAGTACATAAATGCATTTTTTTAAAACTGAAATACTAGCTTTTCTTACAGAATGGCCGGTCGACTTTGTCAGTTTTCTACCGCCTCTTCGAGTGCCTCTCTCAATTCATAAGTTCTTTTGTGATTCTAATTGTCAACCATACCGCATAAAAAAAAACCTGAAAGTGATCCCTGATCAGGGGGCCCATGCAATTGGTCCACCTCTTCCTATCCCTGAGTTTGCATAATTATGATATAAATAATTTTTAACCACTCATTCATTATGTGGGGGGGGGGGTCATAATGAAAGTCATGTTGAAACCACTCTTTTGATGCGCGAGTATCTAAATTTAACTTTTCTAACGTGTATTAAAAATCGTTCTCTAAAAAACTAAGTAACGTTCACCGGTGAATGAATCCTCGAAAATGTATGGCCAAGAAAAGTTGAACCGATAATCCAACACGATTTTCTTCATTTGAAAAGTTCATATTTACAATTTTTGTTTACTTTCATTTACTAAGTTTGGATGTGACAGTTTGACATCTCTAAGAGCAACGACAATTGAACTTGTTTCCATGGCTTCTTCCTATGTTTCCAATGACGATGCACCACCCGGTATAGTACTATTCGTATTATTATTTGGTGCATTCTGACTTTTAAACATTTAGATATGTTTTTGCTCCTAACAGTTCTCTGGGTGCCGTACCGCCGACACATGAACGCATTAAACAAGTTGCAACAGAGACATCTTAGACAACTCTTAAGAATAAAATGGTTCCATCATGTCTCGAACGTATCGGTCCTTCAAAAAGCTAACGGTGAGAGTATTGAAGTCATGATTACAAAGTCCCGCTTAAGATGGGCTGGTCACGTATGCAGAATGCAAGAAAACCGCATACCAAAATCTCTGCTTTACGGTGAGCTTGTAGATAGTAAGAGGAGGCCGGGTGGACAACTCAAAAGGTTCAAGGATATTTTCCACGAAAACTTAAAGGGAATTAACAAGCAGAATGAGTGGGAAGAGAAGGCTCACAATAGAACGGAATGGAGAAGAATTGTAAAGTCAGTTAACAGCGACAACCAAAAAGTAAAGAGGCAACAAACAATGAGATTTTTTAATGTCTGGAGTGCGGTAGACAGATAACATCACGTATCGGGCTTTTCAGTCACAGAAAAGCTCATGAAAGAAAACGCCTTGCGTGACCATCTTCTGATGCGTGTCAAATACTCGCCAGTGAGTAATGGCAGTATGTATGTATGTATATCTATTTCCTGTCATTATTTTATATATTAATTTTTGTTTGTATTAAGTTTCTTATAAATACCGTTCCTAAATATGTGAATGAACTCCTTCAACTTTTATAGTTCACCTCTTTCTATTAGATAATGCCAAAAAAAGAAAAGATGGAAAACAGGTACTATTAGATTATATTAATATACCTATCTTTAATTAATGACGTAATATTAATATGTCAAAGATTACTACGTATCTGTGAAAAAAGCATTCAAAAAGTGTTCTCGTTTTAAGTGATTTGTGAGCATTCTGTTTTTTTTTTCATTCTTCCGACGAATGAAATATAGTAAACAAGTTTATAACAGTGATGATCTTAGAAAATATTATTTTGTAAAAACAACAATAGTCATAAACGCAAAATATTTTGTTGTCTCTCAATACGAACTCAGTGAATTAACGGAACAAGCTGTATCTTTGCATTTGGCAAATTAGTTTGTCTGAGTGTTCAATAATTTATAGTTGGGCGTTCTCAACGACGCAGTATTTCTCTAAACTAATTACGTTTCTACCACTTCGATGTATGCAGGTAGTTAACATTAACTTTGCTACTGATTGTTGTTTATGTGCGGCTACTGTTAACTACGATATATTGTTTTTATGGGGAACTAAAGCAATTTCTGTCAATAGGTTTTATATTTCAATATCTATTAGCCTGAAAAAATATTAGTTCACTAATCTACATCACTATGTACAGGATGTCCCATTTTAGTTGAAATCATACGGTATCCCCGTTATTCGTAAAGATAGAAGGGTGCGGTTTGTACAAACCTATGCCACTTTTTTGTCAAACGAAAGATGCTGTAAACAAAATTTTCATAGCCCTCTTCGTTTCAGAGCTACAGGGTCTTTTTGAAAATTTTGCAATTTGGGACACCCCCTATATCTCTGTTATTGTTAAAGGTATCGAAAAGATGAAAACTGTTTATTGCAGAACTTTTTACGTGGAATACAGTGGCGTAGTCTGTTATTCTACGAAAGAAATATTTTTAAAGATATAAACTAAAGTTATGTTTTCTTAAATGGGACACCCTGTATATTTATAAATTATATGATCTGCCTTGCCATAGACTTCTCAAAAATATATATCATGCTATATTTATTTTCACTATTTAGTGCAATATTTAAAAAAATATTAAAAGATCAAATTTATTAGTAGGCCATGATTGATAATAAAAGAAACTAAGAAATTATTAAAAGTATATTGCTATCTGTCTCTTGTTTTATTTTGAGAGCCACTAATAAATTCTTTATATATTAGAGATACTTAACTCTCTACCGCTATTTGTAAATCTCGGAAGCTATCGTATCGGGACTTTTAAATATTCCTTTAGCTAATTTATGTGAAATATAGTTTCAGCAAGATGGGGCTTCCCCTCACAACTTAACATACAACGAAAATCCTAGAATTGTGTTAAATTATTATTTCTCAAATCAATGAATTGGATCCAATGGATCCATATGATGGCCTCCTTTATGAAATATATCGTGGCAACTAAGACAATGTCGAACACCTGGAAAATGCTTTAATAATGCAGGCTTTTAGATATTTGTAAACCCATCCCGTTATAATAAATTCCGTTATAAAAAAAGAAAAATATACTCAGAGATTCAGTAACAGTTCAAAAGTAAAATATATCAATTCCAACTAAAATTTTAATATTTGTATGACTATTTTAGTAAATACCATTTTGATTGATTTTTTGTTATTTATCTCGGCCTACTAATAAGAAAATTATATATTTTAAATATTGCAGTAAATAGTGAAAACAAATATAGAGTGATATATTTTTAAAAAGCTCATAGCAAGGCGGATCATATGATTTATAAATATACATTGTGTTCTATTTGAAAAAACATAACTTTAGTTCATATCTTCGAAAATATTTTTTTCGTAGAAAAACCGACTACGTCACTGTATTCTACGTAAAAGTTCTATAAGAATCAGTTTTCAGCTTCTCGATATCATCCATAATAACAGAGATACGAGGGCTGTCCCAAGTTGCAAAATTCCGAAAAGACCCTGTAGCTCAGAAACAAAGAGGGCTAGGAAAATTTTGTTGACAGCATCTTCCGTTCGACAAAAAAGTGGGACAGGTTTGTGCAAACCGCATCGTCCTATCTTTACTAATAACGGAGATACCGTATGATTTCAACTAAAATGGGACACCCTGTACATCTACAGTTCATACCAAACAAACTTTTAGTCACGTCATTAAGCTTTACCGGCATAGAGTTGTCCACTTTTATATATATTCTTTTAATCAAAATATTTTAGAAAACAAACATAAATTAATTAAAAATATATAAAGCGTTATTATCTACATCAACAAAACTCACTTTCTTAACAGCACTTAAGAGTCATAAAGGGCCATTACTACCGCTTTCCCGTTGAAAATATTCCAATAAAGTTGCGATGAGTTCTTTGTGGGTATTAAGCCATCTTGTACACTTCGCACTAAAAGAGGTTCGAAAAAGAACAATGTTCGACTGCAAGGTCTGCTAGTAAACATTTTTAAGCTTAAAGTATCACAACAATGTTTATTTAAACTAAAAACTCGTAATACAAAACTGAAAGTGTCAAAACGAATGACACTGTCAGGAAATAAATAAATAAATGCGGAAACTTGACATTTTTTACAGCAGAGCTACCACCTGAATCCCCAGCGCAAAATTTAAATTCCAGTTAGTCAGCACGGCGCCGAATATGTCCATGGTTGGCAACAATGAATTTAAAAATCGCGCCCTCGATTACGTAACGAAAAGTTTAATTGATATGAAATATATATCGGCAACTTTCTCTGAACAAACCCAAGAATATTTTTCAAATAATTTTTCTTCCTTATATTCTTTTTAATTGTATTTTGTTTTATTTTTGGAATATTTATTAATTAACATATTTCAGTAATATTCATATCATTAGCATTTATTTGGCAATGTCCATGTATGTTCTATTTGCAATTTTAACGACTTAGTTTATTTTGAATTGTATAATTTTTATTATTTGTATATTTTTGTGCTTTTGTTTGTTTTGTAAATGCTTCGTCGATGAAGCTATTTTTGCTTTTTGTACAATAAGCGTTATTTATTATTATTATTATTTAATTTCTTGAACTTACTATTCAACATATTTTTTTTCCTTCTTGGGTCAAGCAAGATAGTCATTATTTTCAAATCATATACAATTCTTTTGATTTATTGGAATATATTAAGGAATTTTCAAATTGCCTTATCTATAGACGTACCTACCTAACATTAATATTTATGATATGGATTACCTACTCGTATTGAATGTTGAATTTCTGCTTATCTAAATATATTACGTGACAAAAACCTGGGATGAAAAAAAGATATTTAATTTATTTATATTATTATAAATTTCATAAAAAAATAAAAGTATGAAAAGATAATTCAGATATCATAAATACCATTTTGAATATACAATTATAAGGAAATAGTAAGAAAATTAGAAAATATACTTTTTATACCCCATCTCTTCTATTTTTAATTTTTAAAGCTAAACTTATTTACGCGTGATGGGTGTAAAAATTCAAGGCCGTGACACAACACTGGTGACCTTGACGCACGAGCTAGCGAAAGAAACGTGGGAAGAATGGCGCAAACACCAAAAAAAATTGATTTAAAGCAAAGAAATCATTATAATAAACTTGATACTGTGCATGTGTACCACTATCATCTGGTTGTGTTCTGTCTGGAAGTAAATTTTCATGCATATTTCCATCGATAAGTTTGTAACTTCTGATTAACGGTCTAGGTAAAGCATCTAGCTCATTTGCTAACTCAGAGTTAGAACTATTAGAGCTAAGCAACTTGCATTTTCATTGAGGACATTGTCATATTTATTTCTAACACAGCAAAATCTGATAAAATTACTGTAAATCACAATAAATACGAATTTTTGGTTAGATTGATTTTTTTTTATTTACTTTAAACTAAGTAAAACTCATGTTTAAGCAGATTTAGTTAAGTAGTCTTGGGCTGCGAATAATTCTCAAATAACTTGGCAACTACTAAGATATATTGCTCCATTTACAAGTTTTATTTAAAAGGAAACAAAAGCATTTCTCGTTCCTAGAGCAAGGTTAATGTACTAGGCAATCCTTCAATCTCCATAATTACTTATCGTAAAGTTTGACAAATGCTTTTCACACAACAACCCATTTAAAAAAGCCGTATAAACCCGACCAAGATTAGGGTTCTCGAAATCTACACGATCCTAGTACTGTGAGAAAGCCATTGATAAGGGCGCTTAAATTGTTTATCTGGTCCAGTATAAAGAACGCTTGTAAGATCAGTCGACATACATACGGTTCACATGCGATAGAGATGTATACAGTATATCGATGTACTAAAATATCGATTTATTTGTTAAACAATTTAGGCTGACTTGTAGTATGTAGAATGTATTAGAAGAACTATTGGAATATGTAGCGGAATTCAATTACCTCGGCAGTTCGATTTCAGAAAAGGCAAATATCGACTCTGAAATTCACCACAGGATTAGCAACGCCTCAAGAGCATTCTGGAAATTAAAAGACAGGGTTTTCTACAATCATGACTTGAGTACAAAAACGAAACTTACAGTGTACCGAGCAATGATAATCCCCAACATGCTATATGGAAGCGAAACCTAAATGCCGTACCGCCGGCACACGAATGCATTAAAAAATTTGCAACCGAGGCAGCTTAGACAACTGTTAAGAATCAAATGATTCCACCATGTCTCAAACGTGTCGGTCCTTGAAAAGGCTAGCTGCGAGAGTGCTGAATCTCGCTTAAGATGGGCTGGTCATATATACAAGAAGACCGTCTACCGAAATATCTCCTTTACAGTGAGCTTGCAGACGGTAAGAGGAAGCCGGGTGGGGTATTCAAAAGGTACAAGGATATTTTCCACGAAAACTTAAAAGAGATAAGCATGCGGAATCAGTGGGAGGAAGCAGTGCATTTTCATTGTGCCGAAGAGAGATCGGGCTTTTCAGTCACAGAAAAGCTCATGAAAGAAAACTCCTTGCGTAACCATCTTCTGATGCGTGTCAAATACTCATCAGCGAGTAATGGCAGTAAGTAATTAAGAATGTATTGAAGGTTAACCACCGCTACCTTACAGACGTAACTTTACAGATGTCCCCCTTTCTTGAGTTGAACGTTGAAATTTTAAATTAAAACTAATTTGAGCTGATTAGAGTAAATTATTAATTGTGATAAAAAAAACTATATCTAGGCAAGTCTTAGACGGTAAACGATGGGTTTATTAAGCAGACAAAACTTCCATTTTATTTGTGGTGGTCTTTTCATTAGCGATGGGAACTATCGAATGAATTAGACTATCGAATGGTTACTGAATGAATGATTTCAACTATCGAATGGTTTTATTCGAATAAAATCATTCATTTGTATACTAAAGCATATGTGACAACCTCGCCGTGCGACTAAATGGTTATCGTTGAGCCACGACTATCGAATGCTTTTGATAAATGAAATTTAGTATTCATTTGATTTTTGTGTGCGTCAGTGCATTATTAGTTCTTTCAAATTTTTATAACTTCGTCTTATAAATACTGTGCTATTTTTGCGTTTATTAAAATATTTAAAATACTAAAATAGTAGTTTTTTTTAATTGACGATTGTGTGCGTGTGCAGGTGTCAAAATTTTTTGGAAAATTTGTGTGATTTTCCGTAGCCCGATCTTTCAATTATTTAATTTTATATAGTATATGGTCTATTTTTTAATGGGAAATTTTGAGAAGTAGCAATTTTTAAGAGAGATGAGATGAACTTACAATTAATTTTAAAAATACGTATATTTGTATTTTAGATGTTTTAATAATATGAATTAGTTGAATTTAATTAATGTAACAATTAATGTAATAATAAACATATTTAAGTAATGTGGTTAAGTAAATGGGGGGGGGTTATCGAACTCCAACTATGGGGTGAGAAAATTAAATTGAAAGTTTTACACGTGCCAATTTAAAAAAAAAGTTAACGGTGTTAGTATTTATAAAAAAAATACATAACATGTATTTTTTTTGCGAAGAAAATATTGCATTTATTCTTTAAAAGTAAATGCCAGTAAAAGTAAATATTATTTTAAATAAGTAACACTAAACTAATAGAAATAATTTTGATTTCTAATTGTTTATTTATATTTTCCTTCCATTACACTGCATGCTTAGAAAATTAATAAATGTATATATTTCATGATTTTAAAATTCGTTGTTAATATAACAAATTAGTTCTGCAATTATTATTATTTAATAAACCAACATTGCCAAAAAATTTAGAGACTAAGTATATTATTTTTAAATAGGATCTAATATAAATAATTTTGACATCTAATTTGTTGTTTATATTTTGCTACTACTTAAAAAAAATGTTTATAATAAATGATTTTAAATTTTGTTGTTAATAGGTATAACAAATTATTACTGTTATTATTATTTATTAAACCAGTCTTTGCTCAAAAACATTAAAATCATTTTTCCCAACCTACATCAAAATAACAAGTATTATTGCAGTGTAAGAACAGAATATTAATAAAAAAAATGCAAAATATATAGACATACTATCCCTAACTAACTAAAGCCAAACAATAATATTCTTTGCTAATATCAATTAATACCAATATATGGCAACAGCGCCCTTCATAATGAATTTTCTGTGTAAATACTAGCACCTCAATAAAAAAATAATGTGTCCTTATCTTTATCTGACTCCGCAAAAAATCAAAGGTGCCGGCTTCTTTCATAGCATTGCCACCGACCGCTGTCGGGTTTCTCGGAAAGAAACCTACGTCGCCGCCCGACAACTAAAATCCAGTTAATATTTTATTATAATCGATCCTGACGAATAAATGAATTTTATAAATGAATGAATTTTATAAATGAATGGTTTTTGCTGCCGAATTACTTTAATACAATATTTCAAGGCAGATGACGCAATAATAATAATAATAGTTTTCATCGAATGTTTTCTTACTAGCTATCGAATTATTCGAATGAATGGCAACTATCGAATGCTTCGATAGTATTCATTCGATAGTTCCCACTACTACTTTTCATGCTTAATTTAAGAGAATCGTCCGTATTTCTTGACTAATATATCGATTATTTTCGAACTACGAACATTCCTAATGTGGGAGCGAAAACTTCGACCTCGTATCGACAAAACGATAACGGGTGACTTTATATCCGTGGAGATCGGCAACACAGGAAAATGTTAGCAGCACAGGGGCATTGTGATAACGTCGTAAACGTAAAATATTGCTAGCCTTGTAAATGGTTTTATTTACTGCTGAAATCTTGTAGCGAGATTCTCGTCTCTCTTCTTTTCCGGACTAGCTGCGGTAAATTAAAGACCGATGGCTTTTTCTCTAATAATTTACAGATAAACTGTGTACACAAAAATTAAGGTTTATTTGAGTTTAACTTTATATTATAGCATATTAAGTTAAGTTTTTCCCAGTGATTCCATGATTCCCAGCCAACATTTCCAGCAATGGTCTATCATTTAAAGAGTTTCTAAATCGATCCGTACTTATGAGATGTTCCACCTAAGGTTGATTCTCACTATACCTTCTGGTTCCATTCCATATCCGTTACGTATTTTTGATTGTATTCACGCTATACGTAATGCTTCGGTTCCGCATCAGTTCCATACCTTTTATTGGACAATTTATATCATTACAAAAGTTTTATTTTATAAATTTGTATTTTTTTGAAAAAAGTAATAGATTAAATAAATGCCCGGTGGCGTAGAGGTACAGGCTCTCATCTACCAATCTCAAGGTAGTGGGTTCGAATCCAACACCCGGCATTGCATCAGCCGGCTATTTTTATTAAAAATAAAAATAGTTTGGGTACCTAGGTCAACTCAGCCTTAAATGAGTACTTAGGATTTACAATCCTGAGGTAATAATAGGCGGTTGAAGGGTAGTGCTAGCCACATTACCTTCCTTGAACACCGAACGGCTCTAGTATAGCAAGCTGTACCTTGCTCACTCCCAAGGGGTTAAACGCTATATATGGGAGCTATTATTATTATATAATAGATTAAATTAAGAGGTGAAAGAATAAATTAATATCAACATAATGTTCATAGAGCTAGTACAAATGAAAGAACTTGACAATGCTGTTTCCGTTACGCTTCAGTCTGCGTCCGCCAAAAAAATGTATGGAAGGAAAGGATATGGAAAGGAAGGGAAACGGAAGTGATAGTGTGCATTGTCCCATTCATTTACATGATATCATATTGTATGTAAACGGGAGGGAAACGGAAAGTAGCTGATACGGAAGCTATAGTGAGAATCAATCTTTATTCATCCTTTAACCAGGGAAAATGAGCAGCCTGCCTTCATACATTTAATAGACATACTTTTGGATAACCAAAACACTGGATTACGATGGAAGACTATCCGTGACCTGTCCAAAACTTGCCTTGTCTTATTTCGGTTTTAATTTTATACCTCTCATTATTTTATAGTGGGCTAAGATCTTCTGCCTTATTTCTCTCATTCTCGAATGATACAAAAATCACCCCAACTTCTCAAATAAACATTGTATCAAAATTATTATTTAACGTGTCACTACTGTTATTACATAAAAAATTGTGTGTGCACTATGTGCCCTTATTTAAAGTGAAACTTCTCTTCTTACTTCCGTCTGTCTACCAGTCTGTCCGTCTGTGCTCTCCATTCAGGTGCCTCTATCCACATGCCGAGTTTTGTTCCGATCGACCCAGAATTAAGAAAAATCCTGATAATTTTGTTTATTTTGGAGGCATATCGGTTCGAAACGCCAGGGTCGTTATCCTGTAGCCCGTCCCCAATTATGCCGAAATCGACCCACATTTTTCTTCAATATCAAATCCTTAGTCCCACCCTGATGAAGATGTAAACGAAACGTCGTATCCAACTTTGCAGGGTGGGACCTTGTGCCACTCTGTACCCACCAAATTTGGTCACGATCGGACGCAGAGACACGTGTCGTAACGGTCAAGTTGACCTTGGTCCAATCTATCGATATACTAAATTTCATTTAAATCGGACGATCTTTTGGTTAGTTACGACACTCTAAAGGCATTAAATCGGACGATCTTTTCGCCATTGATGATGGAGTTACTTAGTGCACTCGAAGAAGTTTCTGAGGGCTTATGATCAAGAAAAATCACAGATCTTCCTGGGTCTGAGTAAGAACAATCTTCGGATTGTCACGGGGTTTTTAACAGGACACTGTCTCCTCAATGAACACCTCAGTAGATTGAAACTAAGAAGAAACGGCGAATGCAGATTCTGTGGGGAAGATGGTGAAACACCAGTACACCTCATCACTGAGTTCGCCGAGACGACAACCATTCGTGCCATGAATTTTGGTACGACTGATATTGGAGATGGAGAACTACCCTCTATAAAACCGTCCCAGATACTGGCTTTTGTCAAAGCCCTGGGACTGTATGATGAGTTATGATTCAAGAAAGGGGGACACAATGGATCTGTAAGGTCGAAGTGATTAACCCCCCTCCCACTCATTCTAAATTCTAAAAAAATTCTACTTAGTGCACAAAACGTCGTCAAAATATCAAGAAAAAATGGTGTTCTTCGAGCCCTATCTACAGTACGTCTGCTGGATCTGTGTCTATGAAAGGAATGCGGACAAAAAACATTTAAATAAACAGTAATATATTTTATACGTCGACTTGACGAGTACGTCACCGAAAATCGCTCCGCCCACTCATTTATTGGCTACTTGCGAATTTGTCGAATTTTTATTGATGGAACGCGTCGTCTAATTTTTTACGAAAAACATCGAGACAATATCGTTTTCTCACGGATACCCCGTAGCTACAGAACGGACAGACGTACTGTACATTCCGAGTTTCAGCCCTCCAGCTCATATAGGACCAGAGTTACAACCATTTTTGTGACGATTGACGACCTTGACGTGACGCTTCGCGTAACGCCAGCTCGTGTGTCGCTGCCTTGAATTTTTACCCCCATCGGGCGTAAAAAACTTTCACTTCAAAAGTAAGTTATTCCGTTAAGGCTTATTTTGTTCACTCTGTATTATATAAAATACTCCAGTAGTTCCATGCACAAGATTTTGGTTTTCACTCAGTGATTATTAGAACTCTTGGGTCCACAATTTGTTGCCTCTGTATTACAATCTTCTGTATTCTGCATGCCAGTGACTCACAGAAGCATAAAAAATGGCTCCCTGTCGTTAAGCCTCCAATAAAAGTATCCAATCGATATATTCATTTATTAAAACTTTTATCATTTTTTAAAACTTCTTTCGGCCTGTAAGTAGAAAAAATATCTCCTAGTGTGTTTTTTTAAATATCTCCTACCGAAAGTTCTTTTTCTATCAAAGAGGCCACTTTTACATAGAAAACGACGGAAATGTATATTTTTCACTCAGTAGTTTTATACAGGTACGGACGAATATTTGTTACTCTTCAAACCATTTAAACCATATGTAGATGGCGCCCTCTACAAGCAAGAGTCATATTGTTATCAAAATTAAATTTCTCATATCAAAACACTGCCAAATACCAATTTTCATACAAATCTCGACGTTAGTTCAGAAATTATTTGGAAAAAAATAAAATTAAAATAAAACTTCTACACCCTGTATCTCCGAAAAAAAGCATTTTTACGAACTTTTTTACTTAATTTTAAATGCAGTATATGCTGCCGAAG
Organism: Sitophilus oryzae; assembly: GCF_002938485.1. Taxonomy (NCBI): domain Eukaryota; kingdom Metazoa; phylum Arthropoda; class Insecta; order Coleoptera; family Curculionidae; genus Sitophilus; species Sitophilus oryzae. Next base: position 1,630,936 of record NW_022147237.1, on the reverse strand, counting down.
TTTATTAAGAAAAATAATTTATTTTTTTATTAAGAGTCCATTTCAGTAGACCGAAAAAGTAACAAAATAAGCGTTCGACATTTATTGTTTTATGTAAAACTGACGAAAGTATTTTTACACAAATGAAAGGAAATTAAAGATAAAATACTATAATACTTCTTTATTTTTAAGATTTTGATCGTCAAACATCAACAAAATATTCCTTATGTTTGGACTAAATTTTCTCGAATATAAAGAAATAATTTAAAATCCCGCTACAATACGGAAATAGATTGAAGTTTTGCAAACCCTAATCAAGCCTTAATCAAAGCACGTGTGTTTGGAAATTTGGATGTGGCTTAACAAGACAAGATCAGTTTGTTCAAGGTTGTTGATCAGTTGTTGACCGTGAGGAGGAGGATTAGCTGGAACGCCAATCCTGTAGGCGGTCCCAGTAACTAATGAGAATGAATTAATTATTTGGCGTAGTCTGTCAGACGACGCCGGACCAGTTAAGGGTTAACGTATAACACATCTGTGTCACTACTGCCTTTACATAAAAAATTGTATTTGCACTATGAGCGCCTATTTGAAGTAAAACTTCTTCTTACTTCCGCCTGTCTGCCCGTCTGTCAATCTGTCGGTGAGGACTCAAAGGCTTCAGATACCTCTATCCACATGCCGAGTTTTGTTCCAATCGACCCAGAATTAAGAAAAAAATCCTGATGATTTTATTTATTTTGGAGGCATCGGTTCGAAACGCCTTTAGCCCGTCTCCAATTATGTCGAAATCGACCCACATTTTTTTTAATATGAAATTGTTAGTCCCTCCCTGATGAAGATGTAAACGAAACGTCGTATGCAACTTTGCAGGGTGACGTCATTGTATGAACCGTCGCTCACATAGCCTACTTACCAAATTTGGTAGCGATTGGACGACATCTTAACATCTTTGACATTCTTCGTCAAAAACTAACGGTCATAGTGACACGTGTCTTATTGGTCGTACACGGTTAAGTTGGCCTTGGTCCAATTTATCGACATAATTAAATTTCATTTAAATCGGAGAATTTTTTGATTTGATTCATTGATGATGGGGTTTTGTAGAACACGAAACGTCGTCAAAATCATGAAAATATGGTTCGAGCCACATCTACATTCCCAGTTTCAGCCCTCTAGCTCACATAGGACCAGATTTACAACGCTCCAAGATCGTTATAATTTTTATGACGCTTGACGACCTTGGCGTGACACTTCGCGTACCGATAACTCGTGTGTCGTGGCCTTGAATTTTTATCCCATCGCGCGAAAATAAGTTTCACTTCAATAATAAGTTATTCCGTTAAGGCTTTTAAATAACTACTCCAGTAGTACTGACTAGACTCCAGTCTCCACTCAATGACAATTAAAACTCTTGTGTCCACAATTGGTTGCCTATATATCTTTTGTATTCTGTACGCCAGTGACTCACAGAAGCTTAAAAATGGCTCCCTGTCGTTAAGCCTCCAGTAAAAGTATCCTATCGACATAATATTCATTTATTAAATCTTCTTCCGGCCTGTAAATAGAAAAAAGATCTATTGTGGTGCCCCATTCCAGGTTAAAGCAAACAGTTCATCAACCATTTTATGTAAGTGTATAATAAATTCCTAGTGTATTTTTTTAAATATATTCTACCGAAAGTTCTTTTTCTATCGAAGAGGTCTCTTTTACAGAAAAAACGATGGAAATGTATATTTTACGGACGAATATTATTACCCTTCAAACCCTTTTAAACCATTTGTAGGTAACGCCCTCTACATTCAGAAGTCATGTAGTTATCAAAATTAAATTTCTCATGTGAAAACACTCCCAAACACCAATTTTTATCCAAATGTCGACGATAGTTCAGAAATTATTTGGAAAAAACTGAAATAAAAATAAAATTTCTACAACCTGTGAACCCTCTGAAACAAAGAATTTTAGGACATTCATCTTACGAACTGTTTTACTTAATTTTAGCTGCAGCATATACTGCCGAAGTTTATTAAGAAAAATAATTTATCTTTTTATTAAGGGTCCGACTAAGTAGCAAAATAAGCGCTCCGCATTTAACGTTTTAGGTAAAACTGGCTAGGTATTTTTACACAAATGAAGAAGGAAATTAAAGATAAAGGATTATAATATATCCTTATTGTAGCACATTTTTAGAAAACTTCTTTATTTTTAAGATTTTGATGGTAAAACATCAACAAAATATTCCTTATCTTTGGACTAAACTTTCTCGAAAATAAAAACATAATTTAAAATTCCATTACAATCCAGAAATAGATTGAAGTTTTGTGATTACAGTGATATATAATTTATACGGTTTTGTAACAAATTGCTCGCTATTTTATGGCAAATGCTGAAAACCCTAATCAAGCCTTAATCAAAGCACGTGTGTTTGGAATTTTGGATGTGACTTAACAAGAGAGGATCGGGCTAAGCCTTAGTCAGATTTCTGAAATATACTATATATTTCTTTCGGCCACATACCCGCTTTACCCGACCCCGAAGACCGACCCGAACTGTACAGCGTAATAGATTCTTAAGGAAATTTTATTTAAAGAAGAGACGCTACTATATGCCATCGTCGGCAATCTGCATTAACTAATCCAGTATTCTAGCACCATGCACTAAATTATATATGATCTACGTCGACCATATTATTCAAAAAATGTCAATTTTTATTAACGAACATAATTTCTCCCCAAAAATCAACAGAAATTTAAACTCGAAATATTTATATAAAATTAATAACACGTTCAATATCCAAAAATAGACAAACCGAACATTTCAAACTAACTTTAAAACTGTAAATGCCAGCAATGTCCCGAAATTTTGTTTGGACAATTGAATAAAATATCGATACTGTTCAGCTTTTAACACCGCTGGGCCACCCGTCCGTCAATCAATTCCCAAATTTGAAAAATAATTCCCGTAAATATTTGAAATGGCCTAATGGTGTCCTTCTGTAATGGAACGAATTTTAAATCACATTTTTGGGTTAGTTTAGAATGGCGCGGTGGTCTATACTATTGTAAATTGATCTATCGGACATTATTATTATTTATACAGTTTTATAGTGGCATCGTCGGGAATTGACGCCGTCAGCCAAGGCATATTTTATTTAAATCAATGTAACATCGAATTTTGTTTAGAGAGTTTTAAAAATAAAAAAGGCAATAATTTGATACAAATGACAACGGAAATTATTTAGACAGCTGATGTTTGTCCATGGTAATCCATTAACTAAATTAATATTGAATAATTTATATTGGAGATAATACATATATTAGCTAAATGTTCCCCAAATATTATTTATACTTTAAGCTTCTCCAATTATATCTATAGTTCAAATCAAATAAACTTTAGTCACGTTATTAAACTTGACAGGCACAGCGTTGCCAACTTTGCACTGCACTGCAAGAAAATCTACATAATAAAATAATTATTTTTTATTTTTATTTTAAGCATTTTTTTTCCGTTAGGCAAATTTGTATTACTATAAACATAACTTCTGACAAGCAGCGTCCGTTTAGGTTTAACGCCCAGAAGTGTTTACAAAAAATAATTACTTTATTTTGTAGATTTTCTTGCAGTGCAGTGGCGAAATACCCATAAAGGATTTTTTTGGAAAGATGAATCCGCCACATAGGTATAGACATCTTTTATAAATACAGGGTGGCCCATCGAAAACGTTCCGCTAGGCATAACGGCCAGGGTATTGTATTTTTCAAAAAATCCAAAGACAGGTCAATTTTGTTTGTGAGACAACTTTTGGGGACAACTTTTGCCCCAAAAATTTTTACAAAATCTTCAACCGTCTAAGCGGGGGGTGCCATCACCCAACTTTTTCCAATGGGAAGGGTGGTCAAGTGGTGCCGCAATGAAAAGAGCTTTCTATTCTCTATATTTCCCTGCTTCGTTTTTGAAAATCGGTCGAGTCATTGAGAAAATATGAAGGATTGAAATTTGAAAAGTTTATTTAAACATTTATCAGAGTAAATGATAAGGATAAATTCCTTCGACCAATTATGAGGTATCTTTCGCAAAAAAAAAGAAAATTTGGAATTTTTTTGAAAAAACAATTAATAAACATAATTTCATGATAATATGCAACATAGGTAGTAGATTAAATTTACAAGAAATAATACCCAGGAAAGATTCAGTGGTTCTCAAAATTTAAGAAAAAAAACATATTTTTTGGAAATATTTAAAATAAAATAACTCGGTATTTTGGACTTATTTGAAAAACGGCAAAGAGAAAATATGTTTCTTTTATCGTGATCTACCAGCACTGAAAATATTTGCACTTATTTAAGACTCACCCTGTATATATAGGCTCAGTAGATTTAATACTTAGATTAGTTCACATTTGATTAACAATTTTGGCAATAAAATTACTTAAATCAGGACAATAGAAGTTCGAAATTCTTTTAGTATCTATATTGAATATTACGGGTATTAAAATATTCTTTGATATTACCTACATTCAAAAGACATCATTCAAAAGACATAATATATCAATGTATATGGCTGAAGGCTATTGGGGACGAATACATTTAATCATCGAGATCTGCTCCTTCTTTAAGAAATCTGGTCTTGGAGGATATAAAACCACTAAACAGCAATTTTTTTATGTGAATTGCTTGTTCAAACCACTTATAAGAAGCTCTAAATATGAACTAATATAGGATTTGACAGATATGCATTTTTACCCTAAACAAATTCTCATTAATTTTTCTAAATTTCCAAAGATTATCTTATTATTACAAAAATTAATAATAAAAGTACGTAAATATTTTAAAAGTTGTAATATAGAAACAAGGAAATACAAAAGCCAGCAATATTAAAATGTTTAATCCCTTGTTATACAAGAAAGAATTTACTTGTACTTCTTCGAACAACCTGCCCTCCAGCCGTCTTATTAGAGGGGGATCTATGAAGGGGTAGCATCTCTCTTTATTGCACTTAAGTGGAAGTCACTTGAAATGTAATTTTATGCTTGGAAGGGTTCGTTATGATAATCCAGTTTTTCCAGTGTCATATTTCCTGTTTTTTTTTAATTAATTTGATTTTTTTAATACTTTTACCTTCCATATGAAGGGTCCAGGGGAAAAACATGATAAGGGTCAATTTTTTAATTTTAGGGTTTTTATCATATTTCTTCAATATTATAGTAGATCTAACTGATCCCTAATAAATGTATAAACTGTGTAGGGTTAAATGATTCAAGTATTACTGTAACTCTCTACAGGGTTAATCGAAGAGTTATTTTTGCCCTATCTTTAAAACACCCTGTGCAATAATTTCGTGAGCAAAATTTTCTGAAACCGAAAAATTTTCTAACCGAAAAATTATTTTTCGGTTAGAACTATATATCTCCTGAATACTTCGTTTTTTGACACATGCCTTGGTTAATTTTTAAGGGCAAAATGAACTTGGCAAAAACATTTTGCAATTTTTTCAATAGTCGTTACTTTTTGATGTTATTCTTCATAATGAGGCGGTTTTGGTGATTATTGTTGTATACGATTGAACATGGTTCTTATTGTCGAAGGTTGTGCAAAAGTCATTGATCTTGCCGAAATTATGAATATTCACTTGGTCCTTGAAGAAGAATGGGAAAAGATAACAATATATTGATTTGCAGTCTCATTAAGAGTATGAACGAACGTCTACAGACAATTATTATAGCAGCCGAGGAGGTAGTACAAAGTATTAGAATATTATTTACATGTTTTTTTTTTGTTTGTATACTTAGTTATTACCGTTATTTTTTTTTAATATCTTAGTTTTGTTAGTATTATTATCTATTAAAACCAAGCCTGTATCGTTACTTTTTAAGGTACTTGTACACTGATAAAGGATACACAGATATATATAAATTACGGTACGATTTGTTCACACAAAAATACTCTCCCACAGTGACATCTGCTTTACCAGATGCACAAGGTGTTGAATTAAGTTTACTACCGCCTTGCAAAGCTTCTCTTGAAAACCACATCTATCGTGTAAACTACCAGTGCTACATATGGAATAATATCCACGTCGCTAAGCCCATAACACTAAGTCCAGTGGAACATGGCTGGAAATTGGAAAATGGACAACTGAAGATTGATTGTATCAAAGGGGATCCGTTGCTGCCCGAACTAACTGATGTTTTGGAAAGCTATCATCCAGATGAGTTTGAAAATGGAGATGAACCAGACCTCTTTAACTTTACTGATATACTACATGATAATGATGAAGATGATAAAGAAAGCTATTGATTACAGATGAAACTTTGGAATTTTCTGATTCGTTTATTTTCATATGCAGGCATCCATAATTTAAAATTCTGTGTTTTTTTCATGTTATAAATAAATAAAATTAAGAATTTGGAACCTGACGATTTACGTTTTTAGCTATTTCCCCAATAAAGACACCATCAAAAACTAAGGGAAAACTTTTATCGTTTTTCTGCGGTTTTCCGTGTTTTTCCGGACTATGCTGAAATTGATATGAGGCAAACAACTAAAATCTTAAATTATATGGCAAAACAAACAAAAAAAATCCCACACACAAATTCTCACGGGGAGGGGAGGGTTTTATATTTGTAACCCATGGTCTGCTAGTGAAATGGACTTTTAAAAAGTAACCAAGTTGACATAAGTCAAAAAACAAAATGATTAGGAGACATATTGTATTGACTAAGAGTGGGTCCCATGGGACCCTCCACTGCGACTGCGAAGGCCTAGTGTGGCTAAGAGCTTAGGCTAGGAGACATGGTTCTCATCAAAAAATAATGTTTCAGGAAAAGTCTCACGAAGTTCTTGCACAGGGTGTTTTAAAGAAAAAGGGTGTTTTAAGGAAGAAACAAATCTTCAATTAACCCTGTATAATAAGCCAATGAATATGAATTAAAATTGATAGATTTACATACAGTTTACTAAAAAAATCATAAAAATTTGGCTGAAAGAAGAAAAATATAACACTTTAAACTTGACGAAAAAATGTCCCGCTGCTTTTTTTTTGCATCTGAGTGTGACATAAACTTTCCTTTTATTGAAAATTTAAGTCAAAATATTCCGAACGGCTACTCTTATATCGGAGGCAGTGGGAACAAGCTTTTGCTTCTGCACTTGACTAAAAATATGATACCCACCTATATCTTACGCTGCATACCAAAGGGCGCCACTTATTTCAAAAAGATGCTAATACTTACAAAGGATAGTACAAACTGAAATAAGAAAATTTGTACAAGTGTATTAATTGAATAGAAACTAAAATTAGTATAGCGCTTAAATATTTTGAGAAACTGGATACTACATACTATAAAGAATTATATTTAAGAAACTGTATCATAAAACTTGTTTAAAATCAAATTATATCTTTTCAAATATTATTCAAACAATTATAATATAAAATGAATACTTTTTAGAGACGGTCTTGGTTATATTCGAATAATAAATATTTAAATTTGACTTGACTTATTACGAAGATTCATGAACCTTTTTGTTTATATATAGTTAAGGGCAAAAAGATTAAAATCTGTACCCAAGATTGCCCTTACAGGTCAAAGATCGTAATGATATAAAAGGTTAACATAAATAGATGTTAAATATGAATAATCAATCAATATAACATGATTATTTTAATAATCAAATACAAGTAAAATTTAAGCAATGCTGAAGGCAAATACTTAAGTGTTAAAAAAAAATATATAAAATGTAACAGAATGTTAAGTTTTATAAATTAAGGGTTAAAGTAATGCTGAAGGCAAGTACTTAACCAGTTAAATGTAAAATGTTAAGAATAGTTAATTTCTTAACACACTACTGATTATTTAAAATCAAATTAATAAAATTTTAGTTTACTATAAAAAATATACTGGCCTTGTATACCAAATTATACTAAAAAAAGGATCTTCTTAATAATACAAAACCATCACAGCATCCAACTTCTTCTCAGAGGGGTGCAGGGCTGAAATCTAACCGAACAGGCTGCTACTGATTACTTCGGTGACTGAACACGTAAGAAAAACTTGTGGAAAAACTTGGCAAAATCTTCTAGAAAAATATGCAGAACAACTTGCAGAAAAACGTCTAGAAAACTGTCTAGAAATACTTGAAGATAAATACGTGGAAAAATGCTGAGAAAAATACGTAGAAAAATCTGTAGAAAAATCTGTAGAAAAATCTGTATAAAAATCTGTATAAAAATCTGTATAAAAATCTGTAGAAAAATCTGTAGAAAAATCTGTAGAAAAATCTGTAGAAAAAGCTGTAGAAAAATCTGTAGAAAAATCTGTAGAAAAATCTGTGGAAAAATCTAAAAAAAATGCACGGTATAAGTTAACCTTACATACGTTAAAAAACTTGAAAAATTTACGACAGTGTTAATTTACCTCATTGTGAAGGCAAACAATCAATAATTATTTAACATTTCTTCTCAAATAAGGGCTGGACACTTCTCATAAAAAAAACTGGAATCTAAAAGAAAGGCATGTGAAGGTTTTTTCTAACGAATGGAATGTCAAAGAAAATCTTACCAAAACTATAGATCCATTAAAATCTCAACAATCAAAATCTATATGGGACCTTCAACCATCTATAGGATAACAAAATCACAATATTTTTCCCATATTGTGAAAAATACCAGCCAAATAAATTTTATTGAAAAATGGCACAGTGACCTCGGTAACGGCCAAATCCGAGGTGACGATTTTGACATTTCCCGTCTTGTCAATACACCAGGGTACGATCCAATATTTTCGATAGAGAGCGTTCCGAAATTTAAGTGTTGTAGAAATGTAAAAAGAATATCGATACAATAATAAAATACCGTCTATAATAAAACAAAGTAGCATTTGGAAAATGAAAATGCTACATGAGTGTAGACCATGGTACAAAGAATACAAGGTATGATCGATAGCGGCTCCAATTTCGTTCAGTTCGCGCATACCACCTGTGACGTCACTAGGAAAATGAGGAATTGGGAATAAATAAAAAATAAAGAAAGTTGACAGGAGATCTGCATTTTTTGGGGTTATGGTTAAGAATTGTTTATTTTTAAGACTTTTTAGTTCGTTTAATTTAATAATTACTAAAACCAGCAGTTCCAAAAAAATATATTTAAAAATAATAATTATCTATTAACATGGATTTGGACTTTGGACCATAATAGGTAAGAATACTAAATTTATTTCTATATTTGGTACCTATAAAATTTTTTATTAGGTTTTTAGTTTGCGATGTTTATGGTAAATAATTTTCATGTTAATTGCCTCTGATTTCACATAAGGACAGAGATGAGGATATAATATATGGAAAAGTAACCACAAGAGGAATTGTTACATCATTTAAAAAATGTTGGGAATTTTATTGTTTCCCATCGAAAATAGAAAATGCCAATGCAGATGAATGTATTGTAATTGTGATAGAAGTAATTCCAAGGGTGAAGTTTATTATAATTAGTGGAAGTAATTCCAAGGGTGAAGTTTATTATAATTAGTGACCTGTGCTTTTCTTTTTATATGTAGATGTTTCTGGTTTTGAGAATAAATCCGTTGAACGACACCCAAAATTTAGAGGAAGTATTTGCATACCCAGAATATGCCCATCAAAGATTATATAGCTCAAATTTCCTTTAATGGTAGGCAATTATTCAATGCAAATTAACTTTTTAAGTGACTGAAATATTAAATAGTTTACAATATGGTATATCATTAAAAATATATTACTTTTAGGTACAATTAGGGCCTGATACATTTCAAAAAGTAGAATATTATTTTATATTAAATGAGGTATTGTACCAACAGTCAATTTATATTAATACCGGAGATGAAAAAATAACAGAATAAATAGTTCTTTTTTTATACTACAAAAATAAACTATAGAATACAACAGTATTTAAAAAAATAAATAAAAAGTTATGTCCCGGCCGAGATTCGAACTCCGGTCTCTCGCTTCCTAGCCCAACTCCTTACGCACTGCTCCTCAGTAACTTGCTTAGCGATAATTCAATGACGGTATATAAACAAAAAAACAGGTTTATAACAATATCTTGACGATTTGAACTGGCGCGCGGAGCGTGCTGACCAATAGCGCCTGTTATCACCTGTGACGTAGCGACCAACCTGCGCAATATCATACCTTGTATTCTTTGTACCATGAGTGTAGACAGTCTACATAAACTTAGAAAATTATTAACAACAATAATTTAATTTTACTAAGCAATTTCCTTTAATTATCTGTTAATGCTGACATACAGCAATTGCTGGGACGATATACTAACTCGCTACAATAATTATCCCAACGATTTATGTACTATTTCGGCCGTTCGTAGAACACGAGCCTTTACTGAAAACAATGGGACGGTCGTTCTTGCATCGGGTTTTACGACTGCGGCCAATAAATTTAAATATTCGTCCGTCTAGTTGGAGTGGTCGTAAATCCACAATATTGGGAGGTTTTTCTCGGATCTCTGGCTCGCTCGACTTTGTGTTTCGGCCGAACAATGACGAGCAGTAATTTAAAGTAAAATTTTTCGGATGATTCACTTGGGTATTGCACAAGATGGAATAGCAAAAATATCTGTATAATTTGCTAGGGAAAAATCAGAATTAAAATTAACTTTAATTTTTATTATAGTCTCCAAGTCTTATTTTTTTGGTTTATGACTAAGATGTTTTTTGAAAAATGCAGAGTATTTCCAGACTGAATTTAAAAAATAAACTTATTTTTTGGAGAATTACACTGCAAAGAATCTAAACGAAAACCAGTTTTTTAGTTTTATAAGACACATTTGTCTAACTAACAAAAAATTCTTAACGTTTCAAGGAGCTTCATATACCCCCCCCCCTCATAAGAAACAAAAAATAAATAAATCTAAGGAAAAACTATTTAAAATGTGCAAATGTCATTACTTATACAGGGTGTCCCAAAAATAAGTGCAAGTATTTTAACTGGTAGTATATTTCGGCCTTAGAAACATGCCTATGAGGAATTTTTTGCGAAAAAAAAAATTTGGAAATTTTTTTAGTTTTAAGTTAAAGAACATAATTTCTTGATAATATGGCAACATACGTAGTAGCTTAAATTTACGTGAAAGAAAATCCAGAAAAAATCCAGTGGTTATCAAAATTTTAGCAAAGAAACATTTTTTTGGAAATTTTCAAAGTCCAAACCAAACTCGGTATTTTGGACTTATTTGAAAAACGGCAAAGAGAAAAAATGTTTCTTTTGACCAGATCTACCACCTCTTAAAATACTTGCACTTATTTCTGGGACACCCTGTATAGTATGGTCTCGGATTGTCTTTACAGGAAAAACTTTTTTATTAATGCCATTTTGAGAAAAATATATTCTTTATAAAAATGTTGCTTGTTTTAAAATAGTTATCCCGTTTATAATAACAATAATAATAGCCCCCGTATATTATAGCGTTTAACGTCTTGGGAGTAGCAAGGTACAGCTTTCCATGCTAGAACCGTTCGGTATACACGGAACGTAATGTGGCTAGCACTACGCTTCAACCGCCTATTATTACCTCAGGATTGTAAATCCCAAGTACTCATTTAAGGCTGAGTCGACCTAGGTACCCAAACTCTTTTATTGTATTAAAAATAGTCGGCTGATGAAATACCGGGTGTAGGATTCGAACCCACAACCTTGAGATTGGTAGACGGGAGCTGTACCTCTACGCCACCGGGCACTTAATCCCGTTTATACTTTTCCAAATTTCCATACCGTTTTAGAGAAAACTAAAAAGACATCACAATATGGTGGAAGTCTTAAAAATCAAGAGGCGATTCTATGAAAATATAAGTCCGATTTCATTCTTTGGTAGATTATCAGTGGCGGATACAGAGGGGGGGGGCCCATGGGGCCCGGGCCCCCCCTAAAATCTATAAATTGGGTTAAATATTAGACTTTTGGGTTAAAAATTACGGACTAAAAAGCATATTCTACATTACTTTTTATTTGGGCCCCCCTAAAATAAATTTCTGTATCCGCCCCTGTAGATTATTAATTTTGATTAATCTCATATTTTTTGTTACTAAAAACTAAACAAATGTGCGTGTTTAACATTTTAAAACACCAAAAAATATGACGTTAATTAAAATTTATAACCTATAACAATATATCAAAGAATAAAAGCAAAAGAAAAACGAAATTATATTACCACAGAAACGCGTTTTAATTTTTAGAACTTTTAAGAGTTGAAAAAATTCAAAAAACTATATTTTCATGTTTTCTTTTTTATTTTCTCTAAAATGGTTTGGAAATTGGTAAAAGTATAAACGGGATGAACCATTTTCGAACAAGCAAACATTTTTATAAAGAATGCATTTTTCTCAAAATGCCATTAATAAAAAACTTGTTCCTCTTGTAAAGACAATGCGGGAACATAGGTACTGCACAACATTTTAGAGATTTTTAGCAGACAGGTCTATTAAAATAAACTGATATTATACATAAAATTGAATGTCAAATTAACAGTTTGTAATTAAGTGAGATCTAATGACCAAAAAAAGTAAGATCTAATGAGGTAATACCAAGCTTATGAAGCTTAAAAATTATTAAGAAGCCTTAAATTTCTGTATCTGAAGTGTTTTTTTAATTTTTAATAAAATTTGTTGCTTAAAATTAAAGAAGCTATAGCAAAGGCTATAGTTAATAGCCAGACATCTACTACTCAATGCATTGATTTATATTTGAGTGGATAAGAAAAGTCTCTTTTGTTGTTCGTTTTGAGACTTAATCCATTAACATTTTTGCTTTGTCTGTCTAGTTGTCTATCTATTTTTGTTTTGTCTATATATCTATTTTTGCTTTGTCTGTCTATCTTTTGCTGTCTAGTTGGGGCCTGTGTTCCATAAATGCTGATTTATTAGATATTTGTACATATCTCCTTTTATCTCCTTTTTAAATAATCTATACTACCTAATATATAAAATCCTTAAGTGACTGACATACTGATTAATCACGATCCTGCTCAAACCACTCAACGTAAGAAGCTCAATTTTGGCATACAGGTTGATTCTAGGGTGTAGAGGTTCGATAAGAAGGGATTTTTCGAAATTCCAGTTCCAAGAGGGTGAAACCACCCCTCAAATATTACAA